>NC_057810.1:459372551-459672551 GCF_018294505.1 Triticum aestivum | reverse complement strand
CCAGGATGAAAAGCCCATTTTCTGTCATGAATTTTTTTCATAGAAGTAGGAGCCCACCACATCTATGATGATACCGGTTTTTGTCACAATTATCGTCATAGAAGTGTCTTAAGCATGACAGGAAAAAAATCATTCGGGCCAAAATGTCACGGATGTTTCTTTTTTTGTAGTGTTATAACCCCGACAGTAGCCCCCGAGTTAGTGGAGATCTTGCTAGAGAGAATGGTCGTATGATTCTCCTTGACAAGGTGATTGACTATTCAGTGAGCTTGTGGTTCGACTAAGAGACTTCGATGTACTCAGTATGTTCATGCCCTCAGAGGACGAAGAGGTGAGAAAATTGGATGATGACTTGGTGATACCCATTTTTCAATCTCTTATAGAGAAAATGGCTCATGGCCCAATTAGTTAGCCTAGTGGGAACCAGGGTACCATGGGCCATTTGCTTACAGCCCAGGAAGGGGCCCCTGGCCAAACTCAAGTGGCGGCCCTGCAGCGGGCGCCGCGAAGCCAATAGCCTCGCGAGGGCCTTGCCCTGCGAGGGGCTTCCCGATGAAGGACTTCTGTCAAGACCACCACCATAGCAAGTAGCCTTGCAAGGCCCCCTTCGCAAGGCTCCATCCCGTGAGGCCCCCCGAGTAGTCCTCATGGTGCGCGTCGCGTGCCCATCACATGGGTGACATTGCCCTGGTAGGCTCAGGCCTGTGCGGTTGGTGCAGTTTCCCCTTTGGTGATAAGGGAGCAGTTGTGCCTGCCTGCCCCTGTCGGTTTCAAAACCGGCGGATCTCGGGTAGGGGGTCCCAAACTATGCGTCTAAGGCTAATGGTAAAAGGAGACTGGGGACACGATGTTTATCCAGGTACGGGCCCTCTCGATGGAGGTAATACCCTACTTCCTGCTTGATTGATCTTGATGATATGAGTATTACAAGAGTTGATCTACCACGAGATCAGAGAGGCTAAACCCTAGAAGCTAGCCTATGGTATGATTGTTGTTGTTGTCCTACGGACTAAACCGTCCGGTTTATATAGACACCGGAGGGGGCTAGGGATACACAGAGTCGGTTACAGAGAAGGAGATCTATAATCTGGATCGCAAGCTTGCCTTCCACTCAAAGGAGAGTCCCATCTGGACACGGGACGAAGTCTTCAATCTTGTATCTTCATAGTCCAACAGTCCGGCCAAAGTATATAGTCCGGCTGTCCGGATACCCCCTTATCTAGGACTCCCTCAGTAGCCCCCGAACCAGGCTTCAATGACGATGAGTCCGGCGCGCAGATTGTCTTCGGCATTGCAAGGCAGGTTCTTCTTCGAATCCGGCGTACTCGTCATAATGAATAGTGTCCGGCCTCCTAGTAATGTTTGTACTCCTCGGCTTCTGTGCTTCAGTAATGTCCACCTCCACAAGTCGAGCGAAGACGAGGGGCCAGGGCATTTTTACATTTGACACCCTAATCCCGTAGGCGAACCGTCTATTTGAAGAGATGGGGATCCTCAGATCCAAATCACACCACCTTCTCCCGAGCAAGCATTCCGTAGAGCGCGTCCAAAAGAGGCCATCCCATCATGACCGGTCGCCGCAGCTCTGCTTGTCGCTCCCCTAGCTCGAAACCAGGGGATTGGGAAAAGTGTTCCATCCCTCACAGCCGCCTAATAGAGCTGCAGACCGAGGGGTTCCTTCCGCCCGCATACATGGTCCCCGTCTGATCTGGACTAGCCACTTATAATGGCGGGGAGCAAGCAGAGAGATTCCCTAACCCGTCTCGGGGGAGGGGGTATGCCTTGTCCCATATCTGCTAAGAGGAGCCGGGTTTCCAATCCACCCATTCCTCCGCGGGCTCCTGGAGTTCTACGGTCTCCAGTTGCATAATCTTACCCCCGCCTCCATACTGCACATCGCGGGTTATGTTGCCCTCTGCGAGCTGTTCCTGGGCTGTGAAGCTCATTTCGAGCTATGGAAGAGGTTATTTTGCCTCGTCTCCCGCAACCAAGAGGGATCTATATATCAAGTGGGCGGAGCCGAAATATGGCGCATCGTCCAGACCGGATACCTGTCCGGTACTCCAAAGAAGACGCCCGAAGACTGGCCTTCGGAGTGGTTTTATGTTGATGATGTTCCCCTTCCAGACCCAGTCCGGACTGGCCTTCCCGAGTTTACAACTACTCCGCTGAAGAAACGCCAAAGCTGGCGCCCTCGGAGCCCCCAGAAGGAAGACAACAGAGAAGTCCTTTATCTGATGAGAAGGATAAAGACCCTGGCCAAATCAGGACTGACTATAATCGAAGTTATGTCAATATGCGTAATACGGGGAGTGCAGCCACTTCAATATAGGGGGAAACCCATGTGGCACTTCAATGGAGAAGACGATGCCTCCCGCTGTGGTCGCAATGGTCCGGATTCCGCCACGTCTTTGGTGAGGATACTGTCCGATTTGTATAAAGGAGAAGAAGAGGAGTTCCTCCGTATTAAACCGCGGGACGGATTTTCCATGTACAACCGCTGGAGCTGGGTAAGCTGTCATCCTTTACTCGACTCTGTCCATTCTTACCTCCTTTGTCACAATTATTTACCTCACTGTTTCAAAGCAGGAACTAAGGAAGGTCGTGAAAGAGTTCAGCAGCCCCTCTCCGCAGCCAGAGGATCCCGGCCAGGCTCTCGACCCTGTACTTGAAGAAGATCCGGACATATCCGTGGAATTTGTCAACGGGACTTTCTATCAGGCAAGCAGCAGCGGCTCTTTAGTGGCCATCATCGCGGATTATCCCGGACTGCTTCCTATGTCACATGTAAGTAATGTCGGGGTCACAATTTTCCGAAAGGATTCCTTCGTTATGCCATACCTTATGCTCACACGCCATATTTTTATAGAAACGGCCATCAGGACGCCACGCGGAACCCGCTGGGGCTTCTCAGCAAGAGGCGCCTAGGCAAGGTAGGCTTAAAAGGAAGGCAGTTAGGACCGAGATGCAGGCGCAGAGGTATTCATTAAACTTGCCCCGTGGTTATTTGGTCTTTTGTCGAGACGTGACGGCTTTAATTATGTCCTGACAGAAAACGTCGGACTATATCCGAGGACCCTACCGGCCACGCCTCCAGCAGCCGGATTCCTGAACTGGATTCACGGGCAGAGGTTGATGTGGGGACGGCGCCGAACTGTCCTCCTGCGGAGGATACGGATAGGCTTTCCGCCACAAATTCTGAGGTGGAGAGCGCCATGAATCACCGGCGCCGTCGGGCCGTACTTTGCGGTGGTATTTTTTTCCGAAGAGGCATTTAATGCCTTCAATTCTGGACACGCATATATCCGCGCTGCTCAAGATGGACTTGCCAGAGCAACGGACCAGTATGAGAAGGATATATGGGTAAGAAAATTTAATAAGTATGTGTAGTAGTAGCCCCTGAGACTTGAAACAGTTGGCACAACTGATTTAAGGATCATTAAATGCATAGGTTCTTGTAGAGAAGAATGCCCAGTTGTCTCAAGAGCTGGAGGAATGTAAGGCCCAAATGAAGGCCAATGCTACCGAACAAGAGGAATCAAAAAAGGCCTCTTCTGGTAATATTTTCCTTCTACCAATTTGTTTGTTCGTCATGGTTTATAAATCTGATGAAAGATTTGGCAGACAATCCTGGAGAAAATCCGAAGACTGTGGGAGATAATGAGCCGCACCTGCGAAGTCAGCTGAAGGCGGGCGAACGCGTGCTGACGCAGACTATTCAGGAGAAAAATAAGCTCCAAGATGCTAATATCCGACTGAGCGTTGAGTTGAAAGATGTTCGGGCTCAGCTCGCGGACTCCGTGAAGGAGAACATGAGACTTCGACACGACATTTATAGTAAGTGCTTCAGACGAGCTGCAAAACAGTTCGGCGAGGAAGCGAATTAATAGAGTTATGTCTGCAGGTATGTTGACGGGCCGTCCTGGAGAGGAGATGCCTGGATCCACAGGTGATTTACTACAAGATCTGTCACAACTGCACGAGCGAGCTCGGCAGGTGATGTAGGGTATTGCCCAGGCCT
This sequence comes from Triticum aestivum, assembly GCF_018294505.1. Taxonomy (NCBI): domain Eukaryota; kingdom Viridiplantae; phylum Streptophyta; class Magnoliopsida; order Poales; family Poaceae; genus Triticum; species Triticum aestivum. Next base: position 459,668,530 of record NC_057810.1, on the reverse strand, counting down.
TGTGGCAATCTTCTGCCGTGCCAGGAGGCATGAGCGAGCTTGTAGAGATGCTCAAAGGAGCACGGTGGCACTTCCGTTTATGGAAGATATCAGCTTGCTGGCAAGGTGCGAGGGAAGCTTGGGCCATGATGAAGACGCGATACACCAGGGCTGACCCGAACCATATGGCCGAAGTCGGACCGGCGGGGTCAGATGGGCAAGAAATACGTGTTAGTCTGGTATATGACCAAGTAGCATTAGCTACAAAGTATTCTCAACAGGATTGTAAGCTAGATAACCTATTGGATGGTATAGAGGAAGAGTACACCCAGTCTAAATGACTATGTAATTTGAATGGACTTATGTACTCCCTAGCCGGATTGAAAATCATTTGTCATGGCAGACCTTTTCGCTTCAGCCCCCGGACTCGACAGTCCGGAGTGTTTCTGAATACCCGCACAGTTATGAAAAACCGGGGTATGCATGGAAACCAGGCGTAGGGATCATAAGTGCTTGAACAGACAAGTACCCAACTAGTTATGTTATATTACATGGGTAGTAAGAAACATCTTCCAGAGAGAATAGTTCCGTTAGGGGTTCCTTTCTCTGGGTGCGCATGCATCGATGTGCATGTCCAAACTGTGAACAGAAGCGCAGGAAACAAAACATTTGGGTATTTGCGTTGTAATGAACGAGAACATATTTTGTTCACGGACCGAATATTCCCTTAAGAACTCTAGCTTTCGGCTTCACCCAGTCTAAGGTACACATCTAGCTCAACCGGCAGTAACAATCGCAGAGGTGCTCCCCTTATGCCCTAGCCGAATTAAGGGGAACGTAGGGCATAAACACAAGAGCCAGGCAACCCAACATGGCCAAAACTTAAGTCATATCGATGCATATAATGGTGAAGAAAAGACACATATGGAAAGAAAAATGCATATGTGGCTGGCAAGGAGCCATTAAAGTAGTTATATTTAGCTTCCAAATAGGAAGCCCCCAGGTATAGTGTGCACGCATAGTGCGGACGGAGTGATTAGGGCGTCCGTACAGTTTTAAGGCTGTATGTTAAAAAACAAAAAGGAGGGCGAGAAAGGAAGAAGGAGAACATAATTGAAGGAGCGGAGTTAAGGAGACAAACACTGAGTTCGGCACTAGGCGTAGAATCTTCGGAGTCTGGCCGCATTCGATGGGTTCGGCTCGAGTCTGTTATGAGATGCACTACGCAAACGGTACGCTCCACCGGTGAGAACTTTATCAATGATGAAGGGACCCTCCCACTTGAGTTTGAGCTTGTCCTTCTTCTTCTCGGGGAGGCGTAGAACTAGTTCCCCAATGTTATAAGTTTTGGCCCGTACTTCTCTTCTTTGATACCTTCGAGCCTGTTGCTGATAGAATGTGGAACGGGCTTTTGCGACATCACCCTCCTCTTCCAAAGCATCTAAGTTGTCCTGCCGATCTAGCTTGGCTTCCTTCTCTTCATACATGCGCACGCGAGGTGAGTCATGGATTATATCTCAGGGTAGCACTGCTTCTGCGCCGTACACCATAAAAATGGTGTGTATCTGGTGGTACGATTCGGTGTGGTCCGCAGCCCCCAGAGTACGGAGTTGAGTTCCTCGACCCAATGTGTGTCTGATTCCTTCAAGGATCACACTAGTCTGGGTTTGATACCGCTCATGATAAGACCATTTGCATGTTCGACTTGACCGTTTGTTTGGGGGTGATAGACAGAGGCGTAGTCGAGCTTGATGCCCATTTTGCCGCACCAGGTTTTCACCTCATCGGCTGTAAAATTCGAGCCATTGTCAGTGATGATGCTGTGGGGGACACCGTAACGGTGTACAACCCCTGATATGAAGTCTATCGCTGGTCCTAATTCGGCCGTTTTAACTGGTTTGGCTTCTATCCATTTGGTGAACTTGTCCACCATGACCAATAAGTATTTTTTCTTATGGCTTCCCCCTTTAAGGGGTTCCACCATATCCAGCCCCCAGACCACGAAGGGCCAAGTTATGGGGATTGTTTGGAGAGCGATAGGGGGCATATGGCTCTGATTGGCAAATAGTTGGCAACCAACGCAACGTTGGACAAGGTCCTGTGCGTCTGCCCGGGCTGTCGGCCAGTAAAAACCTATCCGAAAGGCCTTGCTTACGAGCGCTCGGGCTGCCGCGTGGTGCCTGCCTAGTCCGGAATGGGTTTCGGCTAAGATCTGCCGCCCTTCCTCTTCGGAGATGCATCATTGGAGCACTCCGGTGGTGCTCTTCTTGTAGAGCTGTCCTTCATGGACCTTGTAGGCCTTGGAGCGTCACACAATACAACATGCCTCATTTTGGTCTTCGGGGAGCTCCTGACTATTTAGGTAGGCCAAGAAGGGCTCGGTCCATGGGGTGATGACAACCATTATTTCGTGGGCTGAAGGTGTTATTTCGGTGGCAGATCCTCCGATTACATCAGATGGTTCAGAATCTGGGGTTGTGTTCGGAGCCGGACTAATATTTCTGGACTCCCCCTCCCATACCATGGACGGCTTGAAAAACCTTTCCAAGAAGATATTGGGTGGGACGGGGTCGCGTTTAGCGCCGATGCGGGCGAGGATATCGGCCGCTTGATTATTTTCTCTGACCACATGGTGGAATTCGAGCCCCTCGAACCCACCTGACATTTTAAGGACGACATTGTGATAAGCCACCATTTTCGGGTCCTTGGCATCAAAGTCTCCATTTATCTGAGATATTGCAAGGTTCGAGTCCCCGCGCACTTCGAGGTATTGGATGCCCATGGAGACTGCCATCCGAAGACCATGCAACAGAGCCTCGTATTCGGCTGCATTGTTGGAGTCTATTTATAATATTTGGAGTACGTATTGAAACGTGTCTCTGGTGGGGGATGTCAGGACAATACCTGCTCCCAATCCGTCCAACATTTTGGAGTCATCGAAATGCATGATCTAATTTGAGTACGCGCCGTACTCTTTAGGGAGTTCGGCTTCTGTCCATTCGGCAACGAAGTCGGCCAGTACTGGTGACTTAATGGCCCGCCGTGGTTTGTATGTTATGTCGAACGGAAGGAGCTCGATAGCCCATTTAGCAATTCGGCCTGTAGCATCGCGGTTATTTATTATGTCATTGAGTGGTACTTCGGAGGCCACCGTGATCGAACACTCTTGAAAGTAGTGTTGTAGTTTCCAGGATGCCATGAAGATCGCGATCGTTATCTTTTGATAGTGTGGGTACCAAGATTTGCATGGAGTGAGGACAGTGGATACGTAATATACCGGCTTTTGCAGTGGGAACCTGTGTCCATCTGCTTCTCGCTCGACAACGAGTACTGCGCTCACAACTTGGTGTGTTGCAGCTATGTATAATAGCATGGGTTCGCCAGTATTTGGCGAGGTTAGGACTGGATTGGTGGCCAAGAGGGCCTTTATTTCTTCCAGTCCTACCGTGGCCGCATCTGTCCACTCGAAGCATTCGGTGGGTCGAAGAAGACGATAAAGAGGTAGTGCCTTTTCTCCTAGTCGGGAGATAAAGCGGCTTAAGGCAGCCATGCACCCAGTTAATTTCTGGATCTGCTTGAGGTCTCTTGGGATAGCCAACTATGACAGAGCTCGGATTTTTGCCGGATTTGCTTCAATTCCTCTATTGGAAACGATGAAGCCGAGTAATTTCCCGGAGGGTACACCGAAGACACATTTCTCCGGGCTGAGCTTGATGTCGTATGTTCGGAGGTTGTCAAACGTGAGCCTCAAGTCATCTATTAGAGTGTCAACGTGTCTTGTTTTAATGACCATGTCGTCTACGTAGGCCTCTACTGTTTTGCTGATTTGTTTCTCCAGGCATGCCTGAATCATGCGTTGATAGGTTGCGCCGGCGTTTTTGAGCCCGAAAGGCATGGTGTTGAAACAAAAGGGGCCGTACGGAGTAATGAAGGCCGTTGCGGCCTGGTAGGACTCCGCCATCTTGATTTGATGGTATCTGGACTATGTGTCACATCCCTAGTTCTGGTATGCTCGAGGCTAGCTAGTCATGTGTGCATCATGTTTAAATTCCATTTAAAATTGAAATGAGGATTTGTGAAACCCTCAGAATCATCTCTGGAAATGACCTAGATAAAAATTGCTCGAAAAAGGTCCAAGAAAATGTTCATGTTGCTCTATAAAAATATTGGACAGAGATAAAAATCAAACCAATATTTTTAGGAGCTCATAAGTATTTATTTTGGGCATTTGGAATTAATGCATAATTATTTGCATTGGATATATATTTGTTATATATATAATATATTTCCAAAAATTATGCCATTTGTTGAGGAGCTCTGGAATAATACCACTAGTTCCTACAAAAATTGGTATAAGTAAATAAAATGATTTAGTATTATTATTAAATCAAAACAAATCTCAGAAAATAGAAAAGAAAAACAAAACAGGAGAAAACTTACCTGCGGCCAGCTCCTGTGCTGGCCCAGCACTATGCGGCCTGGCCGGCCCAGCTGGCCAGCCCAGCCCACCTGTCCCCCCTCCCCTGTCGTCTTCCTCCCGCCAGAAGGACGGGCGCGTGCCCGACGCGCGCACCGCCGCGCCGCGCCACCTCCTCCCTCCCTGTCTGCCTGTCTCTCCGCTGATGTGTCTGGACGATGCCAGGCGCCCCCCGGACTCGCTCACTCTCCCCAGTCCTCTCCTCTCCTCTCCCTCGCCTTCTCTCTCACGTCCGAACGCGCCGGCCGCCGCCGAGGAGCACCACCGCGTCTACCGGCCACCCCTCGCCCTGTCGCTGCGCCCAGAAGCTCCGCCACATCGCCGACTACCTCCTCGTCAAGCCACGCGCCTCGGGAGGCCCTGGAGAGCCGCCTCGCCGCCGTCTTCATCTCCGGTCGCCAGAGATCCTCTTCGCCGCCCCACCGTCTTCAGCGCGTCCCCGAGCTCGCCGACAAGCCCGTCGAGTCCGCCGTGAGCATCTCCCCATTTCCCCTCTCTTCTCCCCCTCGTTCCCGCGTCGTAGCCGTCGTTTCCACCATGGCCGAAGCCATCGCCGCCGCAGCTCCTCATAGTCGTGGCCACAGCCGCGCGCGCTCACACGGAGCGCCTCACCATACTCAGGAAGCTCCCAGGAGCCTAACGCACACACCCACTCGCCCTCTCGTGCACCGTAGCGCCGAACCCAACCCCGACCGAGCTTCGGCCGCCGCCGAGCTCGTCGCCGGCGCCACTCCGGCCACTCCCCGACCGAGCCACCACCACGGTTGGATGCGGACGAGCGTCCGCATCCCGTAGCTGTGCTTCGCGCGCCAAACGGAGCCCTGTGGGCAATTTCCGCGGTGCCCCGCCGTCTCGGGCCTTGCCGGCGGTATAACGCCGGTGAGGTTTGACCCTTTGACCTCGCCGGCCCGTCAGGTGGGCCCCGTGAGTCAGGTGATTAGCTTAAGGCTAATCACCATCTAACTAACCGACACTGACAGTGGGCCCCTGCGCCCTAATATTTTAATTAGATTAGTACGAGTACACCGTCATGTCCTTTCGCCGAGTGGAGCTTGCGTTATCTCATTCGGTATGGATTGGGAGAAATGTCTTCCTTTCGCCGAGTTTGCTTATAACAATAGCTATCAATCCAGTCTCAAGAAAGCTCCTTTTGAGGTTCTCTATGGATTTGAGGTTAGGCTACCACCAAATCAAGATCAGAAATGGGGACATTCCTAAGACGGCTTTTGTCACTCGTTATGGTCAGTACGAGTACACCGTCATGTCCTTTGGTCTAACCAACGCCCCAGCCATTTTCTCCCGCTTGATGAACTCGATCTTCATGGAGTACTTAGATAAGTTTGTCATGGTTTACCTCGATGATATTCTTATTTACTCGAAGAACGAGGAAGAGCATGCCGAACATCTTAGACTTGTGTTAGAAAAACTCAGAGAGCACCGCCTTTATGCCAAATTTCTCCAAGTGTGAATTTTGGTTGCCAGAAGTGACCTACCTAGGCCACGTAATCTCTGGTAAGGGCATTGCTGTCAATCCCGAGAGAGTTAAGGCCGTTCTTGATTGGACTCCACCTGAAACCGTTAAACAAGTTAGGAGTTTCCTTGGTCTAGCCAGCTATTGCCGCCGCTTTGTTGAAAACTTCTCCAAAGTATCCAAACCCCTCACGGAACTTCTCAAGAAGGATAAAAGGTTTGAGTGGTCCCCACAGTGTGAGTACAGTTTTCAGGAACTAAAAAGGCGCCTGACTTCCGCTCCCATACTTGTGCCACCGGATTTCACTAAAGACTTTGTTATCTACTGCGACGCCTCACGGCAGGGACTAGGTTGCATTCTTATGCAGGATCGTCATGTGATTGCCTATGCATCTCGACAGTTGCATCCACATGAGGAGAATTATCGTACACATGATCTAGAGCTTGCAGCCGTAGTCTATGCACTCAAGACCTGGCGACATTACCTTCTTGGTAAATGTTGCGAGATCTACACCGATCACCAGAGTCTCAAGTATATCTTCACCCAACCAGATTTGAACCTTAGGCAAAGACGTTGGTTGGAGTTGATCACCGATTATGATCTAGGGATTACCTACACCCCAGGCAAAGCCAATGTCATGGCTGATGCTCTAAGCCGTAAATCCTATTGCAACAATCTCATGTTGCAGCAAGGCCAACCACTTCTCCATGAGGAATTTTGTAAGCTTAACCTTCACATTGCTCCTCACGGATTCCTTTCTACCTTGGTGGCGAAACCTACCCTCGAGGATCAGATCATTACTGACCAGAAGTTTGATAGGGGTGTTATCCGCATCAAGAGAAACATTAAGAAGGGAGTTGGTGGATGTTTCTCTATGGATGATCGAGGTGTTGTTTTCTTTGAGAATCGCTTGGTGGTTCCCAAAAATCAACATCTGCGACAATTGATTCTTAAGGAGGCGCATGAATTTCCTCTCACGATTCATCCCGGTAGTACTAAGATGTATCAGGACCTACGCCAGAGGTTCTAGTGGACTAGGATGAAGAGAGAAATCGCTCAGTTTATTGCTAACTGTGACATTTGTCGTCGCGTTAAGGCAGAGCATCAAAGGCCTGCTGGCACCCTTCAGCCTTTAGCTATTCCTGAGTGGAAATGGGATAAAGTTGGTATGGATTTCATCACCGGCTTTCCCAGGACCAAGAAAGGGAATAATGCTATCTTCGTATTGATTGATCGTCTTTCCAAAGTGGCTCACTTCCTACCTGTTCGAGAGAGTATCACTGCTAGTTAGCTCGCTGACTTATACATTTCTCGAATAGTGTCACTTCATGGTGTTCCACTAGAGATCAATTCAGACCGTGGTAGTCTTTTCACTTCTCATTTCTGGGAGAGTTTTCAAACTGCCATGGGAACCCATCTTTCCTTCAGTACCGCTTTCCACCCTCAGTCGAGTGGTCAGGTGGAAAGGGTCAACCAAATTCTCGAAGACATGCTTAGAGCTTGCGTTATCTCATTCGGTATGGATTGGGAGAAATGTCTTCCTTTCGCCGAGTTTGCTTATAACAATAGCTATCAATCCAGTCTCAAGAAAGCTCCTTTTGAGGTTCTCTATGGACGAAGATGTCAGAAACTGGTGAAAGACAATTCTTTGGACCGGACATGATCCAGGAGGCAGAAGAGCAAGTTCGCATCATTCGTGAGAATTTGAAAACAGCCCAGTCTCGTCAAAAGAGTCAGTATGACCGCCATCATAAGGATATGACTTATGAAGTTGGCGACAAAGCTTATCTTCGGGTTACTCCCCTGAAGGGTACCCATCGTTTTGGTATCAAGGGCAAGTTGGCTCCTCGTTACATTGGTCCTTTTCGCATTCTCGCTAAACAAGGAGAGGTTGCCTACCAGTTGGAACTACCCCCACATATTTTTCGAGTTCATGATGTCTTCCACGTCTCTCAACTCAGGCGTTGCTTCTCGGATCCTATCCGCGGAGTGGACAACGAAACGCTTGATCTCCAAGATAACCTCATGTATCGAGAGTATCCGGTTCGCATTCTTGGTCAAGCAGAGCGTGTCACTCGACGTCATAACATCAAGTTTCTCAAGGTTCAGTGGTCTCATCATTCCGAGAGAGAAGCTACTTGGGAGCAAGAAGATCGTCTTTGACTGGAGTACCCCACTTTCTTTCCATCGACCCCTGAATCTCGGGACGAGATTCTTTCAAGTGGGGGCGAGTTGTCACATCCCTAGTTCTGGTATGCTCGAGGCTAGCTAGTCATGTGTGCATCATGTTTAAATTCCATTTAAAATTGAAATGAGGATTTGTGAAACCCTCAGAATCATCTCTGGAAATGACCTAGATAAAAATTGCTCCAAAAAGGTCCAAGAAAATGTTCATGTTGCTCTATAAAAATATTGGACAGAGATAAAAATCAAACCAATATTTTTAGGAGCTCATAAGTATTTATTTTGGGCATTTGGAATTAATGCATAATTATTTGCATTGGATATATATTTGTTATATATAATATATGTCCAAAAATTATGCCATTTGTTGAGGAGCTCTGGAATAATACCACTAGTTCCTACAAAAATTGGTATAAGTAAATAAAATGATTTAGTATTATTATTAAATCAAAACAAATCTCAGAAAATAGAAAAGAAAAACAAAACAGGAGAAAACTTACCTGCGGCCAGCTCCTGTGCTGGCCCAGCACTGTGCGGCCTGGCCAGCCCAGCTGGCCAGCCCAGCCCACCTGTCCCCCCTCCCCTATCGTCTTCCTCCCGCCAGAAGGACGGGCGCGTGCCCGACGCGCGCACCGCCGCGCCGCGCCACCTCCTCCCTTCCTGCCTGCCCGTCTCTCCGCTGATGTGTCTGGACGACGCCACGCGCCCCCCCGGACTCGCTCACTCTCCCCAGTCCTCTCCTCTCCTCTCCCTCGCCTTCTCTCTCGCGTCCGAACGCGCCGGCCGCCGCCGACGAGCACCACCGCGTCCACCGGCCACCCCTCGCCCTGTCGCTGCGCCCAGAAGCTCCGCCACATCGCCGGCTACCTCCCCGTCAAGCCACGCGCCTCGGGAGGCCCTAGAGAGCTGCCTCGCCGCCGTCTTCATTCCGGTCGCCGGAGATCGTCTTCGCTGCCCCACCGTCTTCAGCGCGTCCCCGAGCTCGCCGACAAGCCCGTCGAGTCCGCCGTGAGCATCTCCCCGTTTCCCCTCTCTTCTCCCCCTCGTTCCCGCGTCGTAGCCGTCGTTTCCACCATGGCCGAAGCCATCGCCACCGCAGCTCCTTGCCGTCGTGGCCACAGCCACGCGCGCTCACAACAGATCACCTCACCGTGCTCAGGAAGCTCCCAGGAGCCTAACGCACACACCCACTCGCCCTCTCGTGCACCGTAGCGCCGAACCCAACCCCGACCTAGCTTCGGCCGCCGCCGAGCTCGTCACCGGCGCCACTCCGGCCACTCCCCGGCCGAGCCACCACCACGGTTGGATGCGGACGAGAGTCCGCATCCTGTAGCTGTGCTTCGCGCGCCAAACGGAGCCCTGTGGGCGATTTCCGCGGTGCCCCGCCGTCTCAGGCCTTGCCGGTGGTTTAACGCCGGTGAGGTTTGACCCTTTGACCTCGCCGGCCCGTTAGGTGGGCCCCATGGGTCAGGTGATTAGGTTAAGGCTAATCACCATCTAACTAACCCGACACTGACAGTGGGCCCCCGCACCCTAATATTTTAATTAGATTAGTATAAAACCCCCGATTAACCCTTAGACACTGACGTGTGGACCCCACACGTCAGGTTTGACCCTGGTCAGCCCCGGTTGACCTGCTGACGTCGTGCTGTCGTCATGCTGATGCAGTTATCCATTTTCTGGATTTAAAATAACTCAGAAAATTCCAGAAAATGATTTAAACTTCAAAAATTCATAGTAATTCAACCGTAGCTCAGATTGAAATAATTTATATATGAAAAATTATCAGAAAAATGCAATCTTTCCATCTGTACTAGTTTCATGATGACAAACCAACTTATACCTACTGTATAAGTGAAAACATGTAAATGGCATTTATAAAGAGTTATTTGGAGTTGCATTTGAACTCTTGGTTCAAATGAACTTCAACCAAATGATTGCTAGCTGCATTAGCTCAAACAGCATCACATCTACATGCCATGTTCATGCATCATATTGTTGCATATGCTTGTGTATTGATTGTCGACACTGTTCCTTCTCGATAGGTCCTGCTCCGGAGAGTGTTCCAGAGTACCTGTCTGAGGAGCAGTGCCTCCTTGTTGATCTACCAGGCAAGCAAACCCCCTTGTTCATTCCGATACAATCCTACTCTCTCGCTCCTGCTCTCATTTATTGCATTAGGACAACAACGATTCAATTGCTACTTTGTGCTGCGGTAGTTGAACCCATTCCTCTGCATGACCTGTCATTGCCACAGTAAATAGTTGAAACCCACTAGCATGTGTAGGAGTTGATTGAAGCCATTGTTGTGTTCCTACCATGCTATGCCTGCTATTGCTTAGAGTTGTGTCAGGTCTGATTCATTGGGAATGAATTGGAGTGCAGTGTTCTATGTTCTGATGCTGAGAGTGAAGTGTGTGAACACGATTTGGTAAAGGTAGCGATGAGAGGCCATGTAGGAGTACATGGTGGGTTGTCTCACTAGAACCGTCCTTAAGCAGTGAGTTTTGTGTATGTTGTCCAATAACTAGCTACTACCACGCATTGGAATGCTTAAGTGCCCCTCTCGACTTATTAACCCACTTGATCTCTGTCCAGGAGTCGCAACTAGTTTCTGGTGTTTGTAGGTAGTGCAATTTTTCTACCAAGTGGCACCCGACGGGGTGGGCTTGGGACAGACTAGGCACACGTGGCCTGTGTACCGAGTGGCACCCGTATGTGGGCTCGGGAACCATGCACACATCGTTTGGGGCCGTGAGCGAAACCCCGGCCGGATCTCCTTGCGGATGGAACCCGAATAGGCAATAAACCTGGACTAGAGTCTTGTGTGGTTAGTCAGGTCGTGGCCGACACCCTCGCCAGGCTTCCGCTTGAAGGTTGCCGATTTACATGACGTGTACATGGCGGTAAGTGGCGAGAGCATGTGTGAAGAAGTACACCCCTGCAGGGTTAACATGATCCATTCGAATAGCCGGGTCCGCGGTTATGGACTTCTTGGATGCTTACATGGTACATAGACAACTTGAAGTGGATACTATAAAATGCTCAAGACAAGTGTGAGTACTATGGATGACCTTCTCGTAGGGAAACGGGGATGAATCCATAGAAGTGTATTGTGTGGTGATTAGTGGACTCATGTACGTTGTCTCACCTCAAGAGTTTCTCGTAGTCGTAGAACAGAATAGCCACTGAGTCAAAGCTGGCTTGCTGCAACTAAACTCCACATTACCTTCTTGATACAAATGCATGTATGATAGGATCTGATGTAAGTCTTGCTGAGTACCTTTGTACTCATGTTGCTTTATTTATGTTTTTGCAGCGGAGACTTCGGTCTTTCTAGTGTTCTCGTGGACTTCGACGAGTAGCTTGTACCTCAGCTACGATCTTGATCGGATGTTGTAGATAGTCAGGATCTTTACCCTTTTTCATTTGTAGATGTCTGTACTCAGACATGTAATGCTTCCGCTTGTTGCTTGTTTGCTCTGGCTGTTGGGTCATGTGACCCCTGTTTGTAATAAATGTTATGATGGCTCTTCTGAGCCTTTATCTATATGAGTTGTTGAGTTATGCTGTGATGCCATGTTGTACATCACATACTTGCATGTTATGCATACGTGTAATGTGTATTGCTATGTGTGGGATCTGACTATCTAGTTGTTTATTCTTAGTAGCCTCTCTTACCGGGAAATGTCTCCTAGTGCTTCCACTGAAGCCTGGTAGCTTGCTACTGCTCCGGAACACTTAGGCTGGCCGGCATGTGTCCTTCTTCGTTCCCGTGTCTGTCCCTTCGGGGAAATGTCACGCGGTGTCTACTGGAGTCCTGTTAGCCTGCTACAGCCCGGTTTACCGGAGTCCTGCTAGCCCAGTTGCTACAGCCCAGATTCACTGGCTGATGACTGACACGTTCGATGTTGGGTCATGTATGCCTGTCCCTGTAAGTTAGTGCCACTTTGGGTTCACGACTAGCCATGTCAGCCCGGGTTCTTTGTCATATGGATGCTAGCGACACTATCGTATACGTGTGCCAAAAGGCGCAAACGGTCCCGGGCATGGTAAGGCGACACCCGTGGGAATACCGTGCGTGAGGCCGCAAAGTGATATGAGGTGTTACATGCTAGATCGGTGTGGCATAGAATCGGGGTCCTGACAGTATGCATCGAGGAAACACAATGAGTCGTGTCCTGCGGTGGGGTCGATGATTTGATCAATGCGGGGGAGGGGGAAGGGATCCTTAGGGCAAGCTTTATTGAGGTCCTTGAAATCGACACATAAGCGCCAGGATTTGTCCTTCTTTGGTACCATTACCAAGTTTGCTAGCCACTCCGAATGTTTGATGTCTCTAATGAATCCGGCCTCGAGTAGCTTGGCTAGCTCTTCTCCCATGGCTTGCCGCTTAGGCTCTGAGAAGCGCCTAAGAGTCTGCTTGACTGGCTTGTATCCTTTTAGTATATTGAGGCTGTGTTCGGCCAGCCTGCGTGGGATGCCTGGCATGTCTAAAGGGTGCCAGACAAAGATATCCCAATTCTCACGCAGGAAATCTCGCAGAGCAGCGTCTATTGTGGGGTTCAACTGTGTCCCGATGGAATCTATTTTTGTAGGGTCCGTTGGGTGGACCTGTAATTTGACTATCTCGTCCACGGGTTTGAAGGAGGTGGATTTAGGTTGCTTGTCGAGTATCACGTTGTCTCTGTCCATTGTTGCTCGCAGCGTTGTCAGTTCTTCGGCCGTGAGGGCTTCTGATAGTGCCTCCAGGGCGAGGGTGGCGGTTTTATTTTTGGCGCGGAGTGCGACGTCCGGATCACTAGCTAGAGTGATTATTCCGTTGGGCCCGGGAATTTTGAGCTTCATGTACCCGTAATGGGGTATAGCCTGGAAACTCGTGAATGCGTCTGCCCCAAGAGGGCATGGTATCCGCTGAACGGGGCCACTTGGAATGTAATTTCTTCGGACCTGTAATTCTCTAGTGTGCCGAATACCACATCCAGTGTGATTTTTCCCGTGCATCGCGCCTCCCGACTAGGGATGATTCCCCTGAAGGTCGTGCTGCTTTGCTTAATGCAGCTCTTGTCAATTTCCATCTTGTTAAGGGTTTCCTCGTAGATGAGGTTTAGTCCGCTTCCGCCGTCCATGAGCACTTTAGTGAACCTGAAACCGTCCATGATTGGACTAAGGACCAAAGTGGCTGGTGCTCGGACTTTTTGGAATTGAGGTTCTTCACTGGCATTGTAAGTTATAGCCGTGTCATTCCATGGGTTTATTGTTGCCACGTGGCAAACTTCGGCGAGGCTGCACTGAGCTCGCTTGCACCTATTATTTGAGGCTAAAGTCTCGAAGACTGTAAATACCGTACTATTGTTGTCGGCGGGATGTTGCTCTGCTGTATGGTTTAAGAGGAGATCCCCACCGCTTTTTGCTACCTGCCGAAGTATCCAACATGCTCTAAGGCTATGGGTTGGGTGGTATCCGGTGTGCTTTGAATTTTGCACGGCCCACTGAGCCATTCCTCCAATACGGTTCCGCGCCTTGTATCATGCTTTTGTTTTTGGTAACTGACTCGGGTAACTTACGAGAGTTTACCCTTTTAGTTCGGACGAAGGGTTTAGTGAGAGCCAGATTGTCCCAGAAGTTTGTTTGGGTTTTCCAAGCGCTTTCCATCGAGGGAGTCCTGGATTAGGGGGTATCCGGACAGCCGTACTGTATACATCGTCCGGAATATTGAAGCGTGAAGATACAAGACTCAAGACTTCGGCCCGTGTCCGGATGGGACTCTTCTTTGCGTGGAAGGCAAGCTTGGCGATCCGGATATTGTGTTTCCTTCCTTGTAACCGACTCTGTGTAAACCCTAGCCCTCTCCGGTGTCTATATAAACTGGAGAGGTTGGTACTTAGAAGGACGATCACAATTACAATCATACCATCATAGGCTAGCTCTTAGGGCTTAGCCTCTATGATCTCGTGGTAGATCTACTCTTGTACTACTCATATCTTCAATATTAATCAAGCAGGAAGTATGGTTTTACCTCCATCGAGAGGGCCCGAACCTGGGTAAACATTGTGTCCCTCGCTTCCTGTTACCATTAGCCTAAGACGCACAGCGGGACCCCCTACCCGAGATCCGCCGGTTTTGACACCGACATTGGTGCTTTCATTGAGAGTTCCTCTATGTCGTCACCACAAGGCTCGATGGCTCGTCTCATTGTCAAGGACAACATTACCTCGGGGGGAGCTCTGGCTGTAGGCCAAACTCTCTGACTTGGCGGCTTCATCATGGCTGCCCCATCGGCGGCCGCGCCGACGATGGCCTCTCGGGGCATCAAGCATAACCTTCGTGTTAGTTCAGAACTCACCGAATAGATGGATTCGATGGAGCTCTCCTCCCTTAATGAGCTCTTGGATCGCATTGCCGCTCTGGGAGTCGCTACAGACTATGACCGGATCGGGCTTAAACCTGACGAAGGGGACATTAGATCCCCGCCGGCCACCCATGAGATAACATTAGTGGATGAACCACACACGGATTACCCCTCAACTCGGAGGATGAACCATGTCTGGATCATCGAGCTCCTTGAGCCGAACACCTGCCCAATGGAAGACATGACCCTGGTCCCGGACTTAGAATCGGGAACTGGGCCGAAGAAATTGGGCAACACTCCGGATCCCGGACCGTCAGACTCGGAGCCTCCCACGCCCCTGGGTGCTAGATCGGATCAGGATTCAGATTCAGCTAACAACACCCACCCGGACTTCAGCCGTCTCTCCCACATCATGCAAGAGCCCCAGGAGACAGTACATCGCTACTGGGCCAGATTCCTCCTTGTGCTAAACAAGGTCAAGGACTGCCGCGAGGAATACCTTGTCTCACTTTTCTGCAAAAACTGCACGAACAAAGAACTCCTCAATGCTATAAGTCGCCGTGACATAGTACACTTTGTGGACTTGGCAACCATAGTACAGAAGTACTGTGCGATGGAAAGCGCCTGGAAAACCCAAACATAATTTTGGGATAGTACGGCCCTCACCAGAACCTTTGTCTGAACTAAACGGGCGAACTCTCATGAGTCGGCCGATCCAGTTCCCAAGAAATCGAAGCACACCCCAGGGCCGGGAACCGTATTGGAAGAATGGCTCAATGGGCCATGTAAACTCCATAGCGCTCTGGACACAACACCAACTCATAGCCTTAGGGCATGTTGGATACTCCGGCAGGTTGCAAAATGTAGCGAGGATCTTCTTGCGGGCCATAAAGCAGAACAACATCCCACCAACGAGCACAATATGGTACTAACGGTCTTCGAGACTTTCGCCTCAACAATAGGCGCAAGCGAGCTCATCGAAGCTCCGCTGAAATCTGCCATGTGGCATAATAAACCCTTGGAACGACACTGCTATAACTTTCAATGCCAGTGATGAACCTCGATTCCAGACTGTTCGGACACCAGCCACTCTGGTCCTTAGCCCAATTGTGGATGGCTTTCGGCTCACTTAAGTACTCATGGACGGCAGAAGCAGATTAAACTTGATCTATGAAGAAACGCTCAACAAGTTGGAAATTGACGAAAGCCGCATTGAGCAAAGTGGCACAACCTTCAGGGGAATTATCCCTAGTCGGGAAGCGCGGTGTGTAGGAAAAATCACACTCGATGTGGTATTCGGCACCCCGGAGAATTATAGGTCCGAAGAATTCACATTCCAGGTGGCTCCTTTTAGCAGCGGATACCACGCCCTTCTAGGGCGGGATGCGTTCGCAAGCTTTCAAGCTATACCCCATTACGGGTACATGATGCTTAAAATGTCCGAGCCCAATGGAATCATCACTCTAGCCAGTGATCCGGACATTGCACTTCGCGCCAAAAACAAACCGCAGCACTAGCCCTGGAAGCATTATCCGAAGCCCTAGCAGCCGAAGAATTAACAACGCCGCAGGCCACCGTAGACAGGGACGACGTGATACTCAACAAGCGACCCAAGTCCACCTCATTTAAACCCGTAGACGAGATAGTCAAATTCCAAGTCCATCCAACGGACCCCACGAAGACAGCTTCCATCGGGACATAGTTGAACCCCGCAATGGACGCCGCACTACGGGAATTTTTACGCCAAAATTGGGACATTTTTGCCTGGCACCCATCGGACATGCGTGGCATCCCGCGCGGATTAGCCGAACATAGCCTTAACATACTAAAGGGATACAAACTTGTCAAACAGACCCTAAGGCGATTTTCAGAGCCTAAACGACAAGCAATGGGGGAAGAGTTAGCCAAGCTACTTGAGGACGGATTCATCAGAGATATCAAACATCCGGATTGGCTGGCAAATTTGGTAATGGTACCAAAGAAGGACAAATCCTGGCGCCTATGCGTCGATTTCAAAGACCTCAACAAGGCTTGCCCCAAGGATCCCTTTTCCCTCCCCCGCATCGATCAAATCATCGATGCCACAGCTGGACACGACTCGCTGTGTTTTCTCATTGCATACTTTGGATACCATCAAATAAAGATGGCAGAGTCTGACCAAGCTGCAACAGCTTTCGTAACGCCATATGGCCCTTTTTGCTTCAACACTATGCCTTTCGGGCTTAAGAATGCCGGTGCAACCTATCAACGCATGATTCAAACATGCTTGAAAAAACAAATCGGCAAAACAGTGGAGGCATACATGGACGACGTGGTCATAAAAACAAGACACGTCGAAACCCTAATAGATGACTTGAGGCTTACATTTGATAACCTCTGGACATATGACATCAAGTTGAATCCGAAAAAATGCATTTTCGGCATCCCCTCGGGAAAACTACTGGGCTTCATTGTTTCCAATAGAGGAATTGAAGCCAATCTGGCAAAAATCCGAGCTCTATCACAGTTGGCTATACCAACAGACCTCAAGCACATCCAGAAACTAGCTGGATGCGTGGCCGCTTTGAGGCGCTTTATCTCCAGGCTAGGAGAAAAGGCATTACCTCTTTACCGCCTCCTTCGGCACATCGAACGCTTCTTGTGGACGGATGCAGCCGTGTTCGGACTCGATGAAATAAAGACCTTACTGGCCAGTAATCTAGTCCTAACAACGCCAAACATCGGCGAGCCTATGCTACTGTACATAGCTGTAACACATCAAGTTGTAAGCGCAGTGCTCGTCGTCGAACGAGATGTTGACGGATACAAATTCCCACTCCAAAAGCCGGTTTATTACGTATCCACGGTCCTCACCCCATGCAAATCCCGATACCCACACTACCAAAAAATAGCATACGCGGTCTTCATGGCATCCCGTAAGCTGTGACACTACTTGCAAGAGTGTTCGATTACGGTGGTCTCCGAAGTACCACTCAATGACATAATAAATAACCACAACACTATGGTCCGCATTGCTAAATGGGCCATCGAGCTCCTTCCGTTCGACATAACATACAAACCATGGCAGGCCATCAAGTCGCAAGTACTGTCAGCCTTTGTCGCCAAATGGACAGAAGCCGAACTCCCTAAAGAGTATGGCGCATACTCCAACTGGATCATGCACTCCGACGGCTCTAAAATGCTGGACGGATTGGGAGCGGGTGTAGTCCTGACGTCTCCCACCGGAGACACGGTCCTGTATGTCCTCCAAATATTATACACAGACTCCAACAATGCAGCCGAATATGAGGCTTAGTTGCACGGTCTTTGGATGTCAGTCTCTATGGGCATCCAACGCCTGGAAGTGCGCGGGGATTTGAACCTCGCAATATCACAAATTAACAAAGACTTTGATGCCAAGGATCCGAAAATGGCAGCCTACCGTAATGCCGTCCTCAAAATGTCAGCTCGGTTCGAGGGGCTCGAATTCCACCATGTGGCTCGAGAAAACAATCAAGCGGCTGACGTCCTCGCCCGCATCGGCGCTAAACGCGACCCTGTCCCACCTAACATATTCCTGGAAAGGTTGTTCAAACCATTCGTAGTATGGGAAGGGGGGTCCGGCAATACTAGCACGGACCCGAACTCACCCCCAGATTCTGAACCGTCAGACATAATCGGAGGCTCTGCCACCGAAATTACATCTTCGGCCCACGAAATCATGGCCGTAGTTGCCCCATGGGCTGAACCTTTCCTGGCCTACCTAAATAGGCAGGAGCTCCCCGAGGACCAAAGTGAAGCACGCTGCATCGTCTGGCGTTCTAAGGCTTACAAGGTCCACAAAGGGGAACTCTACAAGAAAAGTGCTATCGGAGTGCTCCAAAGATGCATCTCCGAAGAGGAAGGGCGGCGGCTCTTGGCTGAAATCCATGCCAGACTGGGCGGGCACCATGCCGCGGTTCGAGCACTAGTCAGCAAGGCCTTCCGTACATGCTTTTATTAGACGACGGCCCGAGAAGACGCACAGGACCTTGTCCAACACTGCGTTGGTTGCTAGCTCTTCGCCAATCAGAGTCATATGCCCCCTACCGCTCTCCAAACAATCCCCATAACTTGGACCTTCGCGGTCTTGGGGCTGGATATGGTCGGACCTCTTAAAGGGGGAAGCCATAAGAAAAAATACTTATTGGTCATGGTGGACAAGTTCACCAAATGGATAGAAGCCAAACTAGTCAAAACGGCCGAATCCGGACCAGTCATAGACTTCATATCCGGGGTCGTACACCGATACGGCGTCCCTCATAGCATCATCACTGATAATGGCTCCAATTTCATAGCCGATGAAGTGAAAACTTGGTGCGGCAAAATGGGCATTAAGCTCGATTACGCTTCCGTCTACCATCCCCAAACAAACGGCCAGGTCGAACGGGCAAACCGTCTCATCATGAGCGGCATCAAACCCAGACTAGTGCGATCTTTGATAGAGTTGGATACGCACTGGGTCGAGGACCTCGACTCCGTGCTCTGGGGGCTGCGAACCACGCCAAATCGCACCACCAGATACATACCATTTTTTATGGTGTACGACACGGAAGCAGTACTACCCTGCGACATAATACACGATTCACCACGCGTACGCATGTACGAAGAGAAGGAAGCCGAATTAGATCGGCAGGATAACTTGGATGCCCTGGAGGAGGAGCGCGATGTTGCAAAAGCCCGCTCCGCATTCTATCAACAACATGCTCGACGATACCAAAGCAGAGAATTACGGGCCAAAACTTACAATATTGGCGAACTCGTTCTATGCCTACCAGTGAAGAAGAAGGACAAGCTCAAACCCAAGTGGGAAGGTCCCTTTGTCATTGACAAAGTTCTCACCGGAGGAGCATACCGCTTACGTAATGCAGCCGATAACAGACTCGAGCCGAACCCATGGAACGCAGCAAGACTCCGGAGATTCTACGCCTAACGCCGAACTCAATGTTCGTCTCCTTACTCCCTCCCTTTTATTTATGCTCCATCCCTTTTCCTTTCTCGACTTTTCTTACTCTTCACACAAAATATTTAATATAGTACGGACTTCCGAATAACTCCGGCCGCACTATGTGTGTAAGCAGCACCTGGGGGCTTCCTATATGGAAGCTAAAAATAATTACTCTAATGGCTTTTCGCCCATCACATGTGCATTTATTTTCCACATGTTCCTTTTCTTCACCATTATATGCATCGATATGACTTAAGATGTGGCCAAGCTGGGTTGCCTGGATCTTGTGTTTATTCCCTACGTTCCCGTTAATTCAGCTAGGGCATAAGGGGAGCACCTCTGCGATTGTTACTGCCGGTTCAGCCGGATGTGTACCCCAGACTAGGTGAACCCGAAAGCTAGTTTCCTTAAGAGAATATTTGGTCGGTGAACAAAAGATGTATTCGTTTATTACAACGTAAATCCCCAGAAGTCTTGTATCCTGCGCCATCATTCGTAGTCCGGACATGTGCATTGTCGCATGCGTACCCAGGGAAAGGAACCCCTAACGGAACTATTCTCCCTGGAAGACGTTTCTTACTATCCATGTAATATAACATAACTACTTGGGTACTTGTCTGTTCAAGCACTTATGACCCCTACACCTGGTTTCCACGCATACCCCGGTTTTGTATAACTGAGTGGGTATTCGGACACACCCAGGACTATAGTATCCGGGGGCTGAAGCGGAAAGGTCCGCCATGACAAATGATTTTAATCCGGCTAGGGGCTACTTATGCCCACCGAATTACACAGTCACTTAGACTGACTATATTCCTCCTCTATACTATCCAACAGGCTATCTAGCTTACAATCCTATTGAGAATACTTCGCGGCTAACGCTACCTGGTCATATACCAGACTTACGGGAATTTCTTGCCCATCGGGCCCCGCCGGTCCTACTTCGGCCATATGGTTCAGGTCCAGCCTGGTGTAGCGCGTCTTCACCATAGCCCAGGCTTCTCTTGCACCTTGCCGGCAAGCTGACACCTTCCACAATCGGAAGCGCCGCCGTGCTCCTTGAAGCATACCCACAAGCTCCCCCATGCCATTCGGTAGAGAACTTGTTGGCCACAAGGCTTGAGCTACGTCGTGCATCACCCGCCGAGCTCGCTCGTGCAACTATGAAAGGTCTTGTAGCAAATCTCCCGCAGATGAGGGCATCTCCTCCCCGGGGCGACCCGTTAACATTCCTACAAGCAAAATTCTTTCAATATACTTCCTCGCTGAACTATAATATAGTTCGTCTGGATACTTACCATAAATTCCGCATCGAAGCCTTTTGTTCTCCTTCACGGAGTCCGCCAGCTGAGCACAGACGTCCTTCAATTCCACGTCCAACCGGACATTGGCATCTTGAAGATTGTTCTTCTCCTGCCTAATTTGCATAAGAATGCGCTTTCCAGCCTTTAGCTGCCTTTTGAGATGCGAGTCGTCATCCGTTACGCCCTCCGGATTCACCCCGGGATTGTCTGCAGAATTCTCTGTTAGACTTGTTATATGAATCATTTATTACCTGGTGCATCTTCGTGCAATTGAGACTAACATTACCAGATGAGGCCTTTTGGGATTCTCTAACTTGGCAACCGTGTCCCTCAGCTGGGCCTTGCATTCCTTTAGCTCCCGAGCCAATTGTTCATTCTTATCTACAACGATCTGTACATAAATTGATCCTTAAAACAATTGTTCCAACCATTTCAAGTCTCAGGGGCTACTGTTATACATACTTATCAAAATTTCTTACCCGTATATCTTTGGTATACTGGTCCGTCGCTCGGGCAAGCCCGCCTTGAGCTCCTCGGATGTATGCATCCCCCGAATTGAAGGCATTAAATGCCTCTTCGAAGAAGATGTTTTTCCGAAGCACGGCCCTTCGGCGCCGGTGATTCATGGCGCTCTCTACTTCAGAGTTCGTGGCCGATAGCATATCCGCATCCTCTGTCGGAGAACTATGCGCTGTTGGCCCCGTGTCCGCCTCCGCTCTCAAAGCCGGTTCTGGAACCCGGCTGGTGGAGGCGTGATTGGCGGGATCCCTGGATATAGTCCGGCTGCTCCTCTTCCTGCCAGGACACGAAGGGCACCATTATACTTCAAATACAATAATCACAGGACAAGTTTTTGCTTTACGTTTGCAGCGGTGTGTCGACCCTCACTGCCTTCCTCTTGAGCCTGCCCGATCCGGACGCCCGTGGTCGACGAGTCCCTAGGGGCTTGGCCCCGCGCTCCGACCGTCGTCTCTGCAAACAACACGATGCCTCAAGGGTAAGGCATGACACTGAGGGGAGTCCTCTTCGAAGGATAGGGTTTTTAGTTTGGCTTACACGCGACACAGGGAGCAGTCTAGGATAGTCGGCAATAATGGCCACTGAGGCACCATCACAGCTCGCTTGATAAAATACCCCGTTGACAAGCTCCACGGTAATATCCGGATCTTCTTCGAGTCCTAGATCTAGGGCCCTTCCAGGGTCCTCTGGCTGCGGGGAGAGGCTGAAGATTCCTTCTACGGCCCTCCTCAGATCCTGCTCGGAAACATCGATGCGGGGAATCTTAGCAGAGAGAGCTAAAGTAAGTGAAGCAGGGAAAGGAATGACGACTTACCCACTCTGGGGGGTTGTACATGGAGAATCCGTCCCGCGGTTTAATGCAAAGGAATTCTTCCTCTTCCCCTTCGTATAAACCGGACAATATCCTTGCCAGAGCAGTGGCGGAGTCCGGAACCTTACGGACGCAGCGGGTGGCGTCGTCTTCCCCGTTGTAGTGCCACATGGGCTTCCCCCGATATTGAAGCGGTTGCACTCCCGCATTATGCATATTGCCATGACCTCGACTATCGTCAGTCCGGATTTGGCTAGTAACTTTATCCTGCTCATTAGGAAATGTATTTCTCTGGTATCCTCCTCTTGGGGGCCCCGGGGGCGCCAGCTTAGACGTGCCCTCGGTGGGGCGTTACTGAACTTGGGGAGACCTGTCCGGACTGGATCCGGAAGGGGAATGTCATCAATGTAAAACCACTCTGAAGGCCAGTTCTCTGGTGCCTTCTTGGGAGTGCCAGATAGGTATCCGGTCTTGGCAATGCGCCATACTTTGGCCCCACCCACTTGACATAGGGATTCTCCCTGGGTGCAGGGGACAAGGCAGAATAGCTTCTTCCATAACCCGAAGTGAGGTTCACAGCCCAAAAATAGCTCGCAAAGGGCAACGTACCCTGCTATGTGTAGTACGGAGGCAGGGGTAAGGTTATGCAACTGGAGACCGTAGAACTCCAGGAGCCCGTGAAGAAATGGGTGGATGGGAAACTCGACGCCCCTTAGCAGATGCAGGATGAGATATATTCGCTCCTCCGGAGATGGATTAGGAGATCCCTCCGCTTGTTCCCCTCCGTTATAAGTGGCTATTCCGGCTCGAACGGGGACCATAAACGCCGGTGGGAGAAACCCTTGGGTTTGTAACTTATCAAACGGCTACGAGGAACTGAACACTCTTCCCAATCCCCCGACTTGGAGCGAGGAGAGTGAGCAGAAGAGCTGCGACGACCGGCCATGTTGGAATGGTTTTTTCTGGAGCGCTCTGTGGGATGCTTGCTCGAGGGGGGAGAGTGAGGTTTGGATCTGAGAATTCCCATCTCTTCAAATAGATGGCCAGCCTGAAGGACCGGGGGTGGCAAATGCAAAATGCCTCGGCTCCTCGCATTCGCTTGACACGTGGAGATGGTCATTATTGAGGCACTGAAGCCGAGGAGTGCAACGTTGATGGGGAGCCGGACACTATTCGTCGTAGTAGGTACATTGGAGTTTTGGAGAAGGAACCCGCCTTGCAATGCCGAAGACAAGACTGCGCGTCGGACTCATCGTCATTGAAGCCTGGTTCAGGGGCTACTGAGGGAGTGCTGGATTAGGGGGTATCCGGACAGCCGGACTGTATACATCATCCGGACTATTGAAGCGTGAAGATACAAGACACAAGACTTCGGCCCGTGTCCGGATGGGACTCTCCTTTGCATGGAAGGCAAGCTTGGCGATCCGGATATTGTGTTTCCTTGCTTGTAACCGACTCCGTGCAAACCCTAGCCCTCTCCGTGTCTATATAAACCAGAGAGGTTGGTCCTTAGAAGGACGATCGCAATTACAATCATACCATCGTAGACTAGCTCTTAGGGTTTAGCCTCTACGATCTCGTGGTAGATCTACTCTTGTACTACTCATATCTTCAATATTAATCAAGCAGGAAGTAGGGTTTTACCTCCATCGAGAGGGCCCGAACCTGGGTAAACATTATGTCCCTCACTTCCTGTTACCATCAGCCTAAGACGCATAGATCGGGCCCCCCTACCCGAGATCCGCCGGTTTTGACACCGACATCCATCGCGCAGTATTTCTGCACTATGGCCGCTAAGTCGTCAAAGCGTACTATGTCGCGGCGACTTATAGCATTGATGATCCCTTTGTCCGTGCAATTTTTGCAAAAGAGGGAGATGGCGTCTTCCTCGCGACAGTCCTTGACCCTGTTTACCACAAAGAGGAATCTGGCCCAGTAACGATGTACTGTCTCGTGGGGATCTTGTCTAATATGCAGAAGATTGAATAAAATTGGGTGGGTGGGTGATTTCGAATCCGAATCCTGCCACGATCTGAGACCCAGGGGCAAAGAAGCTTTCGAGCTTAACGGCTCGGGCTTCGGGATGTTGCCCAATTTGTTTGACCCGTCGCCCGATCCTAAATTCGGGGTTTGGGTCATGTGCTCCCGTGAGCAGGTGTCCGGCTCAGAGAGCTCGGAAATTGGGACATAGTTCGTCCTCAAAATAGAGGGAGAGTTCGTATGTTGCTCCTCCACCACCGCGATCTCGTGGGTGACCGGCGGAGAATAAATCTCCCTTTGGTCGGGTTTAAGCCTGATCCGATCATAGTCCGTAGCGACGCCCAGGGCAGCGATGCGATCCAAGAGCTCATTAAGGGAAGAGAGTTCCATTGGATCCATCTGTTCGGACATGGAGGCTGTTTTTGATGACCTGAGAAGTCATCGTCGGCGCGACAGCCGATCGGGCGGTCATGACGAAGCCGCCTAGCCAGAGATTTTGGCCTTGGGCCAATGCTCCCTCAGAGGTGATGTTGTCCCTGACAACGAGGCGAGCCATCGAGCACTATAGTGACGACATAGAGGAACTCTCAATGAAAGCACCAATGTCGGTGTCAAAACCGGCGGATCTCGGGTAGGGGGTCCCGAACTGTGCGTCTAAGGCTAATGGTAACAAGAGACTGGGGACACGATGTTTACCCAGGTTCGGGCCCTCTCAATGGAGGTAATACCCTACTTCCTGCTTGATTGATCCTGATGATATGAGTATTACAAGAGTTGATCTACCACGAGATCAGAGAGGCTAAACCCTAGAAGCTAGCCTATGGTATGATTGTTGTTGTTGTCCTACGGACTAAACCCTCCGGTTTATATAGACACCGGAGTGGGCTAGGGATACACAGAGTCGGTTACAAAGAAGGAGATCTATAATCCGGATCGCCAAGCTTGCCTTCCATGCAAAGGAGAGTCCCATCCGAACACGGGACGAAGTCTTCAATCTTGTATCTTCATAGTCCAATAGTCCAACCGAAGTATATAGTCTGGTTGTCCGGATACCCCCTTATCCAGGACTCCCTCAGCCCCCAAAGCAAGTCCCAAAACTTTCTGCTTTCATGAAAAAAGACCAGGACAACGACGCGGAAGGAAGGAGGTCATTGTGGATCCCTCTGGGTATCATGGATAACACTTTAGTAGGCGAAGACCACCTTTTGTCAGGATAAGCACCGGCTCTTGTCCCCTTCAAATTCCCGCCCCGTGGTTTCCCTTTCCTGCTCATATTTTAGGGGAAGAGGTCCGAGCCACCTATAAAAGGGGCAATGCTGCCACCATAGGAGGGGATCGGTCCATTGCGCCATTGCTGACCCCAAGAGCTCAGGCTCACCTTGTAGCTCCAACATCACTGTCCACAAGCAATTCCACCAAGAAGGAGTAGGGTTTTACACCACACGGTGGCCCAAACCTAGGTATCTCGTTGTGTCTCTGTCGTGCCTCGTTCCTAGATCGTAGCCTCGTGCCCGCGAGCCAATCCCCCAGAGTTCAAACCAGGGTTTTGGAGGGTGTCCCGTAGCTCAGAATCAATCACCCGACATTTGTCGCGCCAGGTAGAGGGCTTGGTCTTTGTGCCTCGAGCTTCAACACCGCCATGGCTGACGCACATCACGCGAGCGTGCCCTGTGCAGGGCCACCCTTGTCCAGACGAAGCCCATCATAGGCAACCACCGCCCACGAGCTTGCGCACCCACCGAGGGTGCGGAGCTGGAGGCGGGGGCCTCGTCTTACCACCCATCGGTCGGGGGCACCAGCAACAGCAGCAGCCGCTGGCCTGAACGGCCACAGCAACTTCGTTCGCCTAATGCAACCTGTTGGCCCCACAGGCAGCATTGCTCATGGCGCAGGAGCTGCAGCGCTACTGCCCCATCGAGGACGGCTATGACGCCTCGCTCGCCCAGATCACCGAGCTCATCAACATCGCCGGCGACACCCCGACGCCATCTTGCTCCCTGCCACCTCCATCGTCGCATGGCACACGAGAAGGGCGTGATGCGCCTTCTCCGGGCAACAATGGTGCGAAACATCATTGCAGTGCGCGCGCACCGGAGCCATCCCATGGCTCGTCTCCATCACACGAAGGTGGCCCCAGTTGCCAGGTTATCCAGCGCGCGGCATGACGGTGTCCTGGACTAGGGGGTACTCACCATGTTGTCTCCCGATCAGTTGGATTGGGCCGAGCACCCGCATGGCCGTTTACTCATGGGCCAGTTCAGACAGCCGATGCATTCACGAGGAAGATTCCACAAGACTTGGTGATCAAGACAAGGACTCCTCTCCACCGACGTATTCAACAAGGACTCTTGTTATCCTAGGCCTCTGGTATATTATATAAGCTGAGGCCAGGCTAGTCGAGAAGGGGAGGCTAGATTATTATGACATTATTCATCATACCCTTAGGTTTTAGACCACAACATATGATCTCGAGGTAGATCAACTCTTGTAACCCTATATTCATCAAGATCAAACAAGCATGAAGTAGGGTATTACCTCCATAGAGAGGGCCCGAACCTGGGTAAACATCGTGTCTCCTGTCTCCTGTTACCCACCGATCCATGACACACAGTGTGGGACCCCCTACCCGAGATCTGCCGGTTTTGACACCGACAATGGTGCTTTCATTGAGAGTTTTGCTGTGAGATCGATGAAGGATTAATGGCCAGCCTGCAAATCAACTGCGACGTCGGCATATTCGTCGCTGGATCGATTAGTGACCTTGATTTGACCAAGGACCGAGTTTCGTCACAGTTCATCATGTTTGGACAAGGGCCTTTATCAACAACAACTCCGATCCATACCAAGATCATAAAGCAATCATCCATGGACCTCAGGGTCTCAACATCAACATTGCCCTTGAGCGACCATGCTGTTTTTCTGGACAGGGAGTTTTTATCCACCGTCGCTGCCTCCAGCGTCGTCTTGACGAACCCTTCGGTGGAATTATGCAGAATTAAGTATATAATAATCCCGTAAAATTTTGTCGCATTCTGATGGAGGAATCTCCGGCGATCTACAATATACCGGAGCCGTGTCAAGTCTGGACGGGAATCTGGATGAGTTTAGGGCGTCGCCTCCAGAGCCTAGCTCAGACGTCATTTGGAAGATCCAACCGTTCATCTTCTGCGTAATTTCCATATCTACCACCTCCCAAAATTTCAGCTTTATCTGACCGTTCAAACTCTGGAAACCTTCCGATTAGTGCGTCACTTTTCGGATCTGTTTTCTGCGCGAATATGAATCTGACCTGAGTTCATCTTTCTTCATGAACAGGATATTGGACAACAGTTTTGGAAGAATCTTTTTGTAGGGTATTGTGTTTTGTTTCCGAACACGTGCTCACAAATTTTGCTCCTTTTCAAAGGTAATCTTCACCATCGGGCCGGTATCAATCCAGCCCGACAACGTTGTTGTACGACAATCGACCTGTGCTAGACGGGTCGTCGCTTGATCGAGCAGAGCTCAATCTCATTCGATCATCAGCTCGGCAAGCCGAACAGACGTTCGGCATTCACGAATGCTAAATCATCACCAACATCTTTGCCCCACGGATTGAATGGACCGGGCGCGTCGGCATCACTGCACGGTCACTTCATCAACCCGGCATTGAGTGCGTCACATTATGACCTGCACCGATGTTGGCGTGCCGTCTCTTCTTCAAGCCAACATCCTACACGCCGACCTACTTCAACACCTCGGCTGGATCGGGGGATCTGCTATTTCTACATCGACATAATCCGGTGACTTCGGTGTCACCGCCCAACCAACTTCGACACATCGGCTGGCAAGGTGGCTGCAACATCACCTTACCGACCTGCTCCGTCACCTCAGCTAGGCCTAGGACTTCGTCATCAACCTACTCCGGAGACTTCAGCGTCACTAGCCGACCAGCTTCGTCACGTTAGCTGGACCGGGGGCTTTGCCCCGGTGAGCCAACCTTTTCCAGCATCGCCATGCCGTTGCTTCATCGCCCATCAGGTAATGGGTGTGCGGACCGAGTCCCAATTTTGGGAGTTACCTTTCTTCAGATTGCTACAACAGATAAACCAGGTGCTATTAATCCTAGTAATTTTTTCTTGCTTGGGTTTATTTTTTCCGAGAAGTATTACTCTAGTCTGTTCCATTCTTTACACACAGGTCTGTCAAATGGTGGCTGCATTAACAACGGTCACGTGGTGGTTCGGTCAGTTTCCATACACAGTTCGGCAAACGCCTCATCGGGGACTCGGACCGCCCTGTGAATACAAGCTTTGTCACGCCGGCGCCCTGCACCGACATTGGCTTCAATTCGAGGCCACATCTCTTTAAAAAATTATTTTGCATAATCAACGTTGACTGCGTCACGCTGTCACTTCGGCAAGTCGATGTCGTTGTCCCAATTGGCATAAATCGGCTCGCGTGACCACCTTGTTGGTCGAATTGCCATACCGACATGATCGGTTGCCTCGGGGACTTCGACATCACTGAGAGAGTTCTACCTCATCGAGTGTTCGGCAAACGGGCCATATTTCTTTTATTACTGAATTTGCATAAATTATTTAATATGCTATGAATTTTTTTTTAAATTTATTATCATTACTATTATTTCCGGCTTGCACTATTTTCTGTGCAAAGGTAAATGATTCAGGTGGGGCAGCACTGTCATCTCGGTGTACCGACGTACCACGTCACCTTGGCTAGATGGGGGGCTTCTTCATCACTTCATTAACCCATGCCGAGAACTTCGGCGTCATACTGTCGGCCAGCTCGGTCACCTTGGACGGACTGGAGGTTCCACCTCGTCACATTGGTCGTGCTATGTTGCCACTTTGGAGTGCCGAGCTCTTCGCTCTGCCACCTTGGGACCGGCTTGGGGGCTGGGACCTTGTCTCGTCGTAAGCTCGGACTGCGCATCGATACCGAGCACATTAACCAGCTAAGTCGCTTTCATGCTCAAATTTTTAATTTTTAATTTGTGTTCGGTTCGACCATGCTTACATACGTTGTTTGTTAAAATAAACTCCCTTTACCCATGTTAACCGGGGGCTCTTAAATTTTTACGAGCCGTTCTATAATAATTGTTTTCTTCCTAGTCATTGCAAAGTCTTTTTCTCCCACTCTTTTTTCGACTCGAGTGTATGGCCAACAGCTGGATAGCCTGGTTTCTCTCTAAAGCCGCTCGAGTTTAGTTCGCTAAAATGGCCTCGGAGAAGCACTCCGCCTTCGTGATAAGGAGATTGAAGCCCATGCTGACCTACTTGCAGTCTAGAGATCGGATGTGTCATGTTAAAGCATGACAGAAACACAAAAAACTTTAAGACCAATTTTCGGATTGGCACCAAAAACTTGATTTAGTCCAGACTTAAATTTTTCACTAAAGTCTTTTGGTTTTCCAAGCTTATTCCACTTTTAACCTATTTGTGTGTTTCCAGCATAAGTCTCGCAATGCAACGCCAGGCACCTTTAAAGCCTCCGCAATATCAAAGAAGGGCTACGGCTGGAGCCGAACTCACCAAAAGCCATGGTATTCCATGGACTCCTCGGCAAAACATTCTCGGATACTGCTTTATTTGCATCAGTTTCGAATTGTGTCTTCGGTCAATAGTTGGGTTGCCCGGCTCCTATGCTTGGCTCCTACGTTCCGCTTTGTTCGGCTAGGCGTGCGAAGGGAGAACCACTGCGATTGCGCTTCCGTCTCGCATGGTTAAAGCACCTCAGTGGAGAAAACTGAAAACTGACTGTCACAATAAGTGCAAACTGGTTAGCGATCCGATGACTGTGTTAAACTATAAGATCGATAGAGGTAACCCCGTGTTAAATGACGGGCCGTTCATAACATTGGCCAAAGTGTTTACGGCTTGACCTCAGTGTCGCCGAACACTAACCGGGGGCTAGTAACTGGGCTCCCAACTTTAAGCTCCTATGACTAAGTGAAAGTTATAAATCCCGCATATTTGATAACCTCCTTCGGGCATCGAGACATCGACTAAGGTTTGTTTTGTTATTGTGGAAACACCCTGCATAGTATCTACAAGGGGGTGGAAGCCGACGATGGGCCACTTTCAAATTATAAACGGTCGCAATAGAGACAAAATAAACATATATAACCAGCGTTTGTATTTATTATACAAGCGCTGCCTTTTGTAATTATCGTTATAAAGCCATAAATATGCATCAATTTGACTTCAGATTTTGGCCAAGCTGGGTTGCCTGGCTCCTGTATTTACACCCTATGTTCCTAATTGTTCGGCTAGGGGGTAAAGGGAGCACCTCTATGATTGTTACTTCCGGATCATCCGAATTAGTACCTCAGACTAGGAGAAACCGAAAGCTATCTATCTTAAAGAATATAATTGGTCGGCAACGACGGAAGTGAAAATTTAGGTTCGCTAAAGACCACATAGTTCGGGAACTTTCCCCAAACTAAATCCTCAATATTTTTATCCCGCATTGATCGGAGGTGAGGTTTCATGATCATGGTCGGCATGACAACCCAAAGAAAGGAACCAATAGTGGGACTATTTTCTTTGGAAGATGTTTCTTACGTTAAAATGTAATATAACATATCTCTCTGCGTACCTTTGTTTATAAAACCATATGACCGGATTGCCTTGTTTGTCATAAATCTTTGCCCTTATAAAGGCTTTATGAAGTAGGAAAAACACTCCCCGGCTACTAGCCGAGGAGGTTTCAGCCGATGGTTGGTCAACAAAGTTTTGTACAATGCGGATCCAGGCATTAATGATGTAGAGTACTTGGATACATAGAATCATTACACATAATTTGTGATTTTACTTTGGATATCGATCCTTAATTCGGCCACCCGTGCCCACACTAAGGCTCGGGGACTACTAGGATTCGGGCTTATTATTTACAAATATTAAAGGGGTACATCGATCCCCTGATCTGGTGTTGCCACCCGACCAGTGTCTCGGGGGCTACTGCATTGCCTATTCCATGCAGAAAATTCAAATTGCCTAGTATTGGGCCGGACCGAACTATGGGAAAATGTGTCTTCAGACAACAATAGGTACCATCTGGGACTCATCCAGCATCAAGCTAATATATTACGGCGACTTCTCAAAACCCTCTCTCAAGGGCCCGTCCGCTGATCACTATCTCCTCTAAAGGTGCATCTCGGGTTTTAGGCCGACACACACACCTTGAGGGCTACTGACTATACATCTCGTCAGCAAATAAATTTACACGCATCGGAAATAGAATCCGCAAACAATCAGCCCATGACCAAGGTGCTGAACCACCTCAGAAGCAGTCTGGCATATAGCGCGGATGCAAGTGGCTGGCTTCGTAGAGGGCATTTCTAGCATTAAGCTTGACTAAACTCCTTCAACTTTTTTGAACCAAGGTGATCTATGACACCTCAGATATAGTTCGGCGTTGGAGCTCGGTTACAGTCCGGCATTGGAGCTTGGACATAGTCTGGCATTGGAGCTTGGACATGGTCCCGCGTTAGAGCTTGGATACAGTTCGACATTGGAGCTCGACTGCCAAAAGACAACTCGAGTGCAATCTAGCATTGGAGCTCGATCGCGAGAGGACATAGCCACACGGGAAACACTTCAAACCTGAGGTGTGGCATAAAAATAACAAGGCATTGATAAAGGCCGATGACTTGAAGGGATCCTCGGATACCCAACGTGTGAAATCTTCAGATTTAGCTCGGCAATCCTCAAGATAGAAGACGGGAAGATTTGTTGAACCAATTTTCAAGACCGACGACCGAAGACGAAGAACAGTTCGGAAGAACCGAGGAGCATCCCTAACTTGAAGACCGGTTCAGGGGGCTACGGACGGTGTCCTGGACTAGGGGGTACTCACCACGTCGTCTCCCAGTCAGTTGGATTGGGCCGAGCACCCCCATGGCCGTTTACTGATACGTCTCCAACGTATCTATAATTTATGAAGCATTCATGCTATATTATTATCTGTTTTGAATGTTTATGGGCTTTATTATGCAATTTTATATTACTTTTGGGACTAACCTATTTACCGGAGGCCCAGCCCATATTGTTGTTTTATTGCCTATTTCAGTGTTTCGAAGAAAAGGAATATCAAACGGAGTCCAAATGGAATCAAACCTTTGGGAGCGTGATTTTTGGAACGAACATGATTCGGGAGACTTGGAGCACACGCCGGGGAAGCTTCGAGGAGGCCAGGAGATAGGAGGGCGCACCCACCCCCTGGGTGTGCCCCCTGTCTCGTGGGCCCCTCGTGTCACCCCCGGCCGACTTATTTCGCCTATATATTCCCATATACCCTAAAACCATCGAATATGAAGATAGATCGGGAGTTCCACCGCCGCAAGCCTCTGTAGCAACCAAAAACCTCTTGGGAGCCCGTTCCGGCACCCTGCTGGAGGGGGGATCCCTCACCGGTGGCCATCTTCATCATCTCGGCGCTCTCCATGACGAGGAGGGAGTAGTTCACCCTCGGGGCTGAGGGTATGTACTAGTAGCTATGTCTTTGATCTCTCTCTCTCTCATGTTCTCTCTATGGCACGATCTTGATGTATCGCGAGCTTTGCTATTATAGTTGGATCTTATGATGTTTCTCCCCCTCCACTCTCTTGTAATGGA
Organism: Triticum aestivum; assembly: GCF_018294505.1. Lineage (NCBI taxonomy): Eukaryota > Viridiplantae > Streptophyta > Magnoliopsida > Poales > Poaceae > Triticum > Triticum aestivum. The sequence goes on along the minus strand of NC_057810.1, from coordinate 459,635,869 downwards.
CTGAGTTTTCCCTTTGAAGTTATCTTATCACATTGAGTCTTTAAGGATTTGAGAACACTTGATGTATGTCTTGCATGTGCTTATCTATGGTGACAATGGGATATCACGTGATCCACTTGATGTATGTTCTGGTGATCAACTTGCGGGTTCCGCCCATGAACCAATGCATAGGGGTTGGCACACATTTCTGTCTGGACTCTCCGATAGAAACTTTGGGGCACTCTTTGAAGTACTTTGAGTTGGTTGAATAGGTGAATCTGAGATTGTGTGATGCATATCGTATCATCATGCCCACGGATACTTGAGGTGACAATGGAGTATCTAGGTGACATTAGGGTTTTGGTTGATTTGTGTCTTAAGGTGTTATTCTAGTATGAACTCTATGATAGATTGAACGGAAATAATAGCTTCATGTTATTTTACTACGGACTCTTGAATAGATAGAACATAAAGGATAACTTTGAGGTGGTTTCGTACCCTACCATAATCTCTTCATTTGTTCTCCGCTATTAGTGGCTTTGGAGTGACTCTTTGTTGCATGTTGAGGTATAGTTATATGATCCAATTATGGTATTATTGTTGAGAGAACTTGCACTAGTGAAAGTATGAACCCTAGCTATGCCTTGTTTCCTACCATTGCAATACCGTTACACTCACTTTTACCAGTTGTTACCTTGCTATTTTTATATTTTCAGATTACAAATACTTATATCTACCAACCATATTGCACTTGTATCACCATCTCTTCGCCGAACTAGTGCACCTATAAAATTTACCATTGTATTGGGTGTGTTGGGGACACAAGAGACTCTTTGTTAGTTGGTTGCAGGGTTGTTTGAGAGAGACCATCTTCATAGAACGCCTCCCACAGATTGATAAACCTTAGGTCATCCACTTGAGGGAAATTTGCTACTGTCCTACAAACCTCTGCACTTGGAGGCCCAACAACGTCTACAAGAAGAAGGTTGTTGTCGGGGGGATGAACCCCGGGCAGGCAACGGAACCCGGATCCTTTTCAAAAACGGCAGGGCCCGAATCGCCCCGCGAACCGGCACGCGCCTGGCCAGGTCGCTCAACCCCGGCCCCGTGAACCGGCATGCGCCTGGCCGGGTCGCTCAACCCGGCAAGGCCCGCGACCCGGCCAAGCTCTTCGACTCGGCAAGGTACGTCGACCCGGCCATAGCAACTAGCGCAAGGCAACCCAACCCGACGCCACCAAGGCTTTCCCAACAAGCCGACCCCACCCGTGGCGAACATGACAACCCAGGCATGGGTCAGCTCCCGTCCCATCCAGGCCGTACGATGGGATGAGACTTCAATCACCGATGACCAAGACTACAGTGCTTCCACCCATGCCTATGGTCAGCTGGAGCGTGGCAACAGTGCCCCTTACCTACCCGCTGACCGAGCGTGGCGTGGCAACAGTGCTCCCGTCTTCACCGCTGACGGCAGCAAGCGGCAGCCTGACGGAGAGCACTGTACATGACTTGACTCGGCCACGCCCTGACGATTGACAAGACGATGAACAGTTCCCCTAGGAACACAGGTCCTGCACCTAGGGGAACCCGGCGAACCACAAGCCCTCAAGCGGGACCCAGCCCGATATCCCGGACACCGACAATACGGACCCACCGACTCGGCATATTACCATTGTAACCCTGGGTGGGTTGATCTATCAAACCCCCCAGGAAGCCACGCCTACAGAGGGAGGCGTATGTATGAGACACGAGAGAAACACAAGCAAGCATAGGACTAGCCAACCAACGGCAACACCGGGGAGAAGGAGCAGCCCAAGCCTTGGCCAGCTTCCTTCCTCCTCCATACAGCTCCAGGAGCGACATTGTACTATGAATCATCCAACTAAACTCAGCAGGACTAGGGGTGTTATCTCTCCGGAGAGCCCCGAACCTGGGTATGTCCGGCGTCCCGCGCCCATGGGCTCCAGCGCCCTCGAGCCTCCTCCTCTCTTTAGCCATCCCTTGGCATCTGCCGTGCGCCCACCACGACAGTTGGCGCCCACCGTGGGGCATCTCGAGGAGCTGGCCGGGAGCATGCTTCAGACGGGGCCCTTCTCCTACTCCGACGAGTCCGTCACTCTGGCGGACGACGTCATCGGCGCGCTCGCCGCCTCCTTCACCGTGCTGCGTATCTCCAATGTGTTCGCGGTCGACGAGTACCCCAGCGAGGTGCTCAGCTACACTGACTCTCCGCTCTCCCTTATCGCCGGATTCGCCACCGGGGCGATGGACGTCCATGTGGAGGTTTTCGTCACCGGCGATGGCGCCTCTTCCTCGTCGAGCAAGGCGAGGAGGGTCGCGGAAGCCGGGGCCGCTGCGGCACAGACCGAGCTGTCCGACCCGCTTCGTGCCGCGATGCAGAGCCTCCGCATCCTCATCGGCACCGATGTCGAAGCCACCAACGTCGCCGAAGCCCGAACCCAGCTCGAGGATAGACGCTAGCAGATGATGGACCTGTCCGAGACGCTGGCCGCCACCAGGCCTCGCCTAGAGGCCGCTCAGATGGAGCATGACGCCGCCTACGGATTCATGCCCGCCGCGGCCGAGCCAAGCCGGGTCGCCGATGCTCGCACCTGGGGAGGAGCAATCGGCCGGGCCTTCGGCGCCGTCCGGACCATCTACAAGACCCCAGTGAAGAACATGCACACTGCGGAGGCAGCCGCCGTCGGCCTCGACCAACTCGCGGGCGAGAAGCTCAAAGAACGCATCGGGCGGATGTGTGAGCTCCTCCACACTGCCAACACCCAACAGGATCGCCTCAACCAGCTTGCAAGCCAGCGGGATCCGGCTCCGCCCGCCTTGCCGGACCCGGCGAACTCCTACACACGGCTTCCTCGCCGCCCGGCGGGGCGCACTCCGGCCAAACCCGGGCTCGACACAACCCGACTACCGCGGCCGCTGACGTCCCGGGCAAAGAGCCCGCCCCGGATACCCAACATGGACCCAGCTAGCATGGCCGACGTCCGGCTCCAACCGGCCCGGCCCCTAGGGGCCTGGCCGCCAGTCGACTCGGCCCGCGCGCCATCGACGACGTCGAAGCACGCCACCACCTCGATTAGCTCGCTCGCTCCCTGGAGGTGGAGGAGAGCGGCGCTATCGGGCCGGCGTGCTTCGGCCCATGCATCCGGGAGGAGCCCTTTCCCAAAGGGTTCATGCTCCCCTACGACACCCCCAAGTACAACGTGACGGTAAAGCCGGAAGACTGGCTCACCGACTACACCACGGCCATTGGCATCACCGGTGCCAATCGTCGTCTCGCCGTGCGCTACGCACCGCTCATGCTCCAGGGGTCGACCCGCACATGGTTGAACAACCTTGCGATGGGCAGCATCAACACGTGGGTCGACTTCGAGGAAGCCTCTGTCCGCAACTTCACGGGGACCTAGAAGCGACCCGGTCGCCCCAGCCAGCTCGCCATGTGCGTGCAGGGGCCGACGAAGACCGGCTGCGAGTACCTCGCACGTTGGACCGAGCTCCGGAACAGCTGCGAGGGCGTCCATGAAGTCCAAGCGATCCAGTACTTCGTCAGCGGGTGCCAAGACAGCACGCTCCTCAAGCACAAGCTCCTACGCTCCGAGCCGGCCACCATGGCCGCGCTCATGGTGACGGCAGACAAGTACGCCAACACTGACTCCGCCATGAAGATCTAGGTGGCGCTAGATGAAGCCCGCAAGGCGAAGCCGGTTCCCCCTCCGGAGCCGACCGACGAAAGCAGCCGACAGCAGCATCACCAGAACAACAAGTGCAAGGCCGACCAGCCGGCACAACATCACGACAACCGGCTCGTTGCGGCCGCCCGTGGCGGACCCGGCGGCGAAGCGCCGACAAACCGGCAAGATGGCATGGCAACCCGCCATGAGTTTTGAAGAGATGCTCGACGCCCCTACAAGCATCACAATGGCGCAAGACCCTCCATGCACATGCTTCAGCAGTGCACCATCACCAAGTGCATCATGAGGGGAGACGTCCCGCCCCCTCCGGCTCCAGCTCCAGGCGCGGGGCAGCCGCCTCCTCCTCCACCACTGCCTCCCGCCGGCGGCATGATGTGAAATGACGCCTACCCAGACCAGAGCGCGGCCTACATCATCTTCACCAGCCTCGGCGATGATAAGCGCAGCGAGCGCCTCCTTCGGCAGGAGGTGAACACCGTCGTCCCAGCCAAGCCGGAGTTCATGCACTGGTCGGATCGCCCGATCACCTGGACCCAGGAGAATCACCCGACAGTCATGCCGAGTCCGGGTGGTTACACCCTCGTCCTCAACCCCACCATCGTCGTGCAGCGTACATGCAAGTTCTCCTGAGTTCTTATCGACGGTGGCAGTAGCATCAACATCCTCTACCATGACATGATGACCAAGCTCGGCCTCAAGGCCGAGGACTTGGAGCCGAACCGGACAGTCTTCCGCGGCATTGTACCCGGCCTCTCCTGCTCGCGCATTGGCCGGGTTCGGCTCGATGTCCTATTCGGGGACAGCAGCCACTTCCGATGCGAACCGGTCTGGTTAGAGGTGGTGGATGGGACAGCAGCCACTTCCGACGCGAACCGGTCTAGTTAGAGGTGGTGGACCTGTCCAGCGTGTATCACACGTTGCTGGGCCAGCCCGCGCTCACCAAGTTCATGGCGGTTCCCCACTATGCATATCTGAAGATGAAGATGCCAGGTCCCAAGGGCCTCATCACCATCACCGGCGATTACCACAAGTCCCTGGAGTGCGCCTGAGATGGTGCCAAGTTGACCGAGTCCCTGGTCATTGCCGAGGAGCGGCGCCAGCTCGACCGGATCGCCGCCCTAGCCGGCAAAGCCTCCGCTGCGTCGATCCCGACCCTGGACCCGGCCGACGAGGCCGCCTTCAAGCCCTCTAAGGAGACCCAGAGAGTGAAGCTCAACCCGGAAGACCCCAGCTACAGCAAGTACGTTGTCATAGGCGCCCGCCTCAACGGCAAATAGGAAGGCGAGCTCGTCGACTTCCTCCATGAGAATCGGGATATCTTCGCATGGACCCCCAAGGACATGTCGGGTATCCCGAGGAAGTACGTCGAGCACAAAATTCACGTCCGCAAGGACGCCAAGCCTGTCCGACAACCCCTTCGACGATTTTCCGAAGAGAAGAGAAGAACCATTGGTGAAGAGGTCGCCAAGCTTTTGGCGGCCGGCTTCATAATGGAAGTGTTTCACCCCGAGTGGCTGGCCAATCCAGTCCTCGTCCTGAAGAAGAACAAGACCTGGCGCATGTGTATCGACTACACCAGCCTCAACAAGGCATGTCCCAAGGATCAGTTCGCCCTCCCGCGTATCGACCAAGTCGTTGACTCGACCGCCGGGTGCAAGCTCCTGTCCTTCCTGGACGCTTACTCCGGCTATCACCAGATCAAGCTGGACCCGGCCGATGCCCTGAAGACATCCTTCATCACGCCCTTTGGGGTGTATTGCTACATCACCATGTCGTTCGGCTTGAAGAATGCCGGCGCCACCTTCCAACGCTGCATGCAGAAATGCATGCTGCCGCAACTCGGCCGCAATATCCACGTGTACGTGGACGATATCATGGTGAAGACCAAGCAGCACCTCATGCTCCTCGACGATTTGAAGGAAACATTCGCCATCCTCCGTGAATACAAGGTCAAGCTTAACCCGGAAAAATGCGTCTTCGGCGTCCCGGCCGGAAAGCTACTCGGCTTCCTCATCTCGGAACACGACATCGAGGCGAACCCGGAGAAGATCAAGGCCATCGAGCGCATGCGCAAGCCGGCTCGGATGCGCAACGTCCAGAAGTTCACCAGGTGCTTGGCCTCGGTCAGCCGGTTTCTGAGCCGGTTGGGCGAGAGGGCGCTACCCTTGTACCAGCTGATGAAGAAGATAAGACCGTTCGAATGGAACGGCAAGCCAGATGAGTCCTTCCAAGACCTCAAGCGAATGCTCTCCACCGCACCAGTCCTGGCCGCGCCGACCGACAAGGAGCCGATGTTGCTCTACATAGCCGCGACCTCGCGAGTGGTCAGCACAGTGCTGGTGGTCGAGCGACCAAAGAAGGGAAAGATCCAGGCCGTCCAGCGTCCTGTTTACTACCTGAGCGAGGTGCTCTCCACTTCGAAGCAGAACTACCCGCACTACCATAAGATCTGTTATGGCATGTACCTCACCGCCAAGAAGCTGAAGCAGTACTTTCAAGAGCATGTCATCACCGTCATCAGCATGGCGCCTATCAGAGAAATCATCGGGTGCCGGGACGCCTCTGGCCGGGACGCCAAGTGGGCGATCCAGCTAGTCGGCCACACCATCCTCTACGAACCTCGCACCACGATCAAGTCTCAAGCCCTGGCCGACTTCCTCGTCGACTGGACCGAGACCCGGTACTTGCCGCCACCCTCCGACTCGACGCATTAGCGCATGCACTTCGACGGGTCCAAGATGCGACTCGGCTTGGGGGCCAGCATCATACTGTCATCTCCGAAGGGCGACCGGCTCCGCTACGCGCTCCAGATCCACTTTGCCGCCTCCAACAACGTCGCCGAATATGAAGCCCTTGTGCACGGCCTCCGACTTGCTAAGGAACTCGGCATCCAGCGCATCCTATGCTACGGTGACTTGGACCTGGTAGTGCAGCAATGCTCCTGCGAATGGGACGCCCGTGACTCCAACATGGCAAGCTACCGCTTCCTTGTCCAGAAGTTGTCCGGATCTTTTGAGGGCTGCGAGTTCCTCCACGTCCCACGTGCGGCGAACGAGGCAGCCGACACGCTCGCCAAGATCGCCTCGTCACGTCAAACCATCCCATCCGTCGTCTCCCTCGAGCACCTGCGCAAGCCGTCCGTCAAGCCATCGCCGGATTCCGAGTCCATCCATGTCCCAGACGACCTGGCCGCACCACCAGCTGGCCCGGGGAATGCTGAACCCGGCCCGGGGGCTGCTGAACCCGGCCCGAGGGCTGCTCAGCTCAACCCGGCCACCATCACCCCGGACCCGGCCGTCGGCGTCCCCAACCCGGGGGCTGTTCAACCCGGCCCAGGGGCCGCCGACTCGGAACCCACCCAGGTGGCCGTCTTCACCGTGGTAGCGGCCCCATCTTGGGCCCTACCGATATCAGAATTTCTGGAGAACGGGCTTCTCCCCATGGACGAAACCGAGGATCGGCAAGTGCAGCGCCGAGCATCCGCCTATAGCATCATCAACAACGAGCTCGTCAAGCGCAGCTCCACCGGCGTGTTCCAGCGCTGCGTCGAGCAGGATCGGGGCATCGACATCCTCCTTGACATTCACCAGGGCGAGTGCGGCACCACGCCCCAGCGCGATCCCTGGTGGCCAAGGCGTTCCGCCACGGTTTCTACTGGCCCACGGACCTCGAAGACGGCGAATCACTCGTCCTCAAGTGCGAGGGGTACCAGCGCTTCAGAAAACGCAGCCACCAGCCGCGTCAACACTCCGCACCATATCGATCGGCTGGCCCTTCGCGGTCTAGGGACTCGACATGGTGGGACCCTTCAAAACAGCTCGAGGCGGCCTGACGCACTTGCTGGTGGCAGTGGACAAATTCACCAAGTGGATCGAGGCAAGACCAATCAAGAAACTGGACGGGCCAACAGTCGTTCGGTTCATCAAGGACATAGCGGCATGCTACAGCATGCCAAACAACATCATCACCGATAACGGCACCAACTTCGCCAAGGGCGCTCTCGAGCAATACTGCTCCATCTCCGGCATCCGCCTCGACCTGGCCTCCGTGGCACATCCGCAGTCCAACGGTCAGCTCGAGCGGGCCAACGGACTCATCCTATCCGGCATCAAGCCGCGACTCATCGAGCCTCTCATCCACTCACCTGGCAGCTGGCTTGACGAGTTGCCGGCAGTTCTTTGGAGTCTACGCACCACGCCGAACTAGTCGACCGAGTTCACCCCGTTCTTCCTTGTTTGAGCCGAAGCCGTCATCCCGACCGAGATCGAGTTTGACTCGCCGCGCGTCACAATGTACACCGAAGCCGAAGCTAGAGAGGCACGCGAAGACGGTGTCGACCTGCTTGAGGAAGCGTGCCTTCTGGCACTCAGCCGTTCGGCCATCTACTAGCAAGGCCTGAGGCACTACAACAACAAGAAGATCAAGCCCCTCGCATTCTGCAAGAGCGACCTCGTCCCCCGACTCGTCCAAGAGCAGGCAGGCCAGCACAAGCTGTCATCTCCTTGGGAGGGCCCATTCATCGTGAGCAGGGCCTTCCGCGAGCGCAATGCCTACTACCTCATCGACGTGCGCAAGTCAAAGAAGCGCAAGAAGGACACCGCCGACAAAGAAACGACCCGGCCGTGGAACGCGGAACTCCTCCGCACGTTTTACAGTTAGCCGCACGAGTGTATGTATCGTCGCCTTTTGTAAACGAATGAAACTATGGGGTCCCCGAACAAGACTCGGGGGCTGCCTTTTGACGACCAATTTATTGCGTCCCTATTTTTCTGCATCGCTTTACCACTGAACCCGGCCACCGGCTTGACTCGCTCGACCCGGGGGCTCGGGTGTAGGCCGGCTAGGTCGCCACCCCACCGCCTTAATTGGTGATTCCTGATAAAGTTGGGACGCCGCGGTCCCCCACTTTGCCCTAAAATCGTAGATCCAGCTTTGGCTGTCGGCGGGCAAGCACAACGGGCCAAAGCTCCTCTACGTTTCATACACTAAGTCAAAGGCCGCCGGGTCGATCAACCCGGCCCGTCACTCATCAAGTAAGTAGCCGCACGACCGGCTGCTCACCAACCGGCTAAGCCGGATTGCCGCCAGCCATCCCAGTGGGTATTTCGCTCGCGCTCAACGCTTCTAAGGACCCAAGTCCTGCGCGCCCCTCTCGAAGAATCGAACTCCTTGTCACTGACCGGAGCCTCGGTCGTCTAACTCGCGGGGGGGGGGGGGAGGTTTGAGAGAGGAAAAGCATATGAAATCGGTTCAAAAAAGCGGAAGGCAAAGAGGAAAAAAGCACTCATGACATTTACACACAAATATTTAAAGCGAAGGCCCACGGCCCAAGTTTATTACACCCTAAAACCCCCAGTGGGTGGGTGGACCTGCTACTTAACAGTTTTTACACATAGTGTCTCAGGCATCTCCAGCACCGCGTCGCGACGTTGACGGCTCTCCCCTGGTGGCCTCCGAGTCCGGCGAGGCACCAGTGTCCTCTTCGGCATCCGCATCGCCGTAGACGCCCATCTCCTCCAAGCTCCCCTCCGGATCCTGAAGAAGCAAGCCGTAGTCATTGCCATCCACGACCCTGCCATCTTCCGTCCGCTTCGGATGGAACTCGTCGTGGAAGGCGAACTCGGCGATGTAGCTGGCCCAGGAGGCGATCTGGCCGGCTTGCTCCTGCAGCAACTGCTCCGAGCCAGCGTGCTGGCCCATTAGCGCATCCAGTTGAATATGTGGATGCCAAGACAGCACGAACCGGAGCACCATCTCAGCACCGGCACGAGCGGTGGAAACGCGCCACTTGTCAAGACGGTCCGGACCCATCTCCAACCAATGCGCCAGGCACGAGAAGCTGCGTGGATGGACGGAATTCGGCCACAAGGCCTCCATCATCGCGGTGCCGGCCCGGGACAGCCACTCCATCTGCGTTCCCAAGACCCGCAGGCGGGCCTCAGCAACAGCGATGATCTTCGGGAAGGTCCAGGCCATCTACGGATCCGTCCCAGACTCAACAACGCCGGTCGGGTCGCGCTGATAGCGGACGGCTTCCTCTGCCAACCGCTGCGTCTCTGAGAAGGCCCCTGTCGCAAAGGAAGAAGCAAGTTAGAAGAAAAACAACAAGGAAGAAAGGCCGGGTCCTGACCCGGCAAACTACAAGAAACAACACTTACTGGAGAAGGACTCTTCCAGGTGCTGCGCCTCAAGCAACGTACCATGCTGCTCCCGCTCCATGGCACTGTCGCGCTCCCCGAGTGCCTTGTCCAGATCGGCCGCCTTAGCAAGGGCCACCTTCAGCTCGGCGTCCTTGTCTTCGGCCGCATTCTCAGCCGCCTTGTGGCGGCGGGCGTCGTCCTGACGAGCCTCCTCAGCTGCGGTGGCCTGCTCCTGCAGACGATCCACCTTGGCCTGGAGCCGGCCCTTGTCATCGGCCAGCTGGCCGCGTTGCTGGTCCGCCTCGACCAGGGCCTGCTGCGTCTCCACCACCTTGGCGGCCTCCACCTTAAGAAGCTCCACCTCGGCCTCAAGGTGGCTCTTGTGACCCGCCAACTTCTCATGCAGCCGGTTGGCTGCATCAAGAGACCGTCGGGCCGTGGCCGCCTCCGCCCTCGCGTGCGCCGCCTCGACGCCAAGACGGCCGGTATCAGCAACAAGCCGGTCGTAATGATGACTGGCTCAGAGTAGCCGAGTCCGCCAAGACAACACCTCGACTGTGAAAAAGAAGGATTCAATAGAAGGAAAAAGGCAAGACTTAAGATTTGGCCCAACTGTTACATAGTTGGACTGAATCTCGGGGGCTACACCCAGTGGGTGCGCTAGCGCACCCCCACTAGAAAAGAGCACGAAAGTACCTGCGGCAACGCAAAGCTCCTCCTTAGCGGCAAGCTGCTCCATGACCTCCCGGTGCTTGCCCAGGAGACGGTTGTAGGCGGCAACCCGGAAGGCGTCAAGATGCTGAAAAAAGACAGAAGTCAGAACAAGGCCGACGATCTAAAGATTCGACCCAACTACTATGTAGTTGGCCCGAACCTCGGGGGTTACACCCAGTGGGTGCGCTGGCGCGCCCCCACAAAGAAGAAATTGCAAGAAAACAAAAGAAAGGAGACTTACCAGAACGGCGCGCTCCAGGTCGCGCGTCCGCTCCACGTCGGCCTGGGCGAAGGCCTCAAGCTGCTCCGTCCGGCTTCGCAGGCGGCGGCTGACGGCGTCCAGCGCCTCTTCCTCCTGGGCCTGAGGCCTGAAGACGGCAGTGCCCTCGCTCCGCGCGGGCTGCGGCATGGCGGCCCGGCGCCCACCCTGCCGGGGCACCAAGGCGTGGTCCCCGCTGGCCGCTCGCGACGCGGCTAACACCTCCTCTGACACGGACCCGAACGCCGGGGCGCCCTGCGTCGCTGCCTCCGGTCCGGGCACCGGGACGTCCTACTGTGCCACCACCGGCCCAGCTGTCGGGGTGGCCTCCGGCACCGCCATCCGTGGTGTTGCCTCCAACACCAGCGACCTCCGGCACTGCCGCCCGCGGTGCCTCTTCCAAGACGGCACCGCCTCCACCACCATCAGACCCCGCGCGCACGACCACATCGGCCCGCGGCGGGGTATCGCCCTCCACCTCCACGACCTCCTGGCCGAGGATCACCACCTCAGCCCGGCCTCCACGACCATGCTCCCTCACCGACGACGGCTCAAAGACCGTCGCCGCCACCACCGTGCCCTCCGGCATCTCGCGCCAGGCCGGCTCTGCGTCGGCTCGCGCCCATGCTGCCGCTGCGTCGATCTAGGCCTGGACCGATGCCGCCTCCAGCTCCGCCTGGGCCTGTTTCCAATCCCGCCAAGCCAAGGCTTCAGCGTTGTTTGGGTCCAGGCCGAGGTCCGAGTTGGCCCGTTCCTCCTCCTCGGCTTGGTCGGCGAGGTCGGACCGGCTCCTACAGAATGCGGCCCCTTCGGCGGCCGTGGCTTCCGCCGCCGCCCTCGCCAGCGTGATTGGCAACCTGAAGAAGAAGGCAGAATAAGAAAAAAAAAGAAGACAAGTATGGCTAGACAATCCGGACGCATGCAGAAGATAAAGCTTACTCCGTCAAGACCGGGGCCGGGGTCGGCCTCCCACCGCGTCTTCTCTTGGCTGGCCTCCCAGGCTCGATCGGGTCCGTCATGTGCTTCGGGGCCCAGGGTCGCGGCGTGACGCTGTCTTTCCCATGCGGGCGGCTCGGCGCCGCCCCATGCGAGGACCCAGCTTCGCCCGCATCGCCGCCTCCCCCGCCCAACGCAGCTACACCAACAATCGGCGTCAGCGTCGCCCGCACCGTGACGTGATCAACAGTTGAAGATAAATAAAGAAAGAAGAATTCAGGACTCACCCACGCGACGCCCAGCGTCGGGGCCGGACTCGGCCACCTCCTCGCCGCCTGGGCCACGGGCTCCTCTGGTGCCACCTGCAACAGAGCCCGGGCGTAAGGATGCTGAATCGCATTCAAGAGTATCTCCCGCGTCGTGTCGGGATAGATGAGGAGATGCGCAACAGCAAAGTAAGAAGACCAGACGCTCACCTGCGGTGCTGGGTTCGACTGGCTGTACGGTGCCTTGCTGAATCGCCAGTCCTCTCCAAGGTTGGCCTTGGATATGTCGTTCATGCCACGCGCGACCTGCTTTGCAGACAGCCGCGTCGACCCCATGCGGTTGGGGTCCTGAAGGCCGATCATTTCGTCAATGAGGCAGGAGCGCCTCTGAAGCGGACGGACCCGGGGAGTGATGAACGCGGCAAGTAGGTCGGTGCCGGTGAGCCCCTCCTGCGTCCTCATCACCGTCACCCGCTCGCAGAGGTTGACAATCTCCTGCGATGAGCGCCGGAGCGAGTAGCCCCAGTTTGTCTTCGCCCGCGGCGGCGCGACGACGAAGGGAGGAAGATTGATATGGTCCGCACCGTGGTTGCGGACGTTGAAGAAGGAGTTCTGCCACTTCTTGGCAGAATCCTCCAGCGGGATCTTGGGGAAATCTGCCCCCGACCACTTTGAAATGACGGCGCGCCGCAGTCGGCAAACTCCCCGGCCGAAGGTCCCTGCTGCTTCAAGGAGAAGCAGCGCGCCCAGAGGTCGATCGTGGGCTCGACCCCCAGGTACCCCTCGCATAGGGTCACGAAGCCGGAGAGCTGTACGGGCGCCAGCGCCAAAATGATGCGGCTGGAGCCCGAAGAACTCCAAGAACACGCAGAAGAAGGTGCTCGCCGGCAGCTCATAACTGCGCTCGAAATGCATGAGGAAGACGACGCGCTCCTGCCCCTCGGGCCAGGGCCTCTGTTCGCCGTGTGACAGACGGACGTCGACGTCCGTCTCCCGCGGCAGGCGCCGCAAAGACCGAAGATGGGTGATGTCATCGGTGGTGACAGTCAAGCCAATCCAGGAGCCCGATGGCAGCGACATGGACGGAAGAAGAAGAGAGAGGATGGACAACGGAGGAAGCTCTGCTCGGGGCTACGGGCTGATGACCCACAAGTATAGGAGATCTATCGTAGTCCTTTCGATAAGTAAGAGTGTCGAACCCAACGAGGAGCAGAAGGAAATGATAAGCGGTTTTCAGTAAGGTTTTCTCTGCAAGCACTGAAATAGTAGGTGATAGATAGTTTTGTGATAAGATGAATAGTAACGAGCAAAGGTAAATAAAGTAGATAAGGTGCAGCAAGGTGGACCAATCCTTTATGTAGCAAAGGATAAGTCTGGACAAATTCTAATAATAATGAAGGAGCTCCTGAGGACACATTGGGAATTATCGTCAAGCTAGTTTCATCATGTTCACATGATTCGCGTTCGGTACTTTGATAATTTGATATGTGGGTAGACTGACACTTGGGTACTGCCCTAACTTGGACAAGCATACCACTTATGATTAACCCCTATTGCAAGAGTCTGCAACTACAAAAAGGAGTATTAAGGTAAACCTAACCACAACATTAAACATATGGGTCTATATGAACCCCTAACGAAGCAACTCATAAACTAGGGTTTAAGCTTCTGTCACTCTAGCAACCCATCATCTACTTATTACTTCCCTATGCCTTCCTCTAGGCCCAAATAATGGTCAAGTGTCTTGTAGTCGACGTTCACATAACACCACTAGAGGAGAGACAAGATACATCTCATCAAAATATTGAACGAATACCGAATTCACATGACTACTAATAGCACGACTTCACCCATGTCCTCAGGAACTAAAGTAACTACTCACAAAGCATAAGCATGTTCATAATCAGAGGTGTAATAATATGCATTAAGGATCTGAACATATACTCTTCCACCAAGTAAACAAATAAGTATCAACTACAAGGAGTAATCAACACTACTAGCAACCCACAGGTACCAATTTGTGGTTTTGGATACAAGATTGGATACAAGAGATGAACTAGGGTTTGAGAGGAGATGGTGCTGGTGAAGATGTTGATGGAGATTGACCCCCTCCCGATGAGAGGATCGTTGGTGATGATGTTGGTGATGATTTCCCCCTCCCGGAGGGAAGTGTCCCCGGCAGAACAGCTCCGCCAGAGCCCTAGATTGATTCCGCCAAGGTTCCGCCTCGTGGCGGCGGAGTTTCGTCCCGTAAGCTCGCCCACGAATTTTTCCAGGACAAAACCCTTCATATAGCAGAAGATGGTTGCCGGAGGCCCACCAGGGGGCCCAGGAGATAGGGGGCGCGCCCTATAGGGGGGGCGCCCCCTGTCTCCTGGATAGGGTGTGGGCCCCCTGGCCTATTTCTTTTGCTCATAATTCCTTAATAAATCCAAAAGGTTGTTTCATGGAGTTTCAGGACTTTTGGAGTTGTGCAGAATAGGTTTCCAACGTTTGCTCCTTTTTCAGCCAGAATTCCAGCTGCCGGCATTCCCCCTCTTCATGGTAAACCTTGTAAAATAAGAGAGAATTGCCATAAGTATTGAGATATAATGTGTAATAACAGCCCATAATGCAATAAATATTGATATAAAAGCATGATGAAAAATGGACGTATCAACTCCCCCAAGCTTAGACCTCGCTTGTCCTCAAGCGGAAACCGAGATCAAGAAATATGTCCACATGTTTAGAGATAGAGGTGTCGATAAAAATAAAATACGGACATGAGGGCATCATGATCATTCTAATAACAGCAACATATATAGATTTTGTCATATGATTTCCTATGTTCAAGTAATAAGCAATTGACAATGTTAAGTATGGTTCATAAACTTCATTGGGAACTAACAAACTATAATCTCAGTCATTGAAGCAATTACAATTTATCGTAACATCAGAAAGAGTCAATAATAGAGCTTTTCAGCAAGATCACATACTCAACTATCTCGTAGTCCCCTATAATTGTTAACACTCACTCAATACTTGTGGTTATAGAGTTTCAGCCGGACACTGAGAAAGATTGGGGCTTATTGTGTTGCCTCCCAACGTATTCACCTTTAGGTGATGTCAACAATAATAGCCTATGCCAAATTACATTCAATTTGATATATGTATCATGGCCTTTCAAACACGAGGAGCTTGCCAAAGGATAAAATGAAAAAGTGGAAAGGTGAGGATCACCTTGACTCAAGCATAAAGTAAAAACATAAAGTAAAAGATAGGCCCTTCGCAGAGGGAAGCAGAGGTTTTCATGTGCTTTTAGGATTGGATACACAAAATCTTAATTCAAAAGAACGTCACTTTGTATTGCCCCTTGTATGTGGACCTTTATTATGCACTCTGTCACTTTTATTACTTCCACAACAAGTTCGCACAAAGCTTATTTTCTCTGCATTAATAAGTCATGCATATTTAGAGGACAATTTTATTGCTTGCACCGATGACAACTTACTTGAAGGATCTTACTCAATCCATAGGTAGGTATGGTGGACTCTCATGGCAAAACTGGGTTTAAGGGAGTTTGGAAGCACAAGTAGTATCTCTACTTGGTGCGAGGAGTTTTGGCTAGCATGAGGGGGAAAGGTAAGCTCAACATGTTCGGAAGGTCACTGTTGGTGTCAAAACCGGCGGATCTCGGGTAGGGGGTCCCGAACTGTGCGTCTAGGCGGATGGTAACAGGAGACAAGGGACACGATGTTTTACCGAGGTTCGGGCCCTCTTGATGGAGGTAAAACCCTACGTCCTGCTTGATTAATATTGATGATGTGTGTTACAAGAGTAGATCTACCACGAGATCAAGGAGGCTAAACCCTAGAAGCTTGCCTATGGTATGATTGTTTTTCGTCCTACGGACTAAAGCCATCCGGTTTATATAAACATCGGAGAGGGCTAGGGTTACACAGAGTCGGTTACAATGGTAGGAGATCTACATATCCGTATCGCCAAGGTTGCCTTCCACGCCAAGGAAAGTCCCATCCGGACACGGGACGAAGTCTTCAATCTTGTATCTTCATAGTCTTGGAGTCCGGCCGATGATGATAGTTCGGCTATCCGGACACCCCCTAGTCCTGGACTCCCTCAGTAGCCCCTGAACCAGGCTTCAATGACGACGAGTCCGGCATGCATATTGTCTTCGACATTGCAAGGCGGGTTCCTCCTCTGAATAATTTATGGAAGATTGTGAACATCAGGATAGTGTCCGGCTCTGCAAAATAAATTCCACGCTCCACCGTAGAGAGAATAATATTTACACAAGTTCAATCTGCTGATGTATTTGGTGGCGTGACGTCACACCACTACCAATCCTTTACTTGAATCGTTTTTATTGTACCACCTCAGCGTGTTTAGCGAAGCGGTTTCCTTGGCACGTCTTGTCGAAGCAGAGATCGTGTTCCCCTTATTACGGGATTCCCATAAATACGGACGTGGGTAACCCAACCGCGCCCGTTGCCACGCCCCTCCATCGAAGGCGGGTTCCAAACGGTCACGTGGACGGCTCTTGGTATTCTTCCTCTTTATAATGAGACCAAGACCCATTCTTTTTCTTCAATCCTCAATCGAATCCGCCTCTCGCCCTAAGTTCCAACACCCAGGGCTCCAGATTCGGGTACTTTCGACCTTCGACAATGTCCGACTCCGACCTACAAGGCTGGTGGATGCCCTCTTCCATCATGGAAGAAGACGTGCTAAAGCTGAGAGATGCCAGGTACTTGACCTACGAGATTTCGCATAGGTTGCCTGCCCGAGGGAAAGTTATTCCTACTCCCGAGCCCGGCAAGAGCGTCGTGTTCGTGTCTCACCTCCGTCAGGGTTTAGGCTTCCCGATGGATCCCTTCGTGAGGGGCTCATGTTTTACTATGGGCTGGAATTCCATGACTTGGCTCCGGAGTCCATCCTCCTCATCTCATCATTCATTGTCGTTTGCGAAGCCTTCCTCTGCACTACCCCTCACTCCGCTTTGTGGCTCAAAACCTTTAACATGGAGCCGAAGATGATAGAGGGGCGTCAGGCAGAGTGCGGCGGGGTGATTATAAGCAAGAGGGCTGATGCTCCATGGCCCGAGGGCTCTTTCCAGGAGGAGCGCGGCTTGTGGCAACAGGAGTGGTTCTATATCACCGTTCCCAGGGGCAGCAGGCAGAGGCCGCCGCCTGTCTTCCGCTCGGGCCCTCCACAATGGCTGACGTCATGGGTCAACAAGGGGCTTAACTGGGGGCCATCCAAAGACGTACCCCTGTTGCAGGACCGGATTCGAGGCCTCCAAGAAAGGGAGATTAATCTGGTAGTAGTGGCACAGGTTATGCTGATCCGGCGCCTTCTGCCCTGCAAACGTCGCCCCCTCCGCCTGTGCGAATTTAATCCGGAGGGGCCACGAGCTCTCCAACACTTCATGGGTTTGACACCCGCGGAGATGTACAAACTGTTCTTTGGATCGCAAAAGATGCGTCCGGACTTGACCGAGGACGCTGGCCTAAGCTGCAATCGCCCGGATACTCAAGTAAGTAGCCCTGTGTCCGGACATATTGTCCATTTATTTATCATGGGTTTGCCTTTTAACTAGCTATCCCTCGGACAGGAGTGGATAGCGCAAGCAAAACTGATACGGTGTCCGGCCCCCCTCCCTGAGACCACGGCGGGTCCCGTGTTAGTCAAAATGTTGGAGTTTGCGCCTTTGGAGGAGAGCGAAGGGGGGCACAGGGAAACTACCACCTCTGCCAAGGAGGCCTTCAACAAGGGGGGAATCGAGAATTCCTCCTTCCAGGGGGAGAAGAGGACCGCTTCCGAAGACCCGGAGGCCAAGGCCTCAAAGTGGGGAAGGAAATCTGCGTCGGAAGATCCTGCACCGGGAAGAGCCCCGACCGCACTGTCTCCTCAGAGGAATCAACCCTCCAGCGAGCCGTAAGTAAAAAGGGTGGATTTTGTAATAGGGGACACCCCTGTTTTATTTCTAAGGGTAACCGAAGTTTTCACATTGTAGTTCGGATCTCAGCCCATCTCAGCAGAGCTCATCTTCAGGAGACCTTCGTACGGAAATGATGGAGAGCGAAACGCCTCCATCTGCCGCCCCGTCATGCGGGGCGGACGACCCTGAGGTGTCATCACGGAGGGTCTCCCCGAGTCCGGTGGGACCGGAGAGTTCGGCACCCATTGGAGTACGGCCGGTAGAGCTGCAGGATTTGCTCAAGAGGGCGTCTATCTCAGAAGATCACCGCACATTAATGAGTATGGTGATTGAGAGGATCTCATCCGCCGAAAGCGGGTTGTATGAGGCCGTCGGAAGTTTGCTGACGGGGTTTGAGGTACGCAAAAAATGACATACCTTTTGACAGTTTTGCACATGAAGTGCGCCCTGTATAGATAGTAGCCCCTGAGACTTGGTATGCTGTCGAGAGCGACAGCGTGCCAAGGATCATAATCTCAGTTATAGAATGTCGCCTTTCCTATGCAGGTGGCGAAACATTCGGTGGCCAGCCGGACTGATGGAGTTGCCGAGCTGAAGAGGCAACTCGATGTTGCGGATGCGGACATCGCGCTGGTCAACAAACAACTTGATGAGTCACAAGGTAGGTGGTTGCTCCGCGGTCGCCTAGTAAGGGAGCTGACGCCCATTCCTTACAATTTGTATGCTTGATGCAGCTGGTGTTGCTGCTGTGGAAGACCTTCGAGCAGAGCTTGCTCGAGGCAAGGAGCAAGCCAGGAAAAGTGATGCGGCTGCCTCGAAGGCAGCGGAAGAGCTAAAAGCCGAAAAGGCTGCTCACTGCCGAAGCAGGGAAGAGATGGCCGGAATGGCCGCGAAATTAAAAGATGCTGTCGACCGCTATGAGGTTCTTGAAAGAGAACGCCGATCGGAGCAAGAGGACCTGAAGAAGGCCGCCGCCGAAGCCAAGGATGCCCGTGGTGCGATGCGGGCTATGAAGGAGGAACTGCGTCAGGCCGGAGACATTGCTGCTGGAAAGCCCTTTCTACTGCGTAGGAAGTTTACGGATCCGAAGTATGCTCAGTTGGGCCAATTGTGTGGTGCGGAGGATCCTTATATGGATTTGGCGGCGAGTGCGGCAGACGCAGTCGTGCACTTCCGAAGCCAGAAGGATCACGAAATGGAAGAGCTTTTCTGGTCTCAATTCCAAAGTCCAGAGCGTCCACTTCTGTTGAGTGATCGGCTGGTTGAGTGGGCTGAGCTGAATAGATTGTCCGGACTTGCCATGAAGGATGTGGTCGCTCATCTGTGGCCGGGAAGGCCCAAGCCGAAGAGTTATTTTGGCTTGTTGCAGCAATTCCTTGGGGCGGTGCCGCATATCGGGGCGATGAAGCGGTCGGCATGCATAGAAGGTGCACGGATGGCTCTCGCCCGTGTTAAGACATACTGGGCGGAGATGGATGCCACCGCTATTGCATCCCGGGGTTCGGACAAAAGCCGATTACCCGCCGAGCACTATTTTGAGGAAGTCCTGCAGGGCGCTCATTTAATAGAGTCGCAGTGCTCAAAAGATGTTATGTTTAAATGACATGTATGATTTCTGAGATTATGTTTATAATGCAATAGCTTTTTATACTTGTGCGTTCAAGTATTGAACTATCTCCTGTGCGGCCGTATATGTATGTATAACCTGAAAGATGGCAGTCTTTGGCTTCAGCCCCCACACACCCGGTGCGGGGGTGTTTGCAAAAAGAAAAGCGCTTTTTCACACTTAATCCAACGTCTTGGTCCTTTGAAGGAGGTGATAGCGTAGCAAACTAGGCAACCTGACTATAATGCTTTATCACTTTCACTTAGCCATAGAAGCTCGAATGTGGGGCTACTATATAGCCCCTAGAGGCACTGCGCTTCTCCGAACTCGGGGCGCGCATGTGCCTGACCGGGAAGCGGTCCTTCGTCAAAGCGGAGGAATTCTAAACATTCCAATAGTCGATCGAGTGGTTGACCAGTCTCTCGCTATATCATGACAGTCAGTTTTCGGCTTTCTCTACTAAGGTGCTCGCCCGGCCGAACCGGGGCACAATCGCAGTAGTTCTCCTGGTGCCGCGTTAGCCGATGGAGCGGAACGTAAGGCAGCAAAACAGAGGAGCCGGGCAAACCCAACATTTGACCAAAGACATGATTTGGAGCTGATGCATATAAGGCCTAACTCGAGACGCCGAACACTCCCTGAGGTGTTCAGTCTTTATGATACCGGGCAGAATAATGCCCTAAGCCCCTAGTGTCCAGGTACAGGCGGGAACTTCTGACGCGGCCGATGCCAAAACGCCAGCCTCCTCCTCGGTTATGGTAGGAAACCGGGGAATGTGTATCAACAAGAGACAGTAAGAAAGGTTTATGCAGGGTCTTAATCTGAAAAGAATCCTTGCAACGGGTCCCTGCTGCACGTCTGCGCCTGTGTCTCCGTTGTGCTGTATCCTGGACGGGTGTAGCACGTGCTTCATCTGTAAAAGAGAAGGACTTAGTTTGGAAGAAATATCGTGCAAAAGTTGTACTTAAAATAAAGTATAATTTGGAAGATGAATAAAGTTCAGCTTTATTGGCTCTCATCGTTTATACGCGCGGCCCCTTGTAAAGGCGTATGCGGTTGGGAAGCCCCTTGTTTATTTACGCCGGACTCGCCTAACCGTGTCCGAGGTCTGAATGACCTGTTTTTTAGGGGCTTGGACCTGCAAGGTCGGATTAGTGTGTGGCTATCAAGGCAGTCTCACGTTCTCCGTGGTCGAGGAACACTCAGAGTTACTCTTTAATGAGATTATGCCGCGTGGACCGGGCATTTTAAGCGTAAGAGACGCGTAACGTGGTATTGCGTTAAAGCGGGCGAAAGCTTCGCGTCCCAGTAGTGCTTGAGGGCCACTGTGAAATGGGGCGATATGGAGAGTGAGCTTTTCGCGACGGAGGTTGTCGGATGAACCGAACACAATCTCTAGTGGTACAGAGCCTGTACAATTGGCTTAAAGGCCTGACGTCACTCCTTTGAAGGAAGTGCTGCTACGGCAAATTTTGGTAGGGTCTATCCCCATTCCGCGGACGGTGTCCTGGTATGGCAGGTGCCGCACTGTGTTTTCGTGTTATCACATGAAGTGAGTTCACTATTTTGACTTCTAGTGGGAAAGTCTGCTATTTTCCGGAGTGCTGCTTGTGGGGTTCGTCGTCGTCTTCGCTTGGTGTGTCAAGGCCCTTGCGTTCGGCGTTAAGTCGGCCGGACTGCTTGAAGACCCAACAATCTCTGTGGGTATGGTTTGTAGGCTTCCCGGAGGTACCATGTATTTGACATAGCCTATCCAGAATTTTGTGTAGGTTGGATAGCTCGTCACTGTTGTCCTTGAGGGGCAGTGTTTTGTTATTCAGCCGCAAGCTTTTGAATCCGGCGTTGACCGCCGTGCTATTTGGGCCATTTTCCTTATTCCGGCACTGATCTTTTCTGGGTCGTGATTTCCCATTTCCATCCCTGACTTCGGATGTACTCGGGTCGCTGGTGCTGCATCTAGCGAGCCAGCTGTCTTCCCTCGCGCAGAAGCGGGTCATGAGGCTTGTTAGTGCGGCCATTGTTCTTGGTTTTTCCTGGCCGAGGTGTCTGGCAAGCCATTCGTCTCGGACGTTGTGTTTAAAGGCTGCTAAGGCTTCGGCGTCCGGACAGTCGACTATTTGGTTCTTTTTGGTGAGGAACCTGTTCCAGAATTTGCGTGCTGACTCTCCGGGCTGTTGAGTTATGTGACTTAGATCGTCTACATCCGGAGGGCGGATATAAGTCCCCTAAAAATTTGCTCGAAACGAATCCTCGAGCTCTTCCCAACTTCCAATGGTATTTTCTGGGAGGCTTTTGTGCCAATGCCGAGCTGGCCCTTTGAGCTTGAGGGGTAGGTATTTTATGGCATGGAGATCGTCTCCTCTGGCCATATGTATGTGTAGGATATAATCTTCAATCCAGACTCCGGGGTCTGTTGTTCCATCATATGCCTCTATGTTTACGTGTTTGAATCCCGCTGGAAATTCATGATCCAGTACCTCGTCGGTGAAACATAGTGGGTGTGCGGCGCCCCTGTATTTGGGTGCGCCATTGTCTTCGAATGCTCGGCGGGTTATGTTGCTTCCTGGAGTCTTCTTTTTTGGCCCATAGATAGACCTGACCGGGTCATCCTTTTTCCGAGGATCTTTATGCTGATCGTGTGCCGGCTTGTGTGCGGTGCCCCTTGCTGCTCTTAGCCTGTCATATGGTCGTCTATCCGGCCAGGCGACTTCTTTCTTTTTTGACTGCGGGGGCTCTAAGGCCTCCTCGTCAAATTCGGGCAACAGCTTGCGCTTCGGGTAGCTCTTTGCCTGGTGATTAGTGCCATATTTATCTGCGGTATTGAGTACTTTGCTCCATCTCATTCTGAGTGCGTCCTCCGCTGTTTTGAGCTTCGGCTTTTGCTTCTTCAAACTTCTTGCAGTGGCGACGAGCCTTTTATGAAGGTTCTTATGCTCTGGGGATGTGTTCGGTGTGAGATCGTCTAGGTTCTTGTTTTTGCCGGGGATGGGTTGCTTGGTGGCAAGTTCGCCGTCCACTGCTTCGCCCTGCTCTAAGGCCGGGTCCGTATGGGTGCCGTTTTTATTGAGGCCGGACTTCGGGCGGCGCTTGCGTCGTCGTTTTGGTTGTTTGTTGGGGGAGTTGTCCTTCGCCACATCCCGTTTTCCTCGTTGTCGCTTCCTTTTGGTGTATCCACCATGTATACGTCGTGAGTTGGGGTGGCTTTCCGGTGCCCGATAGGCGCTGGTTCTTGGTCGTCTCCGGCATCGTCGTCCATACCGTTGATGTCTTCGGAGTCGAAGTCTAGCATGTCGGTTAGATCATCGACAGTGGCTACTAAGTGGGTGGTGGGTGGGACGTGAATTTCTTCGTCGTTCGTATCCCAACCGTCCTGACCGCAGTCCGGCCAGGGCTCTCCTGATAACGAGAGATACTTTAGCGAACTCAATATGTCGCCAAAAGGTGAGTGTTGAAAGATGTCCGCAGCGGTGAACTCCATGATCGGCGCTTGATCGGATTCGATTGGAGGAGGAGCGGGAGGCTCGGAGTCCGGCGAGGAATCCGGCACCTCGGAGTCACGAGCTTCATGAGGGACAAGGTCAGTGTTCGGCTCTATCGCCGTAGAGGTTGCAGCCCCCGAGGCGGTGTCTAGCCATCCGTCCTCGATCTGCGCAGCCCGCTCTGAATTGAAGATCGGAGCAGGCTCGAGTGCGGCCTCCAGGGTACTGTCCGGCTGCAGAGCTAAATCATGCCCATCGTGACAGTGCTGTGCGCTTGGCTGTGGCTCGAATCCATCGAAGATCAAGTCCCCGCGGATGTCAACCGTGAAGTTCAAACTTCCAAATCTGACCTGACGGCTAGGGGCGTAGCTTTCGATCTGCTCTAGATGGCCAAGCGAATTGGCCTGTAGTGCAAAGCCGCTGAATACGAAGATCTGTCCGGGGAGGAAGGTCTCACCCTGGACTGCGTCGTTGTTGATGATCGAAGAAGCCATCGAGCCTATCGGTGACGACACAGAGGAGCTCTCAATGAAAGCACCAATCTCGGTGTCAAAACCGGCGGATCTCGGGTAGGGGGTCCTGAACTCTGCGTCTAGGCGGATGGTAACAGGAGACAAGGGACACGATGTTTTACCCAGGTTCGGGCCCTCTTGATGGAGGTAAAACCCTATGTCCTGCTTGATTAATATTGATGATGTGTGTTACAAGAGTAGATCTACCACGAGATCAAGGAGGCTAAACCCTAGAAGCTAGCCTATGGTATGATTGTTGTTCCTCCTACGGACTAAAGCCATCTGGTTTATATAGACACCGGAGAGGGCTAGGGTTACACAGAGTCGGTTACAATGGTAGGAGATCTACATATCCGTATCGCCAAGCTTGCCTTCCACGCCAAGGAAAGTCCCATCCGGACATGGGACGAAGTCTTCAATCTTGTATCTTCATAGTCTTGGACTCTGGCTGATGATGATAGTTCGGCTATCCGGACACCCCCTAGTCCCGGACTCCCTCATTCACTGATAATATACTTTAACGGAGATGTCAGAAAACATAAACCACTATGTTGTCTTCCTTGTCCAACATCAATTCTTTTAGCATGTCATACTTAATGAGTGCTTCACAATCATAAAAGATATCCAAGATAATATATCTATATGTAAACCCCTCTTTCCTTATCACTTCCTATTAATTGCAACGATGACCAAGGCTACGTTCATCAACTCTCAACAATTTTTATGCCTCATACTTTCTATGTGTGAAGTTATCACTGTCCATAAGATCAATATGAACTATTTTGTTCTTTCTACTTTCGCAAGATCATAGCAACATAGCAAAGCCCTTGACTCAACACGAATCTTTATTATAGATAGCACAAGGACTCGCTTACAAAAAGAGATCACAAAGCAAAACTCAAAACTACTTGATATCAAAACTTCAATCTACTAGATCAAGATACTACTAAAAGGATCGAACTAAATAAAACGGTAAAGATAGGAGTGTGATGGTGATATGATACCGGGGCACCTCCCCCAAGCTTGGCAGTTGCCATGGGGAGTGCCCATACCCATGTGATTATTTCTCCAGAGGTGGTGAAGTAGGAGTTGTTGATGGAGTAGGCTTGTCATCCATCTTCCAAGGCATAGGCTCTCCATCATAGAAGGATGATCGAGTCTCCGGGATCCTTAAATCTGCAGCCAAACTCATTCGCTTGAATCTATATTCATACTCACAGTTCTGGTTGTGCGGGTCATAAATCTGGGCTTGGAGGTGCTCGATTTTCTCTTGAAGCTTGAAGATGGTCTCCCCAATGTCTTTGGCATCCAGCTTGTGGTTGTTGGTGAACTCCGTGATCATCATATGGTTGGCGTTGAGTCCATGCTCCACCATCCCTTGGCACTTGAAAACTTCTTGTTCCATGGCTTCGACCTTTGTCTCTATGATCCCGGTACACCTTGGTCCTTCCACATCACGGATGTGCAACACCCCCTCATGCACCTCAATGGTTTGAGGGTGATGCAGCACCTCCGCAAGATAAGGGTTGATCACCCTCTCGAAAAATTTGTCCTTGGAAACGCTTGAAGACGACATGATGCTCTATATCTAAAACAGAGACAGCTCGAAACGAAAACAGAGGATATTTGCGTGATACGGTGGCCAAAACCTTTGGGAGTATATATAATGAATTTTTACCGACTAAAATACGTGACATACAAGAAAACAGAGTCCGGGGGCACACAAGGTACCCACGAGACAGGGGGGCGCGCCCTAAAGGGGGGGCGCGCCCTCCTCTCTCATGGGAGCCTCGTGTCCCTTTTAGACTACTTCTTTCTTCCTAAAATTCTTAAATAATCCAAAACTGATGCAAATTGCCATTAGAGTTGTTTTGGAGTCGGTATACTTACCATACCACGTACCTATGCCTTTTTGGAGTCTGGAACGTTCTAGAAAGTGTCTCTTATGTACTCCTCTGGGGTTATGGTTTCAATAATATTAGTTTCAACATTGATAGGGTTACCTGAAATATAATGCTTGATTCTTTGACCATTAACCACCCTAGGATTTGTGCCTTCAAAGTTGTTAATTTTTGTAGCACCGGAACGATAGAACTCCTCGATAACGTAGGGACCTTCCCATTTTGAGAGAAGTTTTCCTGCAAAAAATCTTAAACGAGAGTTGAATAATAACACATAGTCTCCTACTTTAAACTCACGCTTTTGTATCCTTTTATCATGCCAGCGTTTGACTTTTTCTTTGAAGAGCTTGGCATTCTCATAAGCTTGGGCTCTCCATTCATCAAGTGAGCTAATATCAAACAACCTCTTTTCATCGGCAAGTTTGAAGTCATAATTGAGCTCTTTAAAAGCCCAATATGCTTTATGTTCAAGTTCAAGAGGTAAATGACATGCTTTTGCATAAACCATATTATATGGAGACATACCCATAGGATTTTTGTATGCAGTTCTATAGGACCATAGTGCATCATCAAGTTTTTTGGACCAATTCTTTCTAGATCTATTCACAGTCTTTTGCAAAATTAATTTGAGCTCTCTATTGCTCAACTCTACTTCACCACTAGACTGCGGGTGATAAGGAGATGCAATTCTATGATTGACATCGTACTTAGCAAGCATTTTACGTAAAGCACCATGAATAAAGTGTGAACCACCATCAGTCGTAAGATATCTAGGGACTCCAAACCTCAGAAAAATAACTTCTTTAAGCATTTTAATAGAAGTGTTATGATCAGCACTACTAGTTGGAATAGCTTCTACCCACTTAGTAACGTAATCAACAGCAACTAAGATATGTGTATAACCATTGGAGGCAGGAAAATGTCCCGTATAATCAAAGCCCCAAACATCAAACGGTTCAATAACGAGAGAATAATTCATAGGCATTTCTTGACGTCTACTAATGTTACCTATTCTTTGGCATTCATCACAGGATACGACAAACTTACGAGCATCTTTGAAAAGAGTAGGCCAATAAAAACTAGATTGTAGTACCTTATGTGGAGTTCTGTCTCCAGCGTGGTGTCGTCCATAGGATTCAGAGTGACACTTGCGTAGGATTTGTTCCTGTTCATGCTCAGGCACACAACGTCTAATAATACCATCTACTCCTTCTTTATAAAGGTGTGGATCATCCCAAAAGTAATGTCTTAAATCATGGAAGAACTTTTTCTTTTGCTGGTATGTGAAACTAGGCAGTATATATTTAGCAACAATGTAATTAGCATAGTCAGCATACCAAGGAGCAGTACGAGAAGCATTGACAACC
This sequence comes from Triticum aestivum, assembly GCF_018294505.1. Classification (NCBI taxonomy): domain Eukaryota; kingdom Viridiplantae; phylum Streptophyta; class Magnoliopsida; order Poales; family Poaceae; genus Triticum; species Triticum aestivum. Next base: position 459,609,063 of record NC_057810.1, on the reverse strand, counting down.
GCTAATTGTTCATCACGAAACTATCATTAATAGGCAGTGGGTCATCAAGAACATTCTCTAACCTAGACAAGTTGTCTGCAACGGGGTTCTCAGCTCCCTTTCTATCAATAATATGCAAGTCAAATTCTTGGAGCAAGAGAACCCATCTAATGAGTCTAGGCTTAGCATCTTTCTTTTCCATAAGATATTTAATAGCAGCATGATCAGTGTGAATAGTAACTTTGGAATCAACAATATAAGGTCTAAACTTATCACATGCAAACACAACTGCTAAGAATTCTTTTTCAGTGGTAGCATAATTTCTCTGGGCAGTATCAAGAGTCTTACTAGCATAATGGATAACATTCAATTTCTTATCGACTCTTTGCCCTAAAACAGCACCTACAGCATAATCACTAGCATCACACATAATTTCAAAAGGTAAATTCCAATCAGGTGGCTGAACAATAGGTGATGTGATCAAAGCTTTCTTAAGTGTCTCAAATGCGTCTACACAATCATCATCAAAGACAAAAGGAATATCTTTTTGCAATAAATTAGTCAGAGGCCTAGAGATTTTATAAAAGTCCTTAATGAACCTCCTATAGAAACCGGCATGACCAAGGAAACTTCTTATACCTTTTATGTCCTTGGGACATGGCATCTTTTCAATAACATCTACTTTAGCTTTATCAACTTCAATACCTCTCTCGGAGATCTTGTGCCCCAAGACAATGCCTTCATTAACCATAAACTGATACTTTTCCCAATTAAGGACGAGACTAGTGTCTTCGCATCTCTGCAAAACTCGATCAAGGTTGCTCAAACAATCATCAAAAGAGGATCCATAGACGGAGAAGTCATCCATGAACACCTCACAAATCTTTTCACAAAAATCAGAAAATATAGCCATCATGCATCTTTGAAAGGTAGCAGGTGCATTACATAAACCAAAAGGCATACATCTATAAGAAAAAGTACCAAAAGGGCAGGTAAAAGTAGTTTTAGATTGATCCCTTGCTGACACAGGTATTTGAGAGAAGCCAGAATAACCATCTAGAAAGCAAAAATGTGTGTGTTTGGATAACCTTTCTAGCATTTGATCAATAAAAGGTAAAGGGTAATGATCTTTCTTAGTAGCTTTATTTAACTTATGGAAATCAATTACCATCCTGTAGCCTATAATAATTCTTTGCGGGATCAATTCATCTTTATCATTAGGAACAACGGTAATACCTCCCTTTTTTGGGACACAATGGATAGGGCTTACCCATTCACTATCAGCAAGGGGATAAATAATACCTGCCTCAAGGAGTTTTAGAATCTCCTTTCTTACCACTTCCTTCATTTTGGGATTTAATCGTCTTTGAGGATCTCTAACAGGTTTGGCATCTTTCTCCACTGAAATTTTGTGTTGACATAATGTGGGATTAATGCCCTTAAGATCATCCAGAGTATATCCAATAGCAGCTCGGTGCTTCTTCAGAGTTTTCAATAATCTTTCTTCTTCTTTCTCTGAAAGCATACTTGAGATTATCAGGTAAGGGTTTGAGTTCAAACATGGGATCACCCTTGGGTGGAGGGGGATCCCCAAGAATTTCAATGGGAAGATTATGTTTTAGAATAGGTTCTTGTTTAAGGAACACTTCATCTATTTCTTCCCTTTCCTTCATAAACATATCGATTTCATGGTCTAGCAAATATTGTTCTAACGGATCAGTTGGAGGAACAACAATGGAAGGAAGACCAATAATCTCATCCTTACTAGATGATTCCTTTTCACGATGTTGTCTACTAAACTTAGCAAAATTAAACTCATGAGACATACCATCTAAGCCAATAGTGACAATATTCTTTTCACAATCAATCTTAGCACTAGTAGTATGCAAGAAAGGTCTACCAAAAATAATGGGACAAAAATCATCTTGTGGGGAACCGAGAACAAGAAAATCAGAAGGGTATTTAATCTTTCCACACAAGACTTCAGCATCTCTAACAATCCCAATAGGTTTAATGGTGTCCCTATTAGCAAGCTTAATTGTAACATCAATATCTTCTAATTCAACTAGTGCAATATCATGCATAATTTCTTTATAAAGATCATAAGGTATCGCATTAGCACTAGCACCCATATCACATAAGCCATGATAATAATGATCTCCTATTTTAACAGAAATAACAGGCGTGCCTATAACAGGTCTACGTGTCTTAGTATCGGGTCTAGCAATATTAGCAGTTTCACCCACGAAAGAAATAACTTGCCCATCTAAGTCTTCATCCAAGAGATCTTTAATCATAGCAATACTAGGTTCAACATTAATTTGCTTAGGAGGTGTATAAGTCCTAGTATTACTCTTACGAACAACAGTCGAAGCTTTAACATGATCTTTTATCCTAACAGGAAAAGGAGGTTTTTCAACATAAGTAGTAGGAATAATATGATCACTATATGTAATAGTCTTTTCTTTGACTGTAATAGGTGCAACTACTTTCACTTCAATAGGCGGATTATATTTAAACCACTTCTCTTTAGGGAGATCAACGTGAGCAGCAAAAGTTTCACAAAAAGTAGCTACTATCTCAGAGTCAAGTCCATACTTAGAGCTAAATCCACGGAAAGCATCGGTATCCATAAAAGATTTAACACAATCAAACTTAGGTGTCATACCTGACTCCTTACCATCGTCGGAACCCCAATCTTTAGAGTTGCGTTTAATTCTTTCCAATAAGTCCCATTTGAAATCAATAGTCTTCAGCATATAGGAACCAGCACAGGAAGTATCGAGCAAGTTGCGATTATCAAGAGAAAGCCGAGCATAAAAATTCTGAATAATCATTTCCCGAGAGAGCTCATGATTGGGGCATGAATATAACATTGACTTAAGCCTCACCCAAGCTTGAGCGATGCTTTATCCTTCGCGAGGCCAGAAATTATATATGTAATTACGATCACGATGAACAAGATGCATAGGATAGAACTTCTGGTGAAATTCCAATTTCAATCGCTTATAATTCCAAGATCTCATGTCATCACATAGCCTATACCATGTCATTGCATCTCCCTTCAAAGATAAAGGGAAGACCTTCCTTTTGACAACATCATCGGGAATACCTACAAGCTTAAATAATCCACAAACTTCATCCACAAAGATAAGGTGTAAGTCGGGATGCAAAGTTCCGTCTCCTGCAAAAGGATTAGCTAGCAGTTTTTCTATCATACCCGAAGGAATCTCAAAGTGAATATTTTCATAAAGTTCAGTAGGTTGAGGAGCATCTCTTTGCTCCTCTGGTTGGGGTGAAGATACCCCAAACAAGCCACTCAAAGGATTAGTTTCCATAGTGACAAGTAACAGAAAATTTCAGCACACTATATAATTGTTTCCTTACCAAGTTCCACCCACCAAGAGCGCTACGTTCCACGGCAACGGCGCCAGAAAAGAGGCTTGATGACCCACAAGTATAGGGGATCTATCGTAGTCCTTTCGATAAGTAAGAGTGTCGAACCCAACAAGGAGCAGAAGGAAATGATAAGCGGTTTTCAGTAAGGTTTTCTCTCTAAGCACTGAAATAGTAGGTGATAGATAGTTTTGTGATAAGATGAATAGTAACAAGCAAAAGTAAATAAAGTAAATAAGGTGCAGCAAGGTGGCCCAATCCTTTATGTAGTAAAGGATAAGCCTGGACAAATTCTAATAATAATGAAGGAGCTCCCGAGGACACATAGGGAATTATCGTCAAGCCAGTTTCATTACGTTCATATGATTCGCGTTCGGTACTTTGATAATTTGATATGTGGGTAGACCGACACTTCGGTACTGCCCTAACTTGGACAAGCATCCCACTTATGATTAACCCCTATTGCAAGCGTCCGCAACTACAAAAAGGAGTATTAAGGTAAACCTAACCACAACATTAACATATGGGTCTATATGAACCCCTAACGAAGCAACTCATAAACTAGGGTTTAAGCTTCTGTCACTCTAGCAACCCATCATCTACTTATTAATTCCCTATGCCTTCCTCTAGGCCCAAATAATGGTGAAGTGTCATGTAGTCGATGTTCACATAACACCACTAGAGGAGAGACAACATACATCTCATCAAAATATCAAACGAATACCAAATTCACATGACTATTAATAGCAAGACTTCACCCATGTCCTCGGGAACTAAAGTAACTACTCACAAAGCATAAGCATGTTCAAAATCAGAGGTGTAATAATATGCATTAAGGATTTGAACATATAATCTTCCACCAAGTAAACCAATAAGTATCAACTACAAGGAGTAATCAACACTACTAGCAACCCACAGGTACCAATTTGTGGTTTCGGATACAAGATTGGAAACAAGAGATGAACTAGGGTTTGAGAGGAGATGGTGCTGGTGAAGATGTTGATGGAGATTGACCCCCTCCCGATGAGAGGATCGTTGGTGATGACGTTGGTGATGATTTCGCCCTCCCAGAGGGTAGTGTCCCCGGCAAAACAGCTCCGCCAGAGCCCTAGATTGATTCCGCCAAGGTTCCGCCTCGTGGCGGCGACGTTTCGTCCCGTAAGCTTGCCCACGAATTTTTCTAGGAAAAAACCCTTCATATAGCAGAAGATGGTTGCCGGAGGCCCACCAGGGGGCCCAGGAGATAGGGGGGCACGCCCTATAGGGGGGGGGGCTATCTCCTGGACAGGGTGTGGGCCCCCTTGCCTATTTCTTTTGCTCATAATTCCTTAATAAATCCAAAAAGTGGTTTCGTGGAGTTTCAGGACTTTTGGAGTTGTGTAGAATAGGTTTCCAACGTTTGCTCCTTTTTCAGCCAGAATTCCAGGTTCCGGCATTCCCCCTCTTCATGGTAAACCTTGTAAAATAAGAGAGAATAGCCATAAGTATTGATATATAATTTGTAAAAAACAGCCCATAATGCAATAAATATTGATATAAAAGCATGATGCAAAATGGACGTATCATGGGCGCAGCTGTGCGTCGGTGGCAAAGAGCAGAGCAGGAGCAGGGAGACAAGAGGGCGCGAGCGAGAATGGTGTCCGCCGCCCCCTTGCCCCCCTCAATTTATAACCCCCGGTTCAAACCTGGGGAAGTGGGACCGTCTGCACGCACCCGTTCCACTACCCCACAATAAGTGCACACGTACAGGCGCAATAACTACCCGGGGAAGAGCAACCGACCCCCGGACACCGCAAAAAATCCGCGCGCGTGGGCCAAGAGCGCGCTACGGCGGGCCCCGGCCCATCGCCCGGTCCCGTCACACGCGTGGCCTGCCTGGCCCCTCCGGCTTCCGGGCACCACATGGCGCCTGTGCAAAACCCGAGGGATTGCCTCAAGATTCAGCAGACTCCTCGGTTCCCGCCACAACCGGGATGCCGCGATCCGGTTTCCGAGAAAACCGGCACACAGTGGGTGTTGCCGGACCCGACGCTTGCAGAATCTGCCTTGCTCAAGGGGGAAACTGCGAAGGCCCACTCATCCGAAGACGGTGGACCTTCACAGCTTTGGGGACTACTGTCGGGGGGATGAACCCCGGGCAGGAAACGGAACCAGATCCTTTCCAAAAATGGCGGGGCCCGCATCGCCCCGCGAACCGGCACGTGCTTGGATGAGTCACTCGACCCGGCAAGGCCCGCGACCCGGCCAAGCTCTTCGACTCGGCAAGGTATGTCGACCCATCCATAGCAACTGGCGCAAGGCAACCCAACCCGGCGCCACCAAGGCTTCCCCAACAATTCGACCCCAGCCGTGGCGTACACGGCAACCCAGCCACCGGTCAGCTCCCGTCCCATCCAGGCCGTACGATGGGACGAGACGTCAATCACCGATGACCAAGACTACAGTGCTTCCGCCCATGCCTATGGTCAGCCGGAGCATGGCAATAGTGCCCCTTACCTACCCGCTGACCGAGGCTGGCGTGGCAACAGTGCTCCCGCCTTCACCGCTGACGGCAGCAAGCGGCAGCCTGATGGAGAGCACTGTACATGACTCGACTCGGCCACGCCCTGACGGTTGACAAGACGACGAACAGTTCCCCTAGGCACGTGGGGCCCGCACCTAGGGGAACCCGGCGAACCACAAGCCCTCAAGCGGGACCCAGCCCGGTATCCCGGACACCGACAATACGGACCCACCAACTCGGTGTATTACTATTGTAATCCTTGGTGGGTTGATCTATAAAACCCCCCAGGAACCCACGCCTACAGAGGGAGGCGTATGTATGAGACACAAGAGAAGCACAAGCAAGCATATGACTAGCCACCCAACGCCAACACCTGGGAGAAGGAGCAGCCCAAGCCTTGGCCAGCTTCCTTCCTCCTCCATACAGCTCCAAGAGCGACATTGTACTATCGATCATCCAACTAAACTCGGCATGACTAGGGGTGTTATCTCTCCGGAGAGCCCCTAACCGGGGTATGTCCGGTGTCCCGCGCCCGCGTACGCCAACCTCGCCTCTGGAGCCCACCGGCGCCCTCGAGCCTCCTCCTCTCTCTATCCATCCCTTGGCATCTGCCGTGCGCCCACCACGACAGTTGTGTAGTAGACATCAAGCTCTTTTCTGGCACCGTTGCCGGGGAGGCTAGGTAAGCGGCACTCACACCCCGTCAACTAAGCTCTTTTATGGCGCCGTTGCCGGGGAGGTGAGTGCTTGAAGGTATATCTTTAGATCTTGCAATCAAATTTTTTTGTTTCTTTTTTTATCACTAGTTTAGTTTATAAAAGAAAACTTCAAAAAAATGGATTTGAGTTTATCTCATTTGCTTCGTCTTTTTAATATCTTTCGTGAGAATGATGGAAAGGAAAATTGTGCTCAACTGCTAGAAGAAGAATGCATTAAAATGTTTGGTACTATATCTTTTAATGATGAGCATGATTGCAATGTTGTTAGTATGAATTCCTTGAATATCCATGATGCTAATGATATGCAAAGCCACAAGCTTGGGGAAGCTATGTATGATGAAGATGATATTTTTTGTCCCCCAAGTTTTGATGAGCATATTTATTATGATGAAAGCATGCCTCCTATTTGTGATGATTATATTGATGAAAGTGGATTTGGAGAGGTCATCACTTTATTTAGTGATGAATCCACTATTTTGGAAGAGGTTCCAATTGATTATGAGAACAAAGTTGCTATCTATGATGATTATTGTGATGACTTGTATGCTATTAAGAATAATGATAACCATGAAACTTGTCATCATGATTTTAGTTTTCAATTGGATTATGCTTCACATGATAGTTATTTTGTTGAGTTTGCTCCCACTACTATTCATGAGAAGAATTTTGCTTATGTGGGGAGTAGTAAATTTTCTATGCTTGTAGATCATGAAAAGAATGCTTTAGGTGCTGGTTATATTGTTGAATTCATTCATGATGCTACTGAAAATTATTATGAGGGAGAAATATATGCTTGTAGGAATTGCAATAATATCAAGTTTCCTCTCTATGTGCTTAAAATCTCGAAGCTATGCTTGTTTTACCTTCCTATGCTAGTTGATTATTGTTCCCATAAGTTGTTTGCTCACAAAATCCATATGCATAGAAAGTGGGTTGGGCTTAAATGTGCTAGTCATATGCTTCATTATGCCCCCATTATGTTTCAATTCTTATCTTTTGTGTGAGCATCATTGTCATCATCATGCCTAGCTAGAAAGGCATTAAAGAAAAGCGCTTGTTGGGAGACAACCCAATATTTACCCTTACTGTTTTTGTGTGTTCACATGATTATGCTACTGTAGTAATCATGTTTTATAGCTTTTGTTTCAATAAAGTGCCAAGTAAGACCTTTAGGATAGCTTACGGTGATAGTTGTGTTGATCCTGCTGAAAATCAGAAACTCTTGCACCCAGTAAAATAGTTTTGATAATTCACAGAAACGTGCTTCTGATCTGATTAGTTTTGCTCCGGATTGGTACACAAATTGCGTAGGACTTCCTAATTTGGTAGGATTTTTGGAGTTCCATAAGTTTACGTTTGATACAGATTACTACAGACTGTTCTGTTTTTGACAGATTATGTTTTCTATGTGTTGTTTGCTTATTTTGATGAATCCATAAGTAGTATCGGAGGGTATGAACCATAGAGAAGTTGGAATACAGTAGATATTACACCAATATGAATTTATAATGAGTTCATTACAGTATCTAAGTGGTGGTTTTATTTTCTTATACTAACGGAGCGTACGAGTTTTCTGTTGAGTTTTGTGTTGTGAAGTTTTCAAGTTTTGGGTAAAGATTCTATGGACTATGGAATAAGAAGTGGAAAGAGCCTAATCTTGGGTATTCCCAAGGCACACCAAGGTAACATTCAAGGACAACCAAGAGCCTAAGCTTGGGGATGCCCCAGATGGCATCCCCTCTTTCGTCTTCGTTCATCGGTAATTTTACTTGGAGCTATATTTTTATTCACCACATGATATGTGTTTTGCTTGGAGCGTCATTTTCTTTTGTTAGTTTTGGTTGCTGTTATTTATAATAATTTTTTGCATCTTTATTTTCAATAAAAATGTCAAGGATAGCCTTTGCCATGCTTATTTTGCTAGTATACATATTGCTGTTTGAAAACAGAAAGTTTACCACTGTTGCAAAAATTCCCTAGAAAAGTCAGAGAATGGTACAATGTTGAAACCTTTTGCATATTGAGCTCTGATAAATCTTCTACAGGGTAGTATGTTTTTCATAATTTTTGTAGTTAAGGAAGTATTGATACTCTTGCATTCTTTACAGACTGTACTGTTTTGGCAGATTGCTGTTATGTTTGCATTGTTTGCATATGTTTGCTTGTTTAATGATTCTATTTGAGGATAGGAGTATTAAATATGCAGAGACATTTACTATGAAATGTTGAATAATAATTTTAGTGATTTGTTACAGTAGAAAATGATAAGATTTGCATTGGTTTATACTAACCTATGTCACGTGTTCTTGTTGAGTTTGGTGTGGATGAAGCTTTTGATAAAAAGAGAAACCATGTTATGAGAGGAATTAAGGAGACAAAAAAGTTCAAGCTTGGGGATGCCCAAGGCACCCCAAGATAATATTTCAAGAATTATCAAGCATCTAAGCTTGGGGATGCCCCGTTAGGCATCCCACCTTCCTTCTTCAACAACTATCGGTTAGTATCGGTTGAGCCTAAGTTTTTGCTTCTTCACATGAGTTGTGCTATCCTTGCAGTGTCATTTTATCTTGCTTTGCTTGCTTCTTGAATAAAGTAATTATTTAGCTACTCATTAATATTCACTCATATCTTTTTGGAGTAGTTTGTCATTTACTCATGTGCTTCACTTATATCCTATGAGTAAATGGTTGAATGAGTTGAATGGCATAAATCTGAAACTATATATGTCTCATTTGCTTATCCCATGGGGAGTAATGACTTCACATCTAAGAAGTAGAGGTTGTAAATTTATTGAAGGTTAGCAAGCATTGTGTTGGTCATTAGAACAATTCATGAAAGAATATTGAAGGAAGAGAGATTTCACATATAAATATACTACCTTAGACATCTTTTATAATTGTGAGCACTCATTAATTATGACATGCTAAAGAGTTGATGTTGGACAAGGAAGACAATGTAATGGGTTATGTTTTCTCACATCTCAGTTAAAGTATATTGTCATGGATCATTCAAATATGTTGAGCTTGCCTTTCCCCCCTCATGCTAGCCAAATTCCTTGTACCAAGTAGAGATACTACTTGTGCTTCCAAATATCCTTAAACCCAGTTTTGCCATGAGAGTCCATCATACCTACCTATGGATTGAGTAAGATCCTTCAAGTAAGTTGTCATCGGTGCAGGCAATAAAAATTGCTCTCTAAATATGTATGATCTATTAGTGTGAAGAAAATAAGCTTTATACGATCTTGTTATGGAAGCAATAAAAGCGACGGAGTGCATAATAAAGGTCCATATACAAGTGGCAATATAAAGTGACGTTCTTTTGCATTAAGATTTTGTGCATCCAACCATAAAAGCGCATGACAACCTCTGCTTGCCTGTGCGAAGGGCCTATCTTTTACTTTATGCAAGAGTCAAGGTGATCTTCACCTTTCCCTTTTTCATTTTATCCTTTGGCAAGCACCTCGTGTTGGAAAGATACTGATATATATATATATATATATCCAATTGGATGTAAGTTAGCATGAACTATTATTGTTGACATCACCCAAAGGTGAATACGTTGGGAGGCAACACTATAAGCCCCTATCTTTCTTAGTGTCCGATTGAAACTCCATAACCATTAGTATTGGTGAGTGTTAGCAATTGTAGAAGACTATACGATAGTTGAGTATGTGGAGTTTGCTAAATCAAAGCTCTGACATAGACCCTTCCTGAAAATAAGATGAATTGTAATTGTTTGATGACTAAGAATGAAGTTTTCTAGTTTTAAAGAAAGTTTATGGTCTATGCTTTAACATGTGAATTGCTTGTTACTTGATCGTGAGAAGTTTTATGAGATGAACTACTGTTATGACATATAATCATACTAGAAAAGGTGATTGAAATTATCATTGATCAAACTTGTGCACCTGCTAGCATTCACACTTCATAAATTCTTTCTTTTATCATTTACCTACTCGAGGACGAGCAGGAATTAAGCTTGGGGATGCTGATACATCTCCAATGTATCTATAATTTATGAAGCATTCATGCTATATTATTATCTGTTTTGAATGTTTATGGGCTTTATTATATACTTTTATATTACTTTTGGGACTAACCTATTAACCGGAGGCCCAACCCATATTGCTGTTTTATTGCCTATTTCAGTGTTTTGAAGAAAAGGAATATCAAACGGAGTCCAAACGGAATGAAACCTTCCGGAGCGTGATTTTTGGAACGAACATGATCCGGGAGACTTGGAGTACAAGCCAGGGAAGCTTCAAGGAGGCCAGGAGATAGGAGGGTGATACGTCTCCAACGTATCTATAATTTTCGATTGCTCCATGCTACTTTATCTACTGTTTTAGGCAATATTGGGCTTTATTATCCACTTTTATATTATTTTTTGGGACTAACCTATTAACCGGAGGCCCAGCCCAGATTTGCTGTTTTATGCCTATTTCAGTGTTTCGAGGAAAAGGAATATCAGACGGAGTCAAAACGGAACGAAATCAACTGGAGAAGTTAATTTTGGAAGGAAACCAACCTGATGGGCTTGGAGTGCACGTCATGGGAGTCTCGGGCTGCCCACGAGGGTGCCCCCCTGGGCGCACCCCCCTGCCTTGTGGGACCCCCGTAGCTCCACCGACGTACTTCCTGCACCCATATATACCTACGTACCCAAAAACTTCCAGAACAGAACCTAGATCAGGAGTTCCGCTGCCGCAAGCCTCTATAGCCACCAAAAACCAATCGGGACCCTTTTCCGGCACCCTGCCGGAGGGGGATCCCATCACCGGAGGCCATCTTCATCATGCCGGCGCTATCCATGACGAGGAGGGAGTAGTTCACCCTCGGGGCTGAGGGTATGTACCAGTAGCTATGTGTTTGATCTCTCTCTCTCTCTCTCGTGTTCCTCTATGGCACGATCTTGATGTATCCCGAGCTTTGCTATTGTAGTTGGATCTTATGATGTTTCTCCCCATCTACTCTCTTGTGATGAATTGAGTTTTCCCCTTTGAAGTTATCTTATCGGATTGAGTCTTTATGAGAACACTTGATGTATGTCTTGCCGTGATTATCTGTGGTGACAATGGGATATCATGTGCCACTTGATGTATGTTTTGGTGACCAACTTGCGGGTTCCACCCATGAACCTATGCATAGGGGTTGGCACGCGTTCTTGACTCTCCGGTAGTAGCTTTGGGGCACTCTTTGAAGTACTTTTATGTTGGTTGATGAATCTGAGATTGTGTGACGCATATTGTATAATCATGCCCACGGATACTTGAGGTGACAATGGAGTATCTAGGTGACATTAGGGTTTTGGTTGATTTGTGTCTTAAGGTGTTATTCTAGTATGAACTCTATGGTGGATTGAGTGGAAAGAATAGCTTTATGTTATTTTACTACGAACTCTTGAATAGATAGAACAGAAATGATAGCTTTGAGGTGGTTTCGTACCCTACCATAATCTCTACGTTTGTTCTCTGCTATTAGTGTCTTTGGAGTGACTCTTTGTTGCATGTTGAGGGCTTGTTATATGATCTATCTATGTTATTATTGTTGAGAGAACTTGCACTAGTGAAAGTATGAACCCTAGGCCTTGTTTCCTATCATTGCAATACCGTTTACGCTCACTTTTACCACTTGTTACCTTGCTGTTTTTATATTTTCAGATTACAAATACTTATATCTACCATCCATATTGCACTTGTATCACCATCTCGTCGCCGAATTAGTGCACCTATACAATTTACCATTGTATTGGGTGTGTTGGGGACACAAGAGACTCTTTGTTATTTGGTTGCAGGGTTGTTTGAGAGAGACCATCTTCATCCTATGCCAACCACGGATTGATAAACCTTAGGTCATCCACTTGAGGGAAATTTCCTACTGTCCTACAAACCTCTGCACTTGGAGGCCCAACAACATCTACAAGAAGAAGGTTGTGTAGTAGACATCATTTACTCATGGGCCAGTTCGGACAGCCGATGCATACATGTGGAAGATTCCACAAGACTTGGTGACCAAGACAAGGACTCCTCTCCACTGACGTATTCGACTAGGACTCTTGTTATCCTAGGCCTCTAGTATATTATATAAGCCAAGGCCAGGCTAGTCGAGAAGGGGAGGCTAGATCATTATGGCATTATTCATCATACCCTTAGGTTTTAGACCACAACATATGATCTAGAGGTAGATCAACTCTTGTAACCCTATATTCGTGAAGATCAATCAAGCAGGAAGTAGGGTATTACCTCCATAGAGACGGCCCGAACCTGGGTTAACATCATGTCTCCTGTCTCCTGTCTCCTGTTACCCATCGACCAATGACACACATCCTGAGAAGCAGCACGACCGCCTAAACCGTTCCATCGAGGATGTCGCAGCGGCCAGTTGCCAAAACCACGCCGCCCATGTTGGTGACTCATCTCCATCGCTGGGGGCTGCTTGCCTTCATTCATGAGCTGCACCAGTTGATGTGGCCCATGAAGTTCAAGCCAGAGCTGCCAACCCCGTGGAGTTCTTACAGCTCTACACCATGAGCATCTAGGCCGCGGAGGGTGATAACAGGGTCATGGTGAACTGGTTCCCCATGGAGTGAAAGGATGCCGCACGCATGTGGATGATGAACCTCCCTTAGGCCTCCATCTTCTAATGGGTTGAATTGTGCCGACAGTTTGTCTCCAACTTCAAGGGCACATCCGACCGCCCTCTCATGCTCAGCTATCTCCGCACCATCCGCTAGCGCCCTGATGAGACCCTCCACAAGTATATCCAACGCTTCATCCAAGTCTGCAATAAGATCCCGCGCGCCTCCGACACCGTGGTCATTGCTGCATTGAAAGTGCAACTAATCCCCGGGTGGTTTTGGTAATTTGTAACAACATATAGCTCATTGAACTAATATTCATTCAAAATTAATGTTTTAGAAAGTTCAATGATTGGCATGGCATGGACTAGAGATGTGGACCCCTCAGAATGCTAAGGACACTTATTGGCAAAAGCTCAAGACTCTTCATTTTTATTTTAGTGATCCAAGATCACATTGAGTCCATAGGAAAAGCCAATACTATTAAAAGGGGGTGAGGTGTTGCTTAATGGTCTACTTGCTCAAAATGCTTAGTGATATGCTTCAAAAGCCCTCAACCACTTTCTCATTTCCATAAGTCCTAAACGTAAAGTCAAACTCGACCCCACCAATTTGATCTATCCGGCACCACCGAGTTCACTTGACATTGCCATAGCAAGAAACCCTAATCAGTTCAATCTCACTGATAGGGATCTCGGTCTCACCAAGATGGGATTGCAAACTCTCTATTTCCCTTCGTAATGTTTTGGTATTACTGAGATGAGCGATCGGTCCCACCGAGTTTGCAATGCAAACTCTCTGTTTCCTTTTCATAATGTTTCGGTCTCACCAAAATGAGCGATTGGTCCCACCGAGTTTGCTAGACCAAGTCTCTGTTTGCTTATTGCTGAAATCGATCTCACCGAGTTCATGTGATCGGTCTCACTGAGATGAGAACCCTAGCACATAGGTCCCACCGAAAACCCTAACACTCACATTTTGAACCAGATCGGTCACACCGAGTTTCACTATTTGGTCTCATTGAGTTTGGTAAATTGTGTGTAACGGTTAGATTTTGTGTGGTGGCTATACGTACCCATCCACCCCCTTCTCCGTTTGAGAGAGAGCCATCAGGATGTGCCTACACTTCCACTACTCATTTTCTGAGAGAGAACCACCTACTCATGTGTTGAGACCAAGACATTCCAATCCAACCACAAGAATCTTGATCTCTAGCCTTACCCAAGTTGCTTTCCACTCAAATCATGTTTCCACCATATCCAAATCTGTTAGAGAGAGTTGAGTGTTGGGGAGACTATCATTTAACGCACAAGAGAAAGGAGTTCATCATCAACACACCATCTATTACCTTTTGGAGAGTGGTGTCTCCTAGATCGGTCAGGTGTCACTTAGGAGCCTCCGTCAAGATTGTGGAGTTGAACCAAGGAGTTTGTAAGGGCAAGGAGATCGCCTACTTCGTGAAGATCTACACATGTGAGGAAAGTCCTTCGTGGGAGATGGCCATGGTGGGATAGACCAGGTTGCTTCTTCATGGACCCTTCATGGGTGGAGCCCTCCGTGGACTGGCGCAACTATTACCCTTCGTGGGTTGAAGTCTCCATCAATGTGGATGTACGATAGCACCACCTACCAGAACCACGCCAAAAATCTCCGTGTCCACATTGCGTTTGCCCTCTCCAAGCCCTTCCTTTTACCTTCATATGCAATGTTTTACATTCCGGTGCTATACTCTTAGAATTGCATGGGTAGGTTGATTGCTTGACTTGTGTTAAGTTGCTAAAATCTGCGAAGACTTAAAATTGGGAAAATGATAGATTTTTATTTGGTCAAGTAGTCTAATCACCCCCCTCTAGGCCCCTCTTCTGGTATATAAGTCATTTTGACCTACAAAAAATAAGGAGAGGACTTTCGGGGCGCAGCGCCGCCGTCTCGAGGCGGAACTTGGGCAGGAGCACTTTTGCCCTCCGGTGGACCGATTCCGCAGGGGGAACTTCCCTCCTGAAGGGGGAAATCATCGTCATCGTCATCAACCAAAACTCTCCCATCTTTGGGAAGGCCATCTCCATTAACATCTTCAACAGAACCATCTCCTCTCAAACCCTAGTTTACCTCTTGTGTTCAATCTTTGTACCAGAACCTCAGATTGGTACTTGTGGGTGACTAGTAGTGTTGATTACATCTTGTAGTTGATTACTATATGGTTTATTTAGTGGAAGAATATATGTTTAGATCCATTATGCTATTTAATACCCCTATTATCTTGAACATGATTATTATTTGTGAGTAGTTACTTTTGTTCTTGAGTTCGTGGGAGAAGTCATGTTGCAAGTAATCATGTGAACTTGATATGTGTTCGATATTTTGATGATATGTATGTTGTGATTCCCTTAGTGGTGTCATGTGAATGGCGACTAAATGGCACTTCACCATATTTGGGCCTAAGGGAATGCATTGTGGAGTAGTTATTAGATGATGGGTTGCTAGAGTGACAGAAGCTTAAACCCTAGTTTATCCGCTACTTCGTAAGGCACTGATTTGGATCCAAAAGTTTAATGCTATGGTTAGATTTTATCTTAATACTTTTCTCATAGTTGCGGATGCTTGCAAGGGGGTTAATCATAAGTAGGAGGTTTGTTCAAGTAAGAACAACACCTAAGCATCGGTCCACCCACATATCAAATTATCAAAGTAACGAACACAAATAAAACGAACATGATGAAAGTGATATGATGAAATTCCCGTGTACCCTCAAGAACGCTTTGCTCGTCATAAGAGACAGTTTTGGCCTGTTCTTTGCCTCAAAAGGATTGGGCTACCTTTCGGCACTTTTGTTACCATTACTGTTACTTGTTTGTTACAAATTATCTTGCTATCAAACAACTTGTTACCTACAATTTCAGTGCTTGCAGACATTACCTTGCTGAAAACCACTTGCCATTTCCTTCTGCTCCTCGTTGGGTTCGACACTCTTACTTATCGAAAGGACTACGATTGATCCCCTATACTTGTGGGTCATCAAGGCTCTTTTATGGCGCCGTTGCCGGGGAGTGAAGTGCTCTTGGTAAAACAACTGCTAGCTAATCCTTATGCAGGAGATGGAACTGAACATCCTGATATGCACTTCCTTACCAGAACAGAAGAGCTTAGAAGAAAGACCTAATCATATAAAAACACGACCATTCAAGCAAAAGATCAGAGGATCCGTAATAGGACTCTCATAGACTTGCCGGGAAATAGAAAATTTGGAATCAGCTTTTCTTTTGTGCTAAAAAAACTTGAGGCCTTTTCCCTTATTATCTGGCATATCCATACTTTAATAACCTAGTGCCTGATCAATTGAAAGCAATATTTACTGTCAGATAGAGAGATGCTGATAGGAAAAAGGATCGTATTTACTTATTCTCAAGAATATATAGAAAGGGAAAGATATACGTGGATGAAATTTGTGGATTATTTAAGCTTGCAGGTTTGCCCAGGGATGAAGCTAAGAAGAAGTTTTTCCTTCATCTTTGAAGGGAAAAACATTGGCATGGTATAGGCTATGTTATCATATTAGATCTTGGAACTGGAATCAATTGAAATTGGAATTTCACCAAAACATTTATCCTATGCATCTATTTTGTCGTGATCGGAATTATATATAAAAATTTTGGCATCGTGAAGGAGAATGTATCTCTATAGCTTGGGGGAGGCTTAAGTCAATGTTATATTCATGCCCCAATCATGAGCTCTCATTATAAATTATCATTCGGAATTTTTATGCTCGGCTTTCTCATGATGATCGGTCCATGCTCGATACTTCTTGTGCTGATTCTTTTATGAAGAAGACTATTGAATTTAGGTGGGATCTTTTAGGAAGAATTAAACGCAACTATGAAGATTGGGAACTCAACGAAGGAAAATAGTCAGGTATTAAACTTGAATTTGATTGTGTTAAATCTATTATGAATATCGATGCTTTTCACAAGTTTAGCACTAAAGATGGGCTTGACTCTGAGATAGTAGCCTCCTTTTGTGAATCATTTGCTACTGATGTTGATCTCCCTAAGGATAAGTGGTTTAAATATCACCCACCTATTAAGGAAGAAACTAAAGAACCCGACGTAGCTGAAGATGAAACTATCATTTACACTGTTGATCCAGTTGTGCATACTGCTTATATTGAAAAACCACCTTTCCCTATTTGGATAAAGGAACATGCTAAGGTTTCAACTGTGGTTCACAAAAGTCATATTAGAGCACCCAAACCTGCTGAAGAAATTAAAGTAGAACCTAGTGTTGCAATGGTTAAAGATCTCCTTGTAGAAAATATTGATGGGCATGTTATTTACTTCTGTGATGAAGCTGCTAGAATTGCCAAAACCAACAAAAAAGATAAACATAGACCCGTTGTTGGCATAGACCCGTCTTAGTTAAAATAGGAGATCACTGTTATCATGGTCTATGTGATTTAGGTGCTACCGTGAGTTCTATTCCGTTTACCTTATACCAAGAAATTATGAATGATATAGCACCCGCTGAAATATAAGTCATAGATGTTACTATTAAACTTGCTAATAGAGACACCATCACAACATTTGGGTTTTTTAGAGATGTTGAAGTCTTGTGTGGGAAAATAAAATACCCTACTGATTTTCTAGTTCTTGGTTCCCCACAAGATGACTTTTTTACCATTATCTTAGGTAGACCTTTCTTGAACTCCGTTAATGCTAAAATATATTATGAGAAACAAACTTTCGGTGTTAGTTTTGGTGATGAGTCTCAAGATTTTAATTTTTCCAAGTTTAATAGACAACCTTACAAGAAAGAATTACCTAGTAAGGATGAAATAGTTGGTCTTGCTTTTATTGATGTGCCTCCTGCTCACCCACTAAAACTATATTTCGTAGACCATGAAAATGATATGCATATGCATGAAAGAAATGAGATAGATAGAATTTTCTTTGAACAATGACCTCTGCTCAAACATAATTTGCTTATTGAAACTCTAGGAGATCCTCCTCCACCTAATGGTGATCCTGTCTTTTATTTGAAATAATTACCAGACACTCTGAAATATGCTTACCTTGATGAGAAAAAGATATATCCTGCTATTATTAGTTCTAAGCTTTCAAAACACAAAGAAGAGAGATTATCGAAAGTTCTAAAGAAGCACCGAGCTGCTATTGGATATACTCTTGATGATCTTAAGGGCATTAGTCCCACTCTTTGTCAGCACAAGATTAATATGAAACCTGATGCTAAACCCGTTGTTGATCATCAACAACGTTTGAATCCTAAGATGAAAGAGGTGGTAAGAACAGAAATATTAAAGCTTCTAGAAGCAGGTATAATCTATCCCATAGCAGATAGCAGATGGGTGAGCCCCGTTCATTGTGTCCCTAAGAAAGGAGGTATTACCGTTATTCCTAATGATAAAAATGAACTTATTCCACAAAGAATTGTTACTGGCTATAGGATGGTAATTGATTTTAAAATTTAAATAAAGCGACTAGAAAAGATCATTACCCCTTGCCTTTTATTGACCAAATGTTAGAAATCTTATCAAAGCACACACACATTTGCCTCCTTGATGGATATTCTGTTTTTTCTCAAATACCTGTGTCACAACCTGATCAAGAGAAAACCACCTTTACTTGCCCTTTTGGAACTTATGCTTATAGACGTATGCCTTTTGGTTTATGCAATGCACCTGCTACATTTCAAAGATGTATGACTGCTATATTCTCTGATTTTTGTGAAAAGATTGTTGAGATTTTCATGGATGATTTTTCTGTTTATGGAACTTCTTTTGATGATTTCTTAAGCAACCTTTATCGATTTTTGTAGAGACACGAGCAAACTAATCTTGTGTTGAATTGGGAGAAGTTCCACTTTATGGCTAATGAAGGTATTGTCTTGGGTGAGAAAATTTCTGAACGAGGTATTGAGGTGGATAAATCTAAACTTGATGCAATTGAGAAAATGCCATGTCCCAGAGATAACAAAGGTATTCGTAGTTTCCTTGGTCTTGCCGGTTTCTATAGGAGATTTATTAAAGACTTCTCTAAAATTTCTATGCCTCTTACAAATCTTTTACAAAAGGATGTTCCATTTGTTTTTGATGATGATTGTGTGGAAGCCTTTGAAACACTTAAGAAAGCCTTAACTTCTGCTCCTATACTTTAACCACCTGATTGGAACTTGCATTTTGAAATTATGTGTGATGCTAGTGATTATGCTGTTGGTGCTGTTCTAGGACAAAGAGTTGATAAGAAACTAAATGTTATTCATTATGCTAGCAAATCTCTAGACAGTGCCCAAAGAAATTATGCTACTACCGAAAAAGAAATTTTAGCTGTTGTGTTTGCTTGTGAAAAAATAAGATCTTACATTATTGATTCTGTCGGATTACGGGTTCCGCAAACCCTTGAAAGGTTCGAACTCTGGGGTGCGTGCGGAGATCTCAAGCTATCCAGCCTGCCTACTCACGATCCTCCTAAGACTAGTGCGACGAGCTCGAAGAGACAAAGAGACACAATAGTTTATGCTGGTTTGGGCCACCTTGCGGTGTAATACCCTATTGCAGTGTTTTGGTGGATTGCCTCGAAGGGCTCATGATGAACTAGTATAGTGCGTGAACATGGCTCAGGAGGTGAGGTGTTCTTGAGCTCAAAAGAGCTGGTGAGGTGGTCGGGTGAGAGTGGATCTCTTCTCGTTGCCCTAAAACTGGACCCCCCTCTATGGTGGTGGCTAAGTCCTATTTATATTGGCCTTGGTCCCCTTCCCAAATGTTGGCGGGAAGGGATCCCACAATGGCTGGATTTGAAAGGGGACAAGTAATACAACTTATCCTGACTAAAGTGGTCTTCGCCTGCAAAAAGCTCCTGGCCGTGACGCTACGGTGGGCTCGGTGATGACCTCCGTCCTGCCGTCCTGGTGGTCTTGGCCTTGTTGCACCAGAATGGAAACCTTTCGATGATTCCTCGGGCCTCCACGCCTGTGGCTTACCCCCCTTGCACCAAAGAGGAAACTGTCGCTCTGTGCCCGCTGGCGCCCGCCTGGCCTTGGTCATCATGCATGGCTTACGTCAGCTGAGCCTCGCGAGGTGCACCTTCCATAGAACTCTCTGCCCCTCGGGAGCCAGCCCGAGGAGGCCAATCCCCTCAAGGGTCTTGGAATCATCTGCCTCGTGAGGCTTGGCCCCTAGCCAGGGTCTTGAGTCGTTGATGTTGAAGCTGGGCCGTACCAAACCGCAGGCAGGCAAGTCTGGATACCCCCATATCCAGAACGCCAATAGTAGCCCTCGGTCCCAAGGCACACTCAGACTGGGCTTCCAGGCGAAGCCAAAGTGAAAAGTACGGAGCGCCGATACGCCTCGGTCGTATCTATAATTTTTGATTGTTCCATGCCAATATTTTACAATTTTCATATAATTTTGGCAAGTTTTTATATTATTTTTGGGACTAACGTATTGATCCAATGCCTAGTGCGAGTTCCTGTTTGTTGCATGTTTTATGTTTCGTAGAAACCCAATATAAAATGGAGTCCAAACGGGGTAAAAACGTACGGAGATCATTTTTGGAATATTTATGAATTTTGGGAAGGAAAACCAACGCGAGACGGTGCCCGAGGGGGCCACAAGGCATGGGGGCGTGCCCCTGACCCTCGTGGGCACCCCGTAAGGCGGTTGATGCTCTTCTTTTGCTACAAGAAAGCTAATTTTCGGAGAAAAATCTGGGCAAAAGTTACAATCCAATCGGAGTTACGGATCTCCGGATATAAAAGAAACGGTGAAAGGGTAGAATTTGAGAACGCAGAAACACAGAGAGACATAGAGACAGATCCAATCTCGGAGGGGCTCTCGCCCCTCCCATGCCATGGGAGCCAATGACCAGAGGGGGAAACCCTTCTCCCATCTAGGGAGAAGGTCAAGGAAGAAGACAAAGAAGGGGGGCTCTCTCCCCCTTGATCCCGGTGGCACCGGAACACCACCGGGGGCCATCATCATCATCGTGATCTACACCAACAACTTCACCGCCTTCATCACCAACTCTTCCCTCCTCTATGCAATGATGTAACCCCTCTTTTACCCGCTGTAATCTCTACTTAAACATGGTTCTCAACACTATATATTATTTCCCAATGATGTATGGCTATCCTATGATGTTTGAGTAGATCCGTTTTGTCCTATGGGTTAATTGATGATTGCGATTGGTTTGAGTTGCATGTTTTATTACTGGTGCTATCCTATGGTGCTCTCCGTGTCGCGCAAGCGTGAGGGATCCCTGCTGTAGGGTTTGCAATATGTTCATGATTTTCTTATGGTGGGTGGCGTGAATGATAGAAGCACATACCCGAGTAAGTAGGTTATTTGTGTATGGGATAAAGAGGACTTGATGCTTTAATGCTATGGTTGGGTTTTACCTTAATGATCTTTAGTAGTTGCGGATGCTTGCTAGAGTTCCAATCATAAGTGCATATGATCCAAGAAGAGAAAGTATGTTAGCTTATGCCTTTCCCTCAAATAAAATTGCAATAGTGATTACGGGTCTAGTTATCGATTGCGTAGGGACAAATAACTTTCTCGTGACAAAAAGCTCTCTACTAAAACTAACTTAGTTGTGTCTTCATCTAAACAACCCCTACTTTTTATTTACATGCTCCTTATTATCTAGCAAACCTATCCAACAACACCTACAAAGTACTTCTAGTTTCATACTTGTTCTAGGTAAAGCGAACGCTAAGCGTGCGTAGAGTTGTATCGGTGGTCGATAGAACTTGAGGGAATATTTGGTCTACCTTTAGCTCCTCGTTGGGTTCGACACTCTTACTTATCAAAAGAGGCTACAATTGATCGCCTATACTTGTGGGTTATCAAGACCTTTTTCGGGCGCCGTTGCCGGGGAGTCATAGCGTGGGGTGAATATTCTCGTGTGTGCTTGTTTGCTTTATCACTAAGTAATTTTTATTTGCTGTTCTAAGTTGTTCTCTATCTTTAGTTGTTGATATGGAACACAAAATACCAAAAAAAATAGGTGTACTTGCTACTAATGGAGATGGGGAACCTCGTAAAACCCTCGATGCTTGTTATGTGAAAGAAATTATGTACTACTTTGATCATCTTGAGAAAACCCCATTCAATTATGTTATGGGAGACACGTTGGATCAACGTGAATACTTTAGGGATTATTGCTTGACACAAAAAGGGAAACTATTATGGGATCAAATTTATATGTTGCGTTGGTATGCTCGGGAACTATGCTTGAGATATGATTATACTTGTTGCTCTAGGATGAAGGCTCCACACCTTTCCTTTTCATGCAAATTTAATGATGATAAAACCTTAGCTTGTTATGCTAATGGTACATATGATTACTATGTTGTGGCACAAATAGAAGAATTCGTTGCTTTTATGGGTGCTTATGAAATTGAATCTTTGTTTAAAACATGTGAAAATCTTGATGATGCTGTTTACAGACCTGAAAATTTTGCTATACTTAAATATTGCTATGAGAATTATAAATATAATGCCGATATTGATGCATTTATTGAGGAAGTCTCCGATGTCCAAGAAGAGACTAATATTTTGCAGGAGTCTATGGAAGAAGAAATTGATGCAATTGTGAGCTCATTGGATGAAAAAGATGAGGAGGAGAGCGAAGAACAAAAGGAGGAAGAGTGTATTAGATACCCGTGCCCACCTTGTAATGAGAGTAACTCTTCAACTCATACATTGTTTAATTTCCCTTCGTGCTTACTGAAGGATGATTGCTATGATGATTGTTATGATCCCGTTGATTCACTTGAAATATCCCTTTTTGATGATGCTTGCTATGCTTGGGGCCAAGATGCCAATATGAATTATGCTTATGGAGATGAACTTGCTATAGTTCCTTATGTTAAACATGAAATTGTTGCTATTGCACCAACTTATGATAGTCCTATTATCTTTTTGAATTCTCCCGACTACACTATATCGGAGAAGTTTGTGCTTATTAAGGATTATATTGATGGGTTGCATTTTACTACTTCCCATGATGATTTTGATAGATATAATAAGCATGTGCTTGCTGCTCCAACTTGCAATTATTATGCGAGAGGAACTATATCTCCACTTCTCTATGTTTCCAACACGGTAAAATTGCAAGAAACTGCTTATACTATGCATTGGCCTTTACTATGTGTGCATGAATTGTTCTTTTATGACATGCTGATGCATAGGAAGAGATTTAGAATTTGTGGTTGCATGATATATGTTGCTTTGTGCTCACTACTAAATTACAAATCATTGTTAATTAAAATTGGCTTTGATATACCTTGGGATCCGGGTGGATTCATTACTTGAGCACTATATGCCTAGCTTAATGGCTTTAAAGAAAGCCCTGCCAGGGAGACAACCCGGAAGTTTTAGAGAGTCATTTATTTTGGTTGAGTGCTTTATAAAGTTTAAAAACAAAATAAATAAATAGGGGAACCCAAAACTTTTCAAAATGGAAAGTGAAAGTGAGAAAGACAAGCATTGTTGAAGTGGGAGAGCTCCTTGAACTTTGTTCATGCTCACGGAAACTTTGTGAATCTTAATTACAGAAACTTTTCATCAAAAATAATTATCCCCTTGTACAATTCCATTGTATTATAAAAATAATGTGCTAAGGTTTGCCTTTGGGATGTTTACAATGCTTGTTGGTTTGTACGATGCAGGACAGAAACTTTGGATGTAGTGCGAGATTTTACATTTTTTAATCAAACGTCAAATGGTTCTGATTATTATTGCACTATATTTCTGTAAAAATTGTTTATGTTTCCTAATTTTGGTAGAATTTTTGGGGTAGCATAAGTATGTTTAATGTTACAGATTGCTACAAACTGTTCTATTTTTGACAGATTCTGTTTTTGATGCATAGTTTGCTTGTTTTGATGAAACTATCAATTTCTATCAGTGGATTAAGCCATGGAAAAGTTATATTACAGTAGACGCAATGCAAAAATAAAATATGAATTGGTTTGAAACAGTACTTAGAGTAGTGATTTGCTTTATTATACTAACGGATCTTACCGAGTTTTCTGTTGAAGTTTTGTGTGGATGAAGTGTTTGATCGAGGAGGTCTCGATATGAGGAAAAGGAAGAGAGGCAAGATCTCAAGCTTGGGGATGCCCAAGGCACCCCAAGTAAATATTCAAGGAGACTCAAGGTCTAAGCTTGGGTCTGCCCCGGAAGGCATCCCCTCTTTCTTCAACAAGTATCGGTATGTTTTCGGATTCATTTCGTTCATGCGATATGTGCAAGTCTTGGAGCGTCTTTTGCATTTAGTTTTCACTTTTATTTTATGCACCATGCTGGTATGAGATTGTCCATGGTTGATTTATATAATGCTCATTGCACTGCACTTAAATCCTTTGAGTATGGCTTTATAGAATGCTTCATGTGCTTCACTTATATCATTTGAAGTTTTGATTGCCTGTTTCTCTTCACATAGAAAACCGGCATTTATAGAATGCTCTTTTGCTTCACTTATATTTGTTAGAGCATGGGCATATCTTTTGTAGAAAGAATTAAACTCTCTTGCTTCACTTATATCTATTTAGAGAGATGACAGGAATTGGTCATTCACATGGTTAGTCATAAAATCCTACATAAACTTATAGATCGCAGAATATGATATGTTTGATTCCTTGCAATAGTTTTGCGATATAAAGATGGTGATATTAGAGTCATGCTAGTGGGTAGTTGTGGATTGTATAAATACTTGTTTTGAAGTTTGTGATTCCCGTAGCATGCACGTATGGTGAACCGTTATGTGATGAAGTCGGAGCATGATTTATTTATTGGTTGTCTTCCTTATGAGTGGCCGTCGGGGATGAGTGATGGTCTTTTCCTACCAATATATCCCCCTAGGAGCATGCACGTAGTACTTTGTTTCAATGGCTAATAGATTTTTGCATTAAGTATGTGAGTTCTTTATGACTAATGTTGAGTCCATGGATTATATGCACTCTCACCCTTCCATCATTGCTAGCCTCTTCGGTACCGTGGATTGCCCTTTCTCACCTCGAGAGTTGTTGCAAACTTCGCCGGTGCATCCAAACCCCGTGATACGATACGCTCTATCACACATAAGCCTCCTTATATCTTCCTCAAAACAGCCACCATACCTACCTATCATGGCATTTCCATAGCCATTCCGAGATATATTGCCATGCAACTTCCATCATCATCATATACATGACTTGATCATTCATTGTCATATTGCTTTGCATGATCGTAAGATAGCTAGCATGATGTTTTCATGGCTTGTCCATTTTTTGATGTCATTGCTACGCTAGATCATTGCACATCCCGATACACCACCAGAGGCATTCATATAGAGTCATATCTTTGTTCTAGTATCGAGTTGTAATGTTGAGTTGTAAGTAAATAAAAGTGTGATGATCATCATTATTAGAGCATTGCCCCAGTGAGGAAAGGATGATGGAGACTATGATTCCCCCACAAGTCGGGATGAGACTCCGGACTTAATGGAAAAAAAGGCCAAAGAAGCCCAAATAAAAAAAAGGGGGCCAAAGAAGCCCACCAAAAAAAAAGAGAAAATAAAAAAATGAGAGAAAAAGAGAGAAGGGGCAATGCTATTATCCTTTTACCACACTTGTGCTTCAAAGTAGCACCATGTTCTTCATAGAGAGAGTCTCCTATGCTTTCACTTTCATATACTAGTGGGAATTTTCATTATAGAACTTGGCTTGTATATTCCGATGATGGGCTTCCTCAAAACGCCCGAGGTCTTCATGAGCAAGCAAGTTGGATGCACACCCACTTAGTTTCTAGTTCGAGCTTTCATACACTTATAGCTCTGGTGCATGGCAATCCCTACTCCTCACATTGACATCAATTGATGGGCATCTCCATAGCCCGTTGATTAGCCGCGTCGATGTGAGACTTTCTCCCTTTTTGTCTTCTCCACACAACCTCCACCATCATATTCTATTCCACCTATAGTGCTATGTCCATGGCTCACGCTCATGTATTGCATGAAAGTTGAAAAGGTTTGAGAACGTCAAAAGTATGAAACAATTGCTTGGCTTGTCATCTGGGTTGTGCATGATTTGAATATTTTGTGTGGTAAAGATGGAGCATAGCCAGACTATATGATCTTGTAGGGATAACTTTCTTTGGCCATGTTGTTTTGAAAAGACATGATTGCTTTATTAGTATGCTTGAAGTATTATCGTTTTTATGTCAAATGATAGACTATTGCTTTGAATCACTCGTGTCTTAATATTCATGCCATGATTAGGTATGTGATCAAGATTATGCTAGGTAGCATTCCACATCTAAAAGTATCTCTTTTTATCATTTACCTACTTGAGGACGAGCAAGAATTAAGCTTGGGGATGCGGATACATCTCGGTCGTATCTATAATTTTTGATTGTTCCATGCCAATATTTTGAAACTTTCATATACTTTTGGCAACTTTTTATACCATTTTTGGGACTAACATATTGATCCAGTGCCCAGTGCCAGTTCCTGTTTGTTGCATGTTTAATGTTTCGTAGAAACCCAATATCAAACGGAGTCCAAACGGGATAAAAATAGACGGAGATCATTTTTGGAATATTTACAATTTTTGGGAAGAAAACTAACGCGAGACGGTGCCCGAGGGGGCCACGAGGCAGGGGGCGCGCCCCTGACCCTTGTGGGCACCCCGTAAGGCGGTTGACACTCTTCTTTTGCCACAAGAAAGCTAATTTTTGGAGAAAAATCTGGCTGAAAGTTTCAATCCAATCAGAGTTACGGATCTCCGGATATAAAAGAAACGGTGAAAGGGCAGAATCTGAGAACACAGAAACAGAGAGAGATAGAGAGACAGATCCAATCTCGGAGGGGCTCTGGCCCCTCCCACGCCGTGGGAGCCAAGTACCAGAGGGGAAACCCTTCTCCCATCTAGGGAGAAGGTCAAGGAAGAAGAAGAAGAAGAAGAAGAAGGGGGGCTCTCTCCCCCTTGCCCCCGGTGGCGCCGGAACACCGTCGGGGGCCGTCATCATCACCGCGATCTACACCAACAACTTCACCGCCTTCATCACCAACTCTTCCCTCCTCTATGCAGCGGTGTAACCCCTCTTTTACCCGCTGTAATCTCTACTTAAACATGGTGCTCAATGCTATATATTAATTCCGAATGATGTATGGCTATCCTATGATGTTTGAGTAGATATGTTTTGTCCTATGGGTTAATTGATGACCGCGATTGGTTTGAGTTGCATGTTTTATTATTGGTGCTGTCCTATGGTGCTCTCCGTGTCGCACAAGCATGAGGGATCCCCGCTGTAGGGTTTGCGATATGTTCATGATTTGCTTATGGTGGGTGGCGTGAGTGACAGAAGCACAGATCCAAGTAATTAGGTTATTTGTGTATGGGATAAAGAGGACTTGATGCTTTAATGCTATGGTTGGGTTTTACCTTAATGATCTTTAGTAGTTGAGGATGCTTGCTAGAGTTCCAATCATAAGTGCATATGATCCAAGAAGAGAAAGTATGTTAGCTTATGCCTCTCCCTCAAATAAAATTGCAATAGTGATTACCTGTCTAGTTATCGATTGCCTAGGGAAAAATAACTTTCTCGTGACAAAAAGCTCTCTACTAAAACTAACTTAGTTGTGTCTTCATCTAAACAGCCCCTACTTTTTATTTACATGTTCTTTATTATCTTGCAAACCTATCCAACAACACCTACAAAGTACTTCTAGTTTCATAGTTGTTCTAGGTAAAGCGAACGCTAAGCGTGCGTAGAGTTGTATCGGTGGTCGATACAACTTGAGGGAATATTTGTTCTACCTTTAGCTCCTCGTTGGGTTCAACACTCTTACTTATCAAAAGAGGCTGCAATCGATCCCCTATACTTGTGGGTTATCAAGCGCCGCGGGCCCCAACCGCCTGCGACCTTGATTATGCATGGTGATTGATGGGACGTGGGCGTCTCCACTTCCCCACGGCGCCCTGATATCCACCAGGCCTAGTGGTCACCCGTTGCCAAAGCAGCTTGCCCTCGCAGGTTATCGCGCTTGGCCTTCGTTTCTTTTTCTCCCAATCTTGTAGCTCCGTGCACAGATCCGGCATCGACGCCTAGCCCCCTTTTCCAGCTTCTGTCATGGCCCCGCGGCAGAGGAGGAGGAAGGGGAAGCCGCGCACCCCAGTAGGGCCCCCATCGGCCTTGGAGCCAGCCCTTGAGCGGTCGACGGTGATTAATCTGGAAGGGCTGGACAAGTTCCGCCATGCCCTGGTAGCCGCTTCCAATGAGTGGAAGGCAACGGCAGTCCGTCCTGCGTCTTGACTTGTGGGCAAGATGAGCGCCACTGAGATCCCCATCTATCTCCATGCTCTCCTTGCGGGTCTGGTTCCCCCCTTCTCCCCCTTCTTCAATGATGTAATCTCGCATTACCAGATTCACCTACTGCATCTGGATCCCTGCTCCGTCATCCTCCTCGCCGTTTTCGCCTTCCTTTGCGAGGCCATGGTCGGCATTACTCCTTCCGTGGCCCTATTTCGCCATTTTGATGAGGACATCAATAACATTGTTACACCCACAACCCCTGCAGCTATACATACTGGACCAATTACTAGAGCTCGCACACGCCAATTAAATTACCAGGTACTTTCGTTTCTTGGTAATGATGATAATGTTCATGAGAATATGATGCTGCCTAAATTGGATACATTTGTTTTGCTTACAAATGAAGGGCCTAGCTTGGAGAAGGATGAACATTGGAGCAAGAACAAGCATGGAGATGATGGCATGTGCAAGGGGAACAAGAACGGAGTTACAAGTGATGATTTCAGGATGTTGAAGCCACCATAATGTGTGCATGAAGCCTTGGACGAAATATACAAGATGCCACTTCATAACTTTCGTCCAGAGGCTATTCTAGGTGTTGCGTCACCTTATTATTGGGCCAGGCCCATGTATTTTCGAAATACTTGAGTATAGGCTGTTTTTTAGAGTCCACATGTGTGGGGAAACAAGATATAGGGTTGGTTTCGGACCCCTTCCCCAAGGGCCACGAATTCCCCCCCTCTTCCTCCATATATACAGCCCTTAGGGCGTCATTTAGACTTTGGGTTTTGTTTAGATTAAAAGTTCGCCATAGCTGCAACTTCGCGTACTTCGTTTGTGTTCAACGACCAGACAAAGGCGTCACAGAACCCCACCTTGATCAATAAAGCTTCATCTTATATTCGCAATATCTTGATTGCAATCTCAGTTTCTTGCTTGTTCTTTGTTTTCTCACAAGAAACAGACCCTCGTGGTCAGGTTGATCGTGCTCCGGCGTGGTCAATAACCTCTCGGAGTTGGTTTAGCGATTGCTAAGGCGCGACGTCCTCGCACGTTCGTAGTCGGATCGTCAAAGTCAACTTCCACCAAAACGATATCCATCATCTCATCGAAAGACGGGACACCTTTGCCTCTATCACATTTCCTCTTGCTCCGGCTGGTCGATGCTCGCCAATGCTCTGGGTGTGCGACCTTCGAAGCTATGGCCGCAACCGCCGGCTCGGGGATCGACTTCGAGCTTTCATCCACTGTGAAGGGGTTCCGGAAGCAGTGGTTGCTTATGGATGGCAGCACGTGCAGCCCCCTGCTCCTGACTCCCCGAGCGCCGGCCGCGCCCAGCTCTGGCTAGGGGCACGTGAAGCTCTCCGACCGCCGCCTTACTTGTGTCTAGAAGAGGTTGGTGAGGCTACAGGAGCTGGAGGTGACGGTGCGAATGGTTGTGAAGGTATTCGTCATGCAGTGCGTCGCTCCCCTCCAGCGCCATTCTCGCCCAATGTGGGACCTTGCTGGCGTCGAGGATCGCATGAGGCTGCAGAAGCCGTCACTGACCGACGGGACCTTGAGCATGGTGCTTGAGTTCCTGACGGGCGAATCCGAACCCGCCGACCTTCTAGGAGACGACTGCCTCCTCTATTAGTGCTCGAACAAGACGGTCTTCGTGGGGCAAATGCCCCCATTCGACGAGTGGGGGTTGCTCCTGGAGGGCCTTGAGGGGCCTCATGAGAACCCCGTCTTTGTGACTCCCCTGCTGTTCGATCCTGCTGCGTGCGCCCCAAGTGTGGAAGCAGGGGGGCGCCCGTCGTCAGCAGCTACCGAGGGTAGCTCCGGAGGCCTGGCGCTGCTGGGGGCCTGGGAGATCGGGACTCCCGAGACCCAGAAGGGGGGCGACGCAGGGTCAGCGCAACCCTATGCTCCGGTGGCAGAGGCTCCTGAAGCTCGGGGTGATGGCTTCGAGGTGGCTGCCGATGGCGTGGTGCCCACCGGCGGCTCCGGAGTCGCCGCTCAGAAGACCCCGCCAAGTGTTTCTGTTCCTGGGGCCTCCGCCCCTGATGCCTCGCCGAACGCTCATCCTCCCGGGGGTTGCTCGTCGGGGTCCGGTCGGCCCCGCTTGAGCCTTGAATCGCTCCTAAAGAGGAAGGGATCCCCGTGCCACAGCGATGGCACCCGTCGACCACTGAAGCTGAGGAGATATGTGGCTGTAGATGAGTAAGTACCTTCGCTCCTGATTCCTTGCGTGCCGCGTTCTCTCCTGCCAGGGCCTTGCAGGGTTCCCGTGAAGATGAAACCTTGGGAGGCTAGCGTCTCCAAGGATCTTGGCTTGACCCTAGCACACAGCCCCCGGCGCCCTGGCCCTGCGCAGGGCAAGGGGCCGACTCTGGCCGCCGGGGTGCCGCAAGGGGGCCCGGGCCCGAGATTCCTGCTTCCTTTCTCCGCGGTCCGGCCTGCGGGATGGGGGACGCACCGGCAATCCTTCCTCTGGTCATTGCTGGCAAGCGGGTGCCTCTTTGGCGGCCTTCATCTTCAGGTTGCGAGGCTACACCGGCCAGCCCCCAGCCGGAGGTAGGTGAGACGCGCAGTGCCTCCTCGGCAGCCTCCGGGGCTGAAGAAGGCCTTGGCAATGTGTTGGCACTTGTACGCGGGCGCAATGCCATTCGCTTCGAGCTTTTCGGCGAGGTAATGCATGCAATTATCCAGCTTGGCGGAGAGCTTGCTAATGTCAACACCAGGCTCGAGGCGAAAGGCCGCCATCTGGCGCATGAGTGGCAGGAGCTGAAGTTGCCATTGACCTCGGGAAACTGCAGCGCGACCAGGTTGACGCGCTTGTGGCGGCCTCAGTTGCAGCTTCTCTCGAGGCTTCCGCCCACGCCATGGAGGAGGCCGAAGCCGCCAATCGCCTTTGCGAGGTTGCCGAGGAGCGGGAGCGGGAGCTTCTGTCTTGAAATGCTGCCCTTGAGCGAGAAGTTGAGGAGCGGTGCGCCCTCCTAGCCTCTTCACCAGATGAAGCAGCCTTTGTCGAGGAGGAGCTCCTGAGGCGACATGATGACCTGGCGTTGGAGGTCGTGGAGCATAGCATGGTATTAGAGAGGTTGGAGGTGAGGGAGTGCTAGGCTGCTGCAGCTGAGGATGTCGTCACCATCCGAGAAGCCCAGGTCCTGCTGGAGGTGGAGGAGAGGGTGGCGAAGGAACGTGCTAATTTGGCGGAGGGGCACCGCCTGGATCTGGAGCTGCTCAAGGCCGAGCCTGAAAGAAGGACCGCTGCCCTAAAGACAAAGCTGCAATCCGCAGAGCAGCATGAGAACGCCACCCGAGAAGCTCTGGCCTCTTCCGAATCTTCCTTGAACTCTGCCCGCGGTGAGATTTCCTCCCTCCAGCAGAAAGTCAAGGACACCACCTCCCTCCTGAAGAGGGCTTCAAACAAAAAGAGCCGCCACCTAACACTGGAACGCGAGCACGGCTCTATGCTCCAAGCTTTGCACGTCAGAGCTAACCATGCCTTGGGTGCTATCTACGACGAGGGCACTCCTCATCCGCACGAGAGTGACTATGCCAGCCATCTTAACTTCTTCATTGATGTTGTTACCCACCAGCAGGATCAGGCCGCGAAGGCTTGCCATCTTGTTGAGGGGAGGATCCGGGGCCTCCTCGGGCGTGCGCTCTCACGTGTCTTTAGCAATCTCCTAAACCATGATTCCCATTTTGAGTGCAACACCTTGCTAGCCCCCGTGCCTATGGCTACCCAGGACAAGCTCGCCAGGCGGGTGGACGACCATGTGAACGCCGTGGTGGAGGAGCTGGCTTCTGAGGATGACACGGCCGTGCTCATGGCCGGAGTGGATGGCATGGGCAGTGGTGATGAGGAGGATAGCTGCCACGGCTCGGGCAGCGCAAGCGGCACGGACGGAGACGATGAAGAGGGTGCGCTCAGCTAAACCTGTACTCCTGTTTTCTTTAACCTGTATGACCAAACTTGGAAATTCCCTTGTGAGAGCATTTTGAAGGGGGGGCCTTGTGATGTACTCCCTCTGTTCCAAATTACTCGTCGCTGAAATGGATGTATCTAGAACTAAAATATATCTAGATACATCCATACGTGCGACAAGTAATTCAGAACGGAGGGAATACATAATTATGAAATGCCTTGTAATGATGCCACAGGGCGACCCCTTAGGTCCGCAGCCTTAGGTGGGATGGTGGTCGTGACTTATCTTTGGCTTCGCGAGTCTCGAGCGAGCCCTGATGCTGCAGAAACATTTGTCCTCCCGAGGCATGCCGGTTGCGGGCTCGTGAGGGTCTGGCTCTCGCGAGGAGCCTGTTGACCTGCCCTGGAGTGCTTCGCGGGGAGCCAACTGCTGGATCGTGGCGAGGTGGGCGCGCATGGAGGCCGCACCCTTGAGCCCCCGGGGGAGAGCGATCAATCCTAACATGCACACCGCACCCATCCCCTGCTCACGAGGCGCTCGAGGGCAAGGCAGTATTCACGAGCTCCAGGAAAACGCAAGAACAGAAAGCAAGAGAGCAACACAAGACGAGAAAAACTCCCCCCATATTTATAAAATGCACGAGAACCAAGTTTACTCCAAAAAGCCGATAAACAAGTACAAAAAGGAGGCGAAAGCAAATGGCCGCGTTCAGCGCCTAGCTAGTCTTCAAGTACTCTCACCAGCGTGAACTAAGTGCTTCCACTGGCTGGGCATAGTCATTAGGGGACAGTGTCGACAGCCAGCGAGGAGCATGGGCTTCCACTAGGACATGAGTGGGAGCCCCCGCATGGCCCCAGGGTGGCGCTCAGGAGACTCCGGGGCGTGTAGAGCCCCACTCATTATTAGGTGAGAGTGTCACGAGCGGAGACCTTCACAGGCCGGAGCCTTGCTTCATGTCGCCCGATGAGGACCCCACCCTGCGCCACCCCCGACCACCGTTGGGGAGACCGTAAACCAGGACAAGACCAAGGGGCAAGGGGGACGCTGGCGGTGTCCTCGTCGACCTTAGGCCCTCCGTCGGGGGGAAGGGCTCGCCGGCGCCTTCCCCGGTGGGAAACCTACCTCCAAGCAGGGTCCTGCTTCGCGCAGTGCGGGGAAGGCCCAACCACTGGGCTCCCTCCGTGTTGCTCCCAATGCCCTTCATGCTCCTGCAGGGGATCCGCCGTCTCGAGAGTCCTGATGGTAGCTGCGCCTTGGTTCACGTGCGATCCATGGTCAACGTAAGCGTGCCCCCGTGGCATTAACTGTACCCAGAGGTTGTTGCCGTTGGAGATGTCGGCGGGGCTCGATGGCGGCTTGTAAGGGGTCTCGGTTCGTGTATATCCAGCGCCCAGCCTGGCGTGGGGGATCGGCTGGGGCCCTCTCCCTGCAAGTGCCTCAGGTCCATCATGACGGGGACGTAGGCTTTCGGGCTGGCTATGCCAGAACCGCTGCCCGACTGCCTCAAGTTCCCGCCTTCTTGGGTCGCTCTCTGGTCCTGTCGACTAGGGGACGCTCTGATGCACGGCCCCTGGGGATGTTGCTCGGAGTAGCCCCATGCTAAGGTGGCATGTTTGGAGGGGTGCAGGCTGCACCGTGAGGCTGGCCGGCGCCAAGAGGCTCTTCAGGGGCCCTGGGAGGGGGCGCGCGGTTGTGGCGGGGACGGGCGCGCGCCCCTACCACAGCCTGCGACGTGGGCAGGCTGTAGAATGGTGCGTCTCCCCATACACACCAAGTCCAGCAGCTCGGCAACCCGCTCCAGCAGGGCATCATGGCCGCTTTCCAGCAGCCTACACCTCAAGAGCTCCCAAGCCACGATGACCGCAGCCTGCATGTTTGCCTATTCCCTGCGCGTGTGCGGTGCGGTTGCCGCGGCGTAGCTTGCAGATCGCGTGGCGGTGCGGTTGCGGCACGGCGCCAAAGGGGAAGGCTGCGCCCCGCGCCCCCCGCGGCCAACCGTCCTAGGCGGAGTATGGGCCGCGAGCAGAGCGGAGTGGACGTCCTCCTCGTCGGCGGGCGCTGTCGAGGAGGCCGCGACAACCCAGTGCTCGACATGCACCCTCGGGGCGTCGGCCATGGCGTTGATGGAGCAGCGAAGGACCAGTCGATGGAAGAGAAGATCCGACGCACGCCAACCTGGCGCGCCAAATGTCAGATTACGGGTTCCGCAAACCCTTGAAAGGTTCAAATTCTGGGGTGCATGCGGAGATCTCAACCTACCTAGCCTGCAGAAGGAAATATTCCCTAGAGGCAATAATGAAGTTATTATCTATTTCCTAATTTCATGATAAATGTTTATTATTCATGCTAGAGTTGTATTAATCGGAAACATAATACATGTGTGAATACATAGACAAACATAGTATCACTAGTATGCCTCTACTTGACTAGCTCGTTAATCAAAGATTGTTAAGTTTCCTAACCATAGACATGAGTTGTCATTTGATTAACGGGATCACATCATTAGGAGAATGATGTGATTGACTTGACCCATTCCGTTAGCTTAGCACTTGATCATTCAGTATGTTGCTATTGCTTTCTTCATGACTTATACATGTTCCTATAACTATGAGATTATGCAACTCCGGTTTACCGGAGGAACACTTTGTGTGCTACCAAACGTCACAACGTAACTGGGTGATTATAAAGGTGCTCTACAGGTGTCTCCGAAGGTACTTGTTGGGTTGGCGTATTTCGAGATTAGGATTTTTCACTCCGATTGTCGGAGAGGTATCTCTGGGCCCACTCGGTAATGCACATCACTATAAGCCTTGTAGGCATTGTAACTAATGAGTTAGTTACATGATGATGTATTACGGAACGAGTAAAGAGACTTGCCGGTAATGAGATTGAACTAGGTATTGAGATACCGATGATCGAATCTTGGGCAAGTAACATACAGATGACAAAGGGAACAATGTATGTTGTTATGAGGTTTGACCGATAAAGATCTTCGTAGAATATGTGGCAGCCAATATGAGCATCCAGGTTCCACTATTGGTTATTGACCGGAGACGTGTCTCGGTCATGTCTACATAGTTCTCGAACCCGTAGGGTCTGCACGCTTAAAGTTCGATGACGGTTATATTATGAGTTTATGTGTTTTGATGTACCGAAGGTAGTTCGCAGTCCCAGATGAGATCGGGGACTTGACGAGGAGTCTCGAAATGGTCGAGACATAAAGATTGATATATTGGACGACTATATTCGGACATCAGAAAGGTTTCTACTGATTCGGGTATTTATCAGAGTGTCGGGGGTTATCGAAAACCCCGGGGGGACTATTGGGCCTACATGGGCCATAGGGAAGAGGGAAGGCAGCCCACAAGGGGCAGCTGCGCCCCCTCCCTATAGGGGGTCCGAATTGGACTAGGGAGGGGGGGGCGGCCCCCTTTTCCCTCTCCTTCCTTTCCCCTTCCTTTTCCTAGTTAGACTAGGAAAGAGGGGAGTCCTACTCCTACTAGGAGGAGGACTCCTCCCCTCCTTGGTGTGCCCCAAGGCTGGCCGGCCTCCCCCCTTGCTCCTTTATATACGAGGGTAGGGGGCACCTCTAGACACAACAATTGATCCCTTGGATCTCTTAGCCGTGTGCGGTGCCCCACTCTATCATAATCTACCTCGATAATATCGTAGCGCTGCTTAGGCGAAGCCCTACGTCAGTAGAACATCATCATCGTCACCATGCCGTCGTGCTGACGGAACTCTCCCTCAAAGCTCGGCTAGATCGGAGTTCGAGGGACGTCATCGAGTTGAATGTGTGCAGAACTCAGAGGTGCCGTGCGTTCGGTACTTGATCGGTTGGATCATGAAGAAATACGACTACATCAACCGCATTGTGCTAACGCTTCCGCTTTCGGTCTACGAGGGTACGTGGACACACTCTCCCCTCTCGTTGCTATGCATCACCATGATCTTGCGTGTGCGTAGGAAATTTTTGAAATTACTACGTTTCCCAACAGTGGCATCCGAGCCTGGTTTTATGCGTAGATGTTATATGCACGAGTAGAACACAAGTGAGTTGTGGGTGATACAAGTCATACTGCTTACCAGCATGTCATAATTTGGTTCGGCAGTATTGTTGGATGAAGCGGCCCAGACCGACATTACGCGTACACTTACGCGAGACTGGTTCTACCGACGTGCTTTGCACATAGGTGGCTGGCGGGTGTCAGTTTCTCCGACTTTAGTTGAACCGAGTGTGGCTACGCCCGGTCCTTGAGAAGGTTAAAACATCACTAACTTGACGAACTATCATTGTGGTTTTGATGCGTAGGTAAGAACGGTTCTTGCTCAACCCGTAGCAGCCATGTAAAACTTGCAACAACAAAGTAGAGGATGTCTAACTTGTTTTTGCAGGGCATGTTGTGATGTGATATGGTCAAGACGTGATGCTATATTTTATTGTATGAGATGATCATGTTTTGTAACCAAGTTATCGGCAACTGGCAGGAGCCATATGGTTGTCGCTTTATTGTATGCAATGCAATTGCCCTATAATTGCTTTACTTTATCACTAAGCGGTAGCGATAGTCATAGAAGCAATAGGTGGCGAAACGACAACTATGCTAGATGGAGATCAAGGTGTCGCGCCGGTGACGATGGTGATCATGACGGTGTTCTGGAGATGGAGATCACAAGCACAAGATGATGATGGCCATATCATATCACTTATATTGATTGCATGTGATGTTTATCCTTTATACATCTTATTTTGCTTTGATTGACGGTAGCATTATATGATGATCTCTCACTAAATTTCAAGGTATAAGTGTTCTCCCTGAGTGTGCCCCGTTGCGAAAGTTCTTCGTGCTGAGACACCATGTGATGATCGGGTGTGATAGGCTCTACGTTCAAATACAACGGGTGGAAAACAGTTGCACGCGCAGAATACTCAGGTTAAACTTGACGAGCCTAGCATATACAGATATGGCCTCAGAACACTGAGACCAAAAGGTTGAGCGTGAATCATATAGCAGATATGATCAACATAGTGATGTTCACCATTGAAAACTACTCCATCTCACGTGATGATCGGACATGGTTTAGTTGATTTGGATCACGTGATCACTTAGATGATTAGAGGGATGTCTATCTAAGTGGGAGTTCTTAAGTAATATGATTAATTGAAATTAAATTTATCATGAACTTAGTCCTGGTAGTACTTTGCAAATTATGTTGTAGATCAATAGCTCACGTTGTTGCTTTCATATGTTTATTTTGATATGTTCCTAGAGAAAACTATGTTGAAAGATGTTAGTAGCAATGATGCAGATTGGATCCGTGATCTGAGGATTGTCCTCATTGCTGCACAGAAGAATTATGTCCTTGATGCACCGCTATGTGACGGACCTATTGCGGGAGCAGGCGCAGACATTATCAACATTTGGCTAGCTCAATATGATGACTACTTGATAGTTTACTGCACCATGCTTAATGGCTTAGAACCAGGATTTCAAAGACGTTTTGAAAGTCATGGGCCATATGAGATGTTCCAGGAATTGAAGTTAATATTTCAAGCAAATACCCGAGTTGAGAGATATGAAGTCTCCAACAAGTTCTATAGCTAAAAGATGGAGGAGAATTCCTCAACTAGTGAGCATGTGCTCAGATTGTATGGGTACTACAATCGCTTGAATCAAGTGGGAGTTAATCTTCCAGATAAGATAGTGATTGACAAAGTTCTCTAGTCACCATCACCAAGTTAGTAGAACTTCAAGATGAACTATAGTATGCAAATGATGACGAAAACAATTCCCAAGCTCTTTGCGATGTTGAAATTGACGATGTAGAAATCAAGAAAGAGCATCAAGTGTTGATGATTGACAAGACCACTAGTTTCAAGAAAAGGGCAAAGGGAAAGAAAGGGAACTTCAAGTAGAATGACAAGCAAGTTGTCACTCCCTCGAAGGCGCCCAAAGCTGGACCAAAGCCTAAAACTGAGTGCTTACACTGCAAAGGAAATGGTCACTGGAAACGGAAATGCCCTGAATATTTGGTGGATAAGAAGGATGGCAAAGTGAAAAGGGTATATTTGATATACAAGTTATTGATGTGTGCCTTATTAGTGTTTATAGTAGCCCCTAAGTATTTGATACTTGTTCGGTTGCTAAGATTAGTAACTCGAAATAGGAGTTACATAATAAACAGAGACTAGTTGAGGGGAAGTGACGATGAGTGTTGGAAGTAGTTCCAAGATTGATATGATCATCATCACACACTCCCTATACTTTCGAGTTTGGTGTTAAACCTAAATAAATGTTATTTGGCATTTGCGTTGAGCATGAATATGATTTGATCATGTTTATTGCAAAACGGTTATTCATTTAAAGTCGGAGAATAATTGTTGTTCTGTTTACATGAATAAAACCTTCAATGGTCATACTCCCAATGAAAATATTTTGTTGGATCTCGATCGTAGTGATACACATATTCATAATATTGATGCCAAAAGATGCAAAGTTAATAATGATAGTGCAACTTATTTGTGGCACTGCCGTTTGGGTCATATCGGTGTAAAGCGCATGAAGAAACTCCATAAAGATGGATTTTCAAAATCACTTGGTTATGAATCATTTGATGCTTGCGAACCATGCCTTTGGGCAAGATGACTAAAAGTCCGTTCTCCAGAACAATGGAACGAGCTACTGACTTGTTGGAAATAATACATACTGATGTATGCAGACCAATGAGTATTAAGGCTCGTGGCGGGTATCACTATTTTCTGACCTTCACAGATGATTTGAGCAGATATGGGTATATCTACTTGATGAAACATAAGTTTGAAACAGTTGAAAGGTTCAAAGAATTTCATAGTGAAGTAGAAAATCAGAGTAACAAGAAAATAAAGTTTCTACAATCTGATTGTGGAGATGAATATTTGAGTTACGAGTTTGGCCTTCAGTTAAAATAATGTGGAATAGTTTCACAAACTCATGCCACCTGGAACACCACAACGTAACGGTGTGTCTGAAT
This sequence comes from Triticum aestivum, assembly GCF_018294505.1. NCBI lineage: Eukaryota > Viridiplantae > Streptophyta > Magnoliopsida > Poales > Poaceae > Triticum > Triticum aestivum. The sequence goes on along the minus strand of NC_057810.1, from coordinate 459,569,646 downwards.
GTCATAACGGCACTTTATTTGATATGGTGCGATCAATGATGTCTCTTACCTATTTACCAATATCATTTCGGGGTTATGCATTAGAGATAGCTGCATTCACGTTAAAATAGGGCACCATCTAAATCCGTTGAGACGACACCGTATGAACTATGGTTTAGCAATAAACCTAAGCTGTCCTTTCTTAGAGTTTGGGGTTGCGATGCTTATGTGAAAAAGTTTCATCCTGATAAGCACAAACCCAAATCGGAGAAATGTGTCTTCATAGGATACCCAAAGGAGACAGTTGGGTACACCTTCTATCACAGATCCGAAGGCAAGACATTCATTGCTAAGAATGGATCCTTTCTAGAGAAGGAGTTTATCTCGAAAGAAGTGAGTGGGAAGAAAGTAAAACTTTATGAGGTAACTATACTTGCTCCCTTATTGGAAAGTTGTTCATCACATAAATATGTTCCTGTGACTCCTACACCAATTAGTGAGGAAGCTAATGATGATGATCATGTAACTTTAGATCAAGTTACTACCGAACCTCGTAGGTCAACCAGAGTGAGATCCGCACCAGAATGGTACGGCAATCCTGTTCTGAAAGTCATGTTACTAGACCATGATAAACCTACGAACTATGAGGAAGCGATGATGAGCCCAGATTCCGCGAAATGGCTGGAGCCCATGAAATCTGAGATAGGATCCATGTATGAGAACAAAGTGTGGACTTTGGTGGACTTGCCCGATGATCGGGATGCCATAGAAAGTAAATGGATCTTGAAGAGGAAGAGAACATTAATATTAGTGTTACTATCTACAAAGCTCGACTTGTCGCAAAAAGGTTTTCAACAAGTTCAAGGTGTTGACTACAATGAGATTTTCTCAACTGTAGCAATGCTTAAGTCTGTCCGAATCATGTTAGCAATTGCCACATTTTATGAAATCTGGCAAATGGATGTCAAAACTGCATTCCTTAGTGGTTTTTCTTAAACAAGAGTTGTATATGATGCAACGAAAAGGTTTTGTCAATCCTAAAGGTGCTAACAAAATGTGCAAGCTCCAGCGATCCATCTATGGACTGGTGCAAGCATCTCCGAGTTGGAATATACGCTTTGATAAGTTGATCAAAGCATATAGTTTTATACGGACTTGAAGAGAAGCCTTTATTTACAATAAAGTGAGTGGGAGCACTACAGCCTTTCTGATAAGTATATGTGAGTGACATATTGTTGATCAGAAATGATGTAGAATTTTTCTGGAACGCATACATAAGTGTTTGAAAGGAGTTCTTTAAAATAAAGACCTCAGTAAAACTACTCACATATTGAGCATCAAGATCGATTTAGATAGATCAAGACGGTTGATAAGATTTTCAATGAGTACATACCTTGACAAAGATTTTGAAGTAGTTCAAAATGGAACAGTCAAAGAAAGAGTTCTTGCCTGTGTTGCAAAGGTATGAAATTGAGTAAGACTCAAATTCCTGTAGAAAATAGAAAGAGAATGAAAGTCATTCCCTATGCCTCAGTCATAGGTTCTATAAAAGTATGCCATGCTATGGACCAGACCTATTGTATACTATGTCCTGGTTTGGCAAGGGAGTACAATGGTGATCTAGGAGTAGATCACTGGACATTGGTCAAAATTATCCTTAGTGGAATAAGGATATGTTTCTCGATTATGGAGGTGACAAGAGGTTCGTCGTAAAGGGTTACGTCGATGCAAGATTTGACACTGATCCAGATGACTCTAAGTCTCAATCTGGATACATAATGAAAGTGGGAGCAATTAGCTAGAGTAGCTCCGTACAGAGCACTATAGACATAGAATATTTTTGCAAAATACATACGGCTCTGAATGTGACAGACCCGTTGACTAAACTTCTCTCACGAGCAAAACATGATCACACCTTAGTACTCTTTGGGTGTTAATCACATAGAAATGTGAACTAGATTGTTGACTCTAGTAAACCCTTTGGGTGTTGGTCACATAACGATGTGAACTATGGGTGTTAATCATATACATATATGAATATTGGTGTTAAATCACATGGTGATGTGAACTAGATTATTGACTCTATTGCAAGTGGGAGACTAAAGGAAATATGCCCTAGAGGCAATAATAAAGTTATTATTTATTTCCTTATTTCATGACAAATATTTATTATTCATGCGAGAATTGTATTAACCGGAAACATAGTACATGTGTGAATACATAGACAAACATAGTATCACTAGTATGCCTCTACTTGACTAGCTCGTTAATCAAAGATGGTTAAGTTCCCTAACCATAGCCATGAGTTGTCATTTGATTAATGGGATCACATCATTAGGAGAATGATGTGATTGACTTCACCCATTTTGTTAGCTTAGCACTTGATCGTTTAGTATGTTGCTATTGCTTTCTTCATGACTTATACATGTTCCTATAACTATGAGATTATACAACTCCCGTTTACCGAAGGAACACTTTGTGTGCTACCAAACGTCACAACGTAGCTGGGTGATTATAAAGGTGCTCTACAGGTGTCTCCGAAGGTACTTGTTGGGTTGGCGTATTTCGAGATTAGGATTTGTCACTCCGATTGTCGGAGAGGTATCTTGGGCCCACTCGGTAATGCACATCACTATAAGCCTTGCAAGCATTGTAACTAATGAGTTAGTTATAGGATGATGTATTACGGAACGAGTAAAGAGACTTGCCGGTAATGAGATTGAACTAGGTATTGAGATACCGACGATCGAACCTCGGGCAAGTAACATACCGATGACAAAGGGAACAACGTATGTTGTTATACGGTTTGACCAATAAAGATCTTCGTAGAATATGTGGCAACCAGTATGAGCATCCAGATTCCGCTATTGGTTATTGACCGTAGACATGTCTCGGTCATGTCTACATAGTTCTCGAACCCGTAGGGTCCCCACGCTTAAAGTTCGACGATGGTTATATTATGAGTTTATGTGTTTTGATGTACCGAAGGTAGTTCTGAGTCCCAGATGAGATCGGGGACATGACGAGGCGTAAAGATCAATATATTGGACGACTATATTCGGACAATGAAAAGGTTTCGAGTCATTCGGGTATTTATCAGAGTGCTGGGGGGTTATCGGAAACCCCGAGGGGACCATTGGGCCTACATGGGCCATAGGGAAGAGGGAAGGCATCCCACAAGGGGCAGCTGCGCCCCGTCCCTATAGGGGTCCGAATTGGACTAGGAAGGGGGGCGCGGCCCCCCTTTCCTTCTCCTTTCCCTCTCCTTCCTTCCCCCTTCTTTTCCTAGTTACACTAGGAAAGAGGGGAGTCCTACTCCTACTAGGAGGAGGACTCCTCCCCTCCTTGGTGCGCCCCAAGGCTGGCCGGCCTCCCCCCTTGCTCCTTTATATATGGGGCAGGGGGGCACCTCTAGACACAACAATTGATCCCTTGGATCTCTTAGCCGTGTGCGGTGCCCCCCTCCACCATAATCCACCTCGATAATATCATAGCGGTGCTTAGGCGAAGCCCTGCGTCGGTAGAACATCATCGTCGTCACCACGCTGTCGTGCTGAGGGAACTCTCCCTCAAAGCTCGACTGGATCGGAGTTTGAGGGACGTCATCGAGTTGAACGTGTGCAGAACTCGGAGGTGCCGTGCGTTCGGTACTTGATCGTGAAGACGTACGACTACATCAACCGTGTTGTGCTAACGCTTCTGCTTTCAGTCTACGAGGGTACATGGACACACTCTCTCCTCTCGTTGCTATGCATCACCATGATCTTGCGTGTTCGTAGAATTTTTTTGAAATTACTACGTTCCCCAACAGTGGCATCCGAGCCTGGTTTTATGCGTAGATGTTATATGCACGAGTTGAAGACAAGTGAGTTGTGGGTGATTCAAGCCATACCGCTTACCAGCATGTCATACTTTGGTTCGGCGGTATTGTTGGATGAAGCGGCCCGGACCGACATTACGCGTACGCTTACACGAGACTGGTTCTACCGACGTGCTTTGCACATTGGTGGCTGGCGGGTGTCTGTTTCTCCACCTTTAGTTGAACCGAGTGTGGCTACGCCCAGTCCTTGAGAAGGTTAAAAAACACTAACTTGACGAACTATCATTGTGGTTTTGATGCATAGGTAAGAACGGTTCTTGCTCAGCCCGTAGCAGCCACGTAAAACTTGCAACAACAAAGTAGAGGACGTCTAACTTATTTTTGTAGGGCATGTTGTGATGTGATATGGTCAAGACGTGATGCTATATTTTATTGTATGAGATGATCATGTTTTGTAACCAAGTTATCGGCAACTGGCAGGAGCCATATGGTTGTCACTTTATTGTATGCAATGCAATTGCCCTCTAATTGCTTTACTTTATCACTAAGCAGTAGCGATAGTCGTAGAAGCAATAGGTGGCAAAACGACAACTATGCTATGATGGAGATCAAGGTGTCACGTCGGTGATGATGGTGATCATGATGGTGTTTCGGAGATGGAGATCACAAGCACAAGATGATGATGGTCATATCATATCACTTATATTGATTGCATGTGATGTTTATCCTTTATGCATCTTGTTTTGCTTTGATTGACGGTAGCATTATAAGATGATCTCTCACTAAATTTCAAGGTATAAGTGTTCTCCCTGAGTATGCACCGTTTCAAAAGTTCTTCATGCAGAGACACCACGTGATGATCGGGTGTGATAGGCTCTACGTTCAAATACAAGGGTGCAAAAAAGTTGCATGCGCGGAATACTCAGTTTAAACTTGACGAGCCTAGCATATACAGATATGGCCTCGGAACACCAAGACCGAAAGGTCGAGCGTGAATCATATAGCAGATATGATCAACATAGTGATGTTCACCATTGAAAACTACTCCATCTCACATGATGATCGGACATGGTTTAGTTGATTTTGATCACGTGATCACTTAGATGATTAGAGGGATGTCTATCTAAGTGGGAGTTCTTAAGTAATATGATTAATTGAACTTAAATTTATCATGAACTTAGTCCTGGTAGTACTAGCAAATTATGTTGTAGATAAATACCTCGCATTGTTTCTTTCATATGTTTATTTTGATATGTTCCTAGAGATAACTGTGTTGAAAGATGTTAGTAGCAATGACGTGGATTGGATCCATGATCTGAGGATTGTCCTCATTGCTGCACAGAAGAATTATGTCCTTGATGCACCGCTATGTGACAGACCTATTGTAGGAGCAGATGCAGATGTTATGAACGTTTAGCTAGCTCAATATGATGACTACTTGATAGTTTAGTGCACCATGCTTAACGGCTTAGAATCGGGACTTCAAAGACATTTTGAAAGTCATGGGCCATATGAGATGTTCCAGGAGTTGAAGTTAATATTTCAAGCAAATACCCGAGTTGAGAGATATGAAGTCTCCAACAAGTTCTATAGCTAAAAGATGGAGGAGAATTGCTCAACTAGTGAGGACGTGCTCAGATTGTCTGGGTGCTACAATCGTTTGAATCAAGTGGGAGTTAATCTTCCAGATAAGATAGTGATTGACAGAGTTCTCTAGTCACCATCACCAAGTTAGTAGAACTTCATGATGAACTATAGTATGCAAAGGATGACAAAAACGATTCCCGAGCTCTTTGAGATGTTGAAATCAAGAAAGAGCATCAAGTGTTGATGATTGACAAGACCACTAGTTTCACGGAAAGGGCAAAGGGAAAGAAAGGGAACTTCAAGTAGAATGACAAGCAAGTTGTCACTCCTGCGAAGAAGCCCAAAGCTGGACCAAAGCCTGAAACTGAGTGCTTGCACTGCAAAGGAAATGGTCACTTGAAACGGAAATGCCCTGAATATTTGGTGGATAAGAAGGATGGCAAAGTGAAAAGGGTATATTTGATATACAAGTTATTGATGTGTGCCTTATTAGTGTTTATAGTAGCCCATGAGTATTTGATACTTGTTTGGTTGCTAAGATTAGTAAGTCGAAACAGGAGTTACATAATAAACAGAGACTAGTTGAGGGGAAGTGACGATGAGTGTTGGAAGTAGTTCCAAGATTGATATGATCATCATCAAACACTCCCTATACTTTCGAGATTAGTGTTAAACCTAAATAAATGTTATTTGGCATTTGCGTTGAGCATGAATATGATTTGATCATATTTATTGCAAAACGGTTATTCATTTAAAGTCGGAGAATAATTGTTGTTCTGTTTACATGAATAAAACCTTCAATGGTCATACACCCAATGAAAACAGTTTGTTGGATCTCGATCGTAGTGATACACATATTCATAATATTGATGCCAAAAGATGCAAAGTTAATAATGATAGTGCAACTTATTTGTGGCACTGCCGTTTGGGTCATATCGGTGTAAAGCGCATGAAGAAACTCCATAAAGATGGATTTTCAAAATCACTTGGTTATGAATCATTTGATGCTTGCGAACCATGCCTTTGGGCAAGATGACTAAAAGTCCGTTCTCCAGAACAATGGAACGAGCTACTGACTTGTTGGAAATAATACATACTGATGTATGCAGACCAATGAGTATTAAGGCTCGTGGCGGGTATCACTATTTTCTGACCTTCACAGATGATTTGAGCAGATATGGGTATATCTACTTGATGAAACATAAGTTTGAAACAGTTGAAAGGTTCAAAGAATTTCATAGTGAAGTAGAAAATCATCGTAACAAGAAAATAAAGTTTCTACGATCTGATTGTGGAGATGAATATTTGAGTTACAAGTTTGGCCTTCAGTTAAAATAATGTGGAATAGTTTCACAAACTCATGCCACCTGGAACACCACAACATAACGGTGTGTCTGAATGTCATAACGGCACTTTATTTGATATGGTGTGATCAATGATGTCTCTTACCGATTTACCAATATCATTTTGGGGTTATGCATTAGAGATACCTGCATTCACGTTAAAATAGGGCACCATCTAAATCCGTTGAGACGACACCGTATGAACTATGGTTTAGCAATAAACCTAAGCTGTCCTTTCTTAGAGTTTGGGGTTGCGATGCTTATGTGAAAAAGTTTCATCCTAATAAGCACAAACCCAAATCGGAGAAATGTGTCTTCATAGGATACCCAAAGGAGACAGTTGGGTACACCTTCTATCACAGATCCGAAGGCAAGACATTCATTGCTAAGAATGGATCCTTTCTAGAGAAGGAGTTTATCTCGAAAGAAGTGAGTGGGAAGAAAGTAAAACTTTATGAGGTAACTATACTTGCTCCCTTATTGGAAAGTTGTTCATCACAGAAATATGTTCCTGTGACTCCTACACCAATTAGTGAGGAAGCTAATGATGATGATCATGTAACTTCAGATCAAGTTACTACCGAACCTCGTAGGTCAACCAGAGTGAGATCCGCACCAGAGTGGTACGGCAATCCTGTTCTGAAAGTCATGTTACTAGACCATGATAAACCTACGAACTATGAGGAAGCGATGATGAGCCCAGATTCCGTGAAATGGCTGGAGGCCATGAAATCTGAGATAGGATCCATGTATGAGAACAAAGTGTGGACTTTGGTGGACTTGCCCGATGATCGGGATGCCATAGAAAGTAAATGGATCTTGAAGAGGAAGAGAACATTAGTAGTAGTGTTACTATCTACAAAGCTCGACTTGTCGCAAAAAGGTTTTCGACAAGTTCAAGGTGTTGACTACAATGAGATTTTCTCAACTGTAGCAATGCTTAAGTCTGTCCGAATCATGTTAGCAATTGCCACATTTTATGAAATCTGGCAAATGGATGTCAAAACTGCATTTCTTAGTGGTTTTTCTTAAAGAAGAGTTGTATATGATGCAACGAAAAGGTTTTGTCAATCCTAAAGGTGCTAACAAAATGTGCAAGCTCCAGCGATCCATCTATGGACTGGTGCAAGCATCTCGGAGTTGGAATATACGCTTTGATAAGTTGATCAAAGCATATAGTTTTATACGGACTTGCAGAGAAGCCTTTATTTACAATAAAGTGAGTGGGAGCACTACAGCCTTTCTGATAAGTATATGTGAGTGACATATTGTTGATCAGAAATGATGTAGAATTTTTCTGGAACGCATACATAAGTGTTTGAAAGGAGTTCTTTAAAATAAAGACCTCAGTAAAACTACTCACATATTGAGCATCAAGATCGATTTAGATAGATCAAGACGCTTGATAAGATTTTCAATGAGTACATACCTTGACAAAGATTTTGAAGTAGTTCAAAATGGAACAGTCAAAGAAAGAGTTCTTGCCTGTGTTGCAAAGGTATGAAATTGAGTAAGACTCAAAATCCTGTAGAAAATAGAAAGAGAATGAAAGTCATTCCCTATGCCTCAGTCATAGGTTCTATAAAAGTATGCCATGCTATGGACCAGACCTATTGTATACTATGTCCTGGTTTGGCAAGGGAGTACAATGGTGATCTAGGAGTAGATCACTGGACATTGGTCAAAATTATCCTTAGTGGAATAAGGATATGTTTCTCGATTATGGAGGTGACAAGAGGTTCATCGTAAAGGGTTACGTCGATGCAAGATTTGACACTGATCCAGATGACTCTAAGTCTCAATCTGGATACATAATGAAAGTGGGAGCAATTAGCTAGAGTAGCTCCGTACAGAGCACTATAGACATAGAATATTTTTGCAAAATACATACGGCTCTGAATATGACAGACCCGTTGACTAAACTTCTCTCACGAGCAAAACATGATCACACCTTAGTACTTTTTGGGCGTTAATGACATAGCAATATGAACTAGATTATTGACTCTAGTAAACCCTTTGGGTGTTGGTCACATAACGATGTGAACTATGGGTGTTAATCATATACATATATGCATATTGGTGTTAAATCACATGGCAATGTGAACTAGATTATTGACTCTAGTGCAAGTGGGAGACTGAAGGAAATATGCCCCAGAGGCAATAATAAAGTTATTATTTATTTCCTTATCTCATGATAAATGTTTTTTATTCATGATAGAATTGTATAAACTGGAAACATAATACATGTGTGAATATATAGACAAACATAGTATCACTAGTATGCCTCTACTTGACTAGCTCGTTAATCAAAGATGGTTAAGTTTCCTAACCATAGACATGAGTTGTCATTTTATTAATGGGATCACATCATTAGGAGAATGATGTGATTGACTTGACCCATTCCGTTAGCTTAGCACTTGATCGTTTAGTATGTTGCTAGTGCTTTCTTCATGACTTATACATGTTCCTGTAACTATGAGATTATGCAACTCCTGTTTATCGGAGGAACCCTTTGTGTGCTACCAAACGTCACAACGTAACTGGGTGATTACAAAGGTGCTCTACAGGTGTCTCCGAAGGTACTTGTTAGGTTGGCGTATTTCGAGATTAGGATTTGTCACTCCGATTGTCGGAGAGGTATCTCGGGGCCCACTCGTTAATGCACATCACTATAATCCTTGCAAGCATTGTAACTAATGAGTTAGTTACAGGATGATGTATTACGGAACGAGTAAAGAGACTTGCCGGTAACGAGATTGAACTAGGTATTGAGATACCGACGACCGAATCTCGGGCAAGTAACCTACCGATGACAAAGGGAACAACGTATGTTGTTATGCGGTTTGACCGATAAAGATCTTCATAGAATATGTGGGAGCCAATATGAGCATCCAGGTTTCGCTATTGGTTATTGACCAGAGACGTGTCTCGGTCATGTCTACATAGTTCTCGAAGTCGTAGGGTCTGCACACTTAAAGTTCGATGACGGTTATATTATGAGTTTATGTGTTTTGATGTACTGAAGGTAGTTTGGAGTCCCGGATGAGATTGGGGACATGATGAGGAGTCTCGAAATGGTCGAGACGTAAAGATCGATATATTGGACGACTATATTCGGACATCGGAAAGGTTTCGAGTGATTCGGGTATTTATCGGAGTGTCGGGCGGTTATCGGAAACTCGGGGGGGGGGGGGGGGGGCTATTGGGCCTACATGGGCCATAGGAAAGTGGGATGGCAGCCCACATGGGGCAGCTGCGCCCCTCCCTATACGGGGTCCGAATTGGACTAGGGAGGGGGGACGTGGCTCCCCTTTCCTTCTCCTTTCCCTCTCCTTCCTCCCCTCTTCCTTTTCCTAGTTAGACTAGGAAAGAGGGGAGTCCTACTCCTACTAGGAGGAGGAGGACTCCCCTCCTTGTTGCGCCCCAAGGCTGGCCGGCCTCCCCCCTTGCTCATTTATATACGGGGGCAGGGGGGCACCTCTAGACACAACAATTGATCCCTTGGATCTCCCCTTGCTCCTTTATACCCGAGGGCAGGGGGCACCTCTAGACACAACAATTGATCCCTTGGATCTCTTAGCCGTGTGCGGTGCCCCCCTCCACCACCATAATCCACCTCGATAATATCGTAGTAGTGCTTAGGCGAAGCCCTGCATCGGTAGAACATCATCATCGTCACCATGCCGTCGTGCTGAGGGAACTCTCCCTCAAAGCTCGGCTAGATCGGAGTTCGAGGGACGTCATCGAGTTGAATGTGTGTAGAACTCGGAGGTGCCGTGCATTTGGTACTTGATCGGTTGGATCATGAAGACATACGACTACATCAACCGCGTTGTGCTAACTCTTCCGCTTTCGGTCTACGAGGGTACATGGACACACTCTCCCCTCTCGTTGCTATGCATCACCATGATCTTGCATGTGCGTAGGAATTTTTTGAAATTACTATGTTCCCCAACACCTGCCTACTCGTGATCCTCCTAAGCCTAGCGTGACGAGCTCTAAGAGACAAAGAGGCACAACATTTTATCTTGGTTCGGGCCACCTTGCGGTGTGATACCCTACTCCAGCATTTTGGTAGATTGCCTCGAAGGGCTGAGGATGAACTAGTAGAGTGGGTGAACAGGCATCAGGAGGTGAGGTGTTCTTGAGATCAAGAGAGCTAGTGAGGTGATCGGTTGAGAGTGGATCTCTTCCCGTTGCCCTAAAACTAGATCCCCTCTATGGTGGTGGCTAAGTCCTATTTATAGTGGCCTTGGTCCTCTTCCCAAATGTTTGCGGGAATGGATCGCACAACGGCTGGATTTGAAAGGGGATAAGTAGTATAACTTATCCTAACTAAAGTGGTCTTCGCCTGCGAAAGGCCCCTGGCCGTGATGCTGCGGTGGGCTCGATGATAACCTCCATCCTACCATCCTGGTGGTGTTGGTCTTGTTGCACCAGAATGGAAACCTTTGGCCGATTCCTCGGGACTCCGCGCCTGTGGCTTGTCCCCCTTGCACCGAAGAGGAAACTGGCGCTTTCTGTCCGCTAGCGCCCGCCTGGCCTTGGTCGTCATGGCTCACATCACATGAGCCTCGTGAGGTGCTCCTTGCATAGAACTCTCCGACCCTCGGAAGCCAGCCTGAGGAGGCCGATCCCCTTGGGGGTCCTGGTGTCATTCGTCTAGCCAGGCTTGGCCCCTCGCGAGGGTCTTGAGTCGTTGATGTTGAAGCTGGGTCAGACCAGGCCGTCGGGGGAGCCATGTGGTGGGCCGCAGGCAGGCAAGTCTGGATACCCCCATATCCAGAACGCTGACAGATTCTAAAGTTATTGTTCACACTGATCATATTGCCATTAAATATCTTATGGAAAAGAAGGATGCTAAACCTAGGCTCATTAGGTGGGTTCTCCTACTACAAGTATTTGATTTACTATAACGGATAGAAAAGGAGTTGAGAACCCCATAGCTGATTACTTGTCTAGGTTAGAGAATATTCTTAATGACCTATTGATGATAGCTTTCTTGATGAACAACTAGCTGCAATAAATGTTTCTCGTAGCACTCCTTGGTATGCTGAATATGCTAATTATATTGTTGTTAAATACATACCACCTAGTTTCACATACCAACAAAACAAAAAGTTCTTTTATGATTTAAGACATTACTTTTGGGATCACCCCATCTTTATAAAGGAGTAGATGGTATTATTAGACGTTGTGTACCTGAGCATGAACAAGAACAAATCCTACGGAAATGTCAATCTGAAGCTTATGGAGGACATCATGCAGGAGATAGAAATGCTCACAAGGTATTGCAATCTTGTTTTTATTGGCCGACTGTCGCTGTCAAAACCGGCGGATCTCGGGTAGGGGGTCCCGAACTGTGCATCTAAGGTCGATGGTAACAGGAGGCGGGGGACACGAAGTTTACCCAGGTTCGGGCCCTCTCTATGGAGGTAATACCCTACTTCCTCCTTGATTGATCTTGATGAATATGAGTATTACAAGAGTTAATCTACCACGAGATCGTAATGGCTAAACCCTAGAAGTCTAGCCTATATGATTATGATTGTCTCTACGGACTAACCCCTCCGGTTTATATAGACACCGGGGGGAACTAGGGTTGTACAAAGTCGGTTACAGAGAAATGAATCTTCATATCCGAACGCCAAGCTTGCCTTCCACGCCAAGGAGAGTCCCATCCGGACACAGGAATAAGTCTTCTGTCGTGTATCTTCATAGCCCATCAGTTCGGCCCATGTCAATAGTCCGGACAGCCAAGGACTCCTTAATACAGGACTCCCTCAGTAGCCCCCGAACCAGTCTTTCAATGATGATGTGTTCGGCGTGCAGATTGTCTTCGGCATTGCATGGCGAGTTCCTCCTCCGATTACTTCAAAGTACCTGACTTAAAGAGCTGTATTCGGCTTTCAATTTAATGTCGCGCTCATCGGCTTCCGCACCTTCATGACTTCAGCTTCCACGTGTCGAGCAAATACGATAAGTCGGGGTATTTTTGCACATATCACCCAGACCATGTAAGAAAGGCATCTATTTAAAGAGACTAGGACTTTCAGACCCATTCCATACCAAGCGAGGAATCCTTAGAGCTTTGCTAGGAGAAACCATTCCAACATGGCCAGCGCTTCCAACTCTTCCTTCCATCCCCACGGCCCTAGAAAAGGCGATTGGGAGAAATGTTCCATATCCCATAGTCAGCTAGCGAAGCTGCAAACACAGGGATTTCTTCCCCCCGTGGATCTAGTCCCCGTTTGAGCAGGATTGATTTCCTTCAGCGGTGGGGCTCAAGCGGAGAATTGCCCCAATCCATCCAGGGGGGAACGAGTGTGCTTTGTTCCCTACTTGTTGGGAGGCGCCGGATTTCCAATCCATCCATTCCTCTGAGGGCTTCTAGAATATTATGGCCTCTAACTGCACAATTTCACTCCTGCCTCCATCCTGCACATTGCGGGTTATGTTGCTCTTTGTGAGCTATTCCTGGGTTGTGAGACCGATTTTGAATTATGGAGGAAACTATTCTGCTTCATCCCACGTAGCCAAGAGGGATCAATACTCGAAGTGGGCGGACCCGAGGTATGGTGTATCGCCGGGACCGGATACCTGTCCGGCACACCGAAGAAGGCATCCGAAGAGTGTCCTTACGAATGGTTTTATATCGAGGACGCCACCCTTCCTGACCCAGTTCGAATGGGTCGTCCCGAATTTTCAAGCATTCTGTTGAAGAAACGACATAGCTGGTGCCTCGGAGATTCAGGGAGGGAGATAGTGCGGAAGTCCATCAGTAGATGAGCAAGATAAAGATGCTCACTCAGTCCGAATTATCAATAATTGAGGTAATGGCGACTTCCAGAGTGCGAGGGGTTCAGCCACTTCAATACAGAAGGCTTCCCACATGTGGCACTATAATGGGCAAGATGACGCCTCCCGCTACGGTCGGAAGGGTCCGGACACTCCCGCCGCTCTGGCCAAAATACTGGCCGGATTGTACAAAGGGGAGAAAGAGGTGTTCACTCGTATTAAGCGCCGAGATGGATTTTCCATGTACAATCCTCCTAGTTGGGTGAGTTCCAATCTCCTTACTCTACTCATTCTGCTCCCCGAGTCACTTTTCATGGGCATTAACCCGTCCATTTGTAACAGGAATGGCGAAAGATCACCAAGGGGCGCCACAGCCCCACCCCACCGCTAGAGGACCACAACCGGGTCCTTGACCTCAGATTCGAAGAGGATCCGGACATATTCGTGGAGCTTGAGGATGGGGTGTTGTACCAGGCGAGCGATGACGACACGGAAGTAGCCATCACTGTTGACTATCCTGGTCTTCTCCCTGCCTCACACGTAAGTAATCAGGAGACATCTCCTCCGAAAGAACCTCCTCATTCTACCTCACCCACCGCACTATCTCGTGCTCCAAAGGGGAGGCGCTAAGTGCGCCATCGTGCACTAGAGGCAACTCTGAAGAGAGCGGCGCCCGCAACGAGCAAGCTTTCGAAGAGGAAGGCAAACAAAGACACACCAGAGCCGTAATCAAAGAGGTATGGTCTTGTAAATATGCCCTTTGGCAGTCACATCCAACTGTGACATTATCCGTTCGTTTCTTATCAGGAAGTGTGTTCGCCGGACTATGTCTGGGAGTCGTGCCAGTCACACTCCCGACGCCCAGGTTCCAGACCCTGCCGTAACGACGGAGTGCCGCCAGATTGTCCTTTGGCAGAGGATTCGGATGATGTGTCCATCACAAACTCGGAAGAGGAGAGCGCCGTGAATCATCGGCACCAGAGGGCCGCTCTCTACTACCCCGACTTTACAACCGAGGCCTTTAATGCCTTCACCTCGGGTGATGCATACATCTGAGCTGCTCGAGATGGGCTTGCCAGAGCCACAGACCAATATTTGAAAGATATGCGGGTAAGCTCATATTATATACCAATAGCCCCCGAGACTTGAAGTAGTTGATTCAGCTGATTTAAGGATCATTGTAAAACCAGGTGCTTACGGAGAAGAACAACCTGTTGTCTAAAGAGATGGAAAAGTGTCAGACCCAGCTAGCTTCTGCGACAGCCAAACTGGAGAAATCTAAGAGGGCATCGCCTAGTAATGTGTCGCTCTAGCGAGAAAAACATGATTATATACTCGCAATAGTAAAACAGTTATATATCTTATAACAGGATCATTAGATGATCCTCGAAAGGCACTGGAAGTCGCACAAGCGGGTGAACAAGAAGCCAAAAGGCAACTGGCCGCGGGCGAACGTATACTGACACGGGTCAGGGAGGAGAAAAACAAACTCCAGGATTCCCACACCAAGCTAGGCGAAGAACTGAAAGATGCACGGGCCCAGCTGGCTAACTCCATGAAGGAAAATAAGAGGCTGCGAGGCAGCATATTTAGTATGTGTTCAAACTTACCTTTGCGTAATTCGATGAGGGAAGGAACTGACAGAATTATGTCTGTAGGTATGCTGACAGGCCGTCCCGAAGAGGAGGTGTCCGGATCTTCAAGCGATCTGCTACAAGAGCTGTCGCAAATGCACGAGCGAGCTCGACAGGCAATCCGGAGTGTTGCCAAGGCTTTATGGCCATCCGACTCCCCTCCAGGAAGTATGGAGGAGCTTGTACATCTATTTAAGGGAGCGCGGCGGCGTTTCCAATTATGCAAGGTATCGGCCTACCGGGAAGGTGCGCGAGAGGCCTGGGCCATGGTGAAAACACGGTACACCAAGCTTGATACGAATCATATGGCCCGGGTCGGGCCTTTAGGATCAGATGGAAAAGAAATTCCCGTTAGTTTGGTATATGACCAGGTAGAAGTAGCTGCCAAGTATTCCCAATAGGATTGTAAGCTAGATAGCCTATTAGATGGCATAGAGGAAGAAGTTTTTGAGTCCAAGTGACTATGTACTTCAATTGACAAATTTGTCCCTAGCCGGATTGTAAGACGATTGTCATGGCAGACCTTTTCGCTTCGACCTCTAGACCCGAAGGTGCGAAGTGTTTCTGAATACCCGCTCAGTAATATAGACTGGGGTATGCATGGAAACCATGCGTAGGGGTCATAGTTGCTTGAACAAACAAGTATCCGGCTAGCTATGTTATATTACATTGTGATTGTAAGAAAACATCTTCTAGAGAGAATAGTTTGCTTAAGGGTTCCTTTCCCTGGGTGAGCATGCGTTGACGTGCATGTCCGAACTGTGATTGAGAAATCGCAGCATATGTAACATCTAGGGGTTCATAGTATAGCTAGTAAAAACATCTTTATTCTGCCGACTGAATATTCCCTTAAGAACGCTAGCTTTTGACTTCACCCAGTCTGAGGTACACATCCGGATGACCCGGTAGTAACAATCGCAGAGGTGCTCCCTATATGCCCTAGCCGAACTAATGGGAACATAGGGCATACGCATAGGAGCCAGGCAACCCAGCTTGGCCAAAACTTAAGTCATATCGATGCATATAATGGCAAAGAAAAGGTACATCTGGCGAAAATACACATATGTATTGAGCGTAATTCCCGGAAAATAATAATAGTAAGCTTATGGACAAGAAGCCCCTAGGAATAATGGACGTGCATGTTTGAGCATGTGTGCGTTGTAGGTGCACGGTTAGGCTGCACAAAGTGCTTTAAGGCTAAAAAAAGATAAAGCGAAAAGAGAGGGAAGAAATAAATAAATAATGGAAAAAAGGGGGAAGGAGACGAACGAAGAGTTCAGCGCTAGGCATAGAATCTTCGGAGTTTGGCCTCGTTCCATGGGTTCGGCTCTAGACGATTGTCTGACGCATCATGCAGGCGGTACGCTCCACCAGTGAGAACTTCATCGATGATGAAGGGACCCTCCCACTTTGGCTTGAGTTTGTCCTTTTTCTTCTCCGTCAAGCATAGAACGAGTTCGCCAACAATATAAGTCTTGGCCCGTACTTCTCTGCTTTGATATATGCGAGCCTGTTGTTGATAAAATGTGGAATGGGCTTTTGCGATGTCGCGCTCCTCCTCCAGGGCATCTAAGCTGTCCCGCCGATCAAGCTCGGCCTCTCTCTCTTCATACAGGCGCACTCGAGGTGAGTCATGAATAATGTCGTAGGGTAACACAGCCTCTGCGCCGTACACCATGAAGAAAGTGTATATCCGGTAGTGCAATTGGGCGTGGTCCGCAGCCCCCAGAGTACGGAGTCAAGCTCCTCAACCCAGTGCTTGTTTAATTCTTTCAAAGACCGCACTAGTCTGGGCTTAATGCCGCTCATAATAAGAGCATTGGCCCGTTCAACTTGACCGTTTGTTTGCGGGTGATAGACGGAGGTGTAATCGAGCTTAATGCCCAGATTAGCACACCAGGCTTTCACCTCATCGGTTGTGAAATTGGAGCCGTTATCAGTGATAATGCTGTGTAGAACACCATAACAGTGCACGACACCAGATATGAAGTCTATCAATGGTACGACCTCAGTTGTTTTAACTGGTTTGGCCTCTATTCACTTAGTGAACTTATCCACCATGACCAACAGATATTTTTTCTTATGGTTTCCTCTTTTAAGGGGTCCGACCATATCAAGCCCCCATACCGCGAAAGGCCAAGTGTAGAGCGGTGGGTGGCATATGGCTTTGGTTGGCGAAAAGCTGGCATCCGATGCAATGTTGGACAAGGTCCTATGCATCTGCTCAGGCCGTCGGCCAATAGAAACCTAGATGGAAGGCCTTGCTTACAAGGGCCTGAGCCGTGGTGTGGTGACCACCGAGACCGGCATGAATTTCAGCCAAAAGCTGCCGCCCCTCTTCCTCGGAGATACATCTATGAAGTACTCCGGTAGCGCTTTTCTTGTAGAGTTCTCCGTCGTGAACTTTCTAGGCTTTCGAGCGCCGGACAATGCAGCGTGCCACATTCTGATCCTCAGGGGGTTCTCGTCTATTAAGGTTGGGCAAGAAGGGTTCGGTCCATGGGGCAATGACTACCATGATAAGATGGGCCGAGGTGTTATTTCGGTTGCTGAGCCCCCGATGATATCGACGTGTTCGGAATCTGGGGTTATAGTCGGATCCGGACTGGTGTTGCCGCTCTCCGTTGCCACATCATGGATGGCTTGAAGAGCCTTTCCAGAAAGATGTTAGGTGGGACAGGGTCGCGCTTGGCGCCGATGCGAGCAAGGACATCCGCCGCTTGATTACATTCTCGAGCCACATGATGAAACTCGAGCCCCTCAAACCGAGCCGACATTTTGAGAACGGCGTTGCGGTAGGCCGCCATCTTCGGATCTTTGGAATTGAAATATCCATTTATTTGAGATATTGCGAGGTTTGAATCCCCATGCACTTCCAGGCGTTGTATGCCCATGGAGACAGCCATCCGAAGACCATGCAATAAGGCCTCATATTCGGCTACATTGTTGGAGTCCGTGTATAATATTTGGAGTACGTACTGAACTGTATCTCTAGTGGGGGATGTTAGGACAACGCCCACCCCTAAGCCCGCCAGCATTTTGGAGCCGTCGAAGTGCATGACCCAGTTGGAATATGTGCCATACTCTTTAGGGAGTTCGGCCTCTATCAATTTGTCGATGAAGTTGGCCAGTACTTGAGATTTAATGGCCCGACGCGATCTGTATGTTATTTCGGATGGGAGGAGCTCAATGGCCCACTTGGCAATCCAGCCCATGGCATCGCGGTTGTTTATTATGTCATTGAGTGGTACTTCGAAGGCCACCGTGATTGAGCACTCTTCAAAGTAGTGTCGTAGCTTCCGAGATGCCATGAAGACCGCATATGCTATTTTTTGGTAATGAGGGTACCGGGATTTGCATGGTGTGAGGACAGTGGATACGTAGTATACTGGCTTCTGAAGCGGTAATTTGTGTCCGTCCTCCTTTCGTTTGATGACGAGCACCGCACTCACAACCTGGTGTGTTGCCTATATGTATAGTAACAGAGGTTCACCGACGTTCAGTGCGGCCAGGATTGGGTTGCTCGCTAAAAGAGCCTTTATTTCTTCTAGTCCGGCCGTTGCCGTATCCGTCCACTCGAAGTGATAAGTGTGTCGGAGAAGGTGATAAAGTGGCAATGTTTTTTCTCCTAGTCTGGAGATAAAGCGGCTTAAAGCTGCCACACATCCCGCTAGTTTTTGGATTTGTTTAAGGCATTGCGGTAAGCCACCATCTTCGGATCTTTAGCATCGAAATCTCCATTTATTTGAGATATTGTGAGGTTTGAGTCTCCGCGCACTTCCAGGCATTGTATGCCCATGGAGACAGCCATCTGAAGACCATGTAATAAGGCCTCGTATTCGGCTGCATTGTTGGAGTCTGTGTATAATATTTGGAGTACATACTGAACTGTATATCCAGTGCGGGATGTTAGGACAACACCCGCTCCTAGCCCCGCCATCATTTTGGAACCGTCGAAGTGCATGACCTAGTTGGAATATGTGCCATACTCTTTAGGGAGTTCGGCCTCTGTCCTTTCGGCAACGAATTCGGCCAGTACTTGGGATTTAATGGCCCGGCGTGGTCTGTATGTTATGTCGAATGGGAGGAGCTCAATGGCCCATTTGGCAATCTGGCCTATGGCATCGTGGTTGTTTATTAGGGCATTGAGTGATACTTCGGAGGCCACCGTGATTGAGCACTCTTGAAAGTAGTGTCGTAGCTTCCGGGATGCCATGAAGACCGCGTATGCTATTTTTTGGTAATGAGGGTACCAAGATTTGCATGGTGTGAGGACAGTAGATATGTAGTATACCGGCTTTTGAAGCTGCAATTCATGTCCGTCCTCTTCTCTTTCGACGATGAGCACCGCACTCACGACTTGGTGTGTTACCGATATGTATAATAACATGGGTTCGCCGACGTTCGGTGCGGCCAGGATTGGGTTGCTCGCTAAAAGAGCCTTTATTTCTTCCAGTCCAGCCGTTGCCGCGTCCGTCCACTCGAAGTGTTCGGTGCATTGAGAAGGCGATAAAGTGGCAATGCTTTTTCTCCTAGTCTGGAGATAAAGCGGCTTAAAGCTGCCACACATCTGGTTGGTTTTTGAACTTGTTTAAGGTCTGTTGGCGTAGCCAACTATGACAAAGCTCGGATTTTAGCTGGGTTTGCCTCAATTCCTCTATTGGAAATGATGAAGCCCAGCAGTTTTCCAGCGGGAACACCGAAAACACACTTTTCCAGATTGAGCTTGATGTCATACGTACGGAGGTTGTCGAATGTGAGACGCAGATTGTCTATTAACGACTCGACGTGCCTGGTTTTCATGACGAAGTCATCTACATACGCTTCAACTGTCTTGCCAATCTGTTTCTCCAGGCATGTTTGAATCATGCGTTGATAGGTGGCGCCAACGTTTTTGAGTCCAAAGGGCATAGTGCTGAAGCAGAACGTCTCGTACGTGGTAATGAATGCTGTTGTAGCTTGAACGGACTCCTTCATCTTGATTTGATGTTATCCGGAGTATGCGTCGAGGAAACACAATGAGTCGTGTCCTGTAGTAGCATCCATAATCTGATCGATGCGGGGGAGGGGGAAGGGATCCTTAGGGCAGGCCTTGTTGAGGTTTTGAAATCGACACATATGCGCCAGGATTTGTCCTTCTTTGGTACCATCACCAGGTTTGCTAGCCAGTCCAGGTGTTTTATTTCTCTGATGAATCCGACCTCGAGTAACTTGGCTAGATCTTCCCCCATGGCTTGTCGTTTGGGTTCGGAAAAGCACTGAAGTGTTTGCTTGACCGGTTTTTATCCTTTCAGTATGTTAAGGCTGTGTTCGGCCAGCCTGCGTGGGATCCCTGGCATATCGGAAGGGTGCCAGACGAATATGTCCCAGTTTTTACGTAGGAACGCTCGCAGTGCGGCTTCAACTGTTGGGTCCAGCTATGCTCCGATGGATGTTGTCTTCTTGGAGTCCGTCGGGTGAACTTGAAATTTGACTATTTCATTTGCCGGTTTAAAGGAGGTAGATTTGGGTCGCTTGTCTAGGATCACGTCGTCCCTATCCACTGTGGAGCGTAGTGCAGTTAACTCTTAGGCCGCAAGGGCTTCAAATAATGCCTCGAGGGCCGGGGCTGCGATTTTTTTCGGCGCGGAGTGCTATGACCGGATCACTGGCGAGAGTGATAATACCATTGGGCCCGGGCTTCTTGAGCTTCATGTACCCGTAAAGAGGTATAGCTTGGAAGTGTGCAAATGCATATCGCCCTATTAAGGCGTGATATCCACTATTGAAAGGGGCCACTTGGAAGGTTATCTCTTCGCACCGATAGTTCTCCGCGTGCTGAATACCACATCGAGTGTGATTTTTCCCGCACATCGTGGCTCCTGACTGGGAATAATTCCTAGGAAGGTCGTGCTACTTTGCTCAATGCGACTCCTGTCTATTACCATTTTATTGAGAGTTTCCTTGTAGATGAGGTTTAGTCCGCCGCCGCCGTCCATGAGCACTTTGGTAAGCCGAAAGCCGACCAAGGCGGCAGGTGCCCGAACTGTCTTGAATTTTGGTTCGTTACTAGCATTAAAAGTTATGGCCGTGTCGTTACAGGGGTTTATTACTGTGACTTGGCACACTTCAGCGAGGCCGCATAGCGCCCTTTTATGCCTATTATTTGAGGCGAAAGTCTCGAAGACCGTCAATACTCTGAGGTCGTTGTCTTCCGTGGGTTGTTGTTCTGTGGTTTTTTTGATGAGGAGATCCTCGCCACTCTTGGCAACTTGCCGGAGTATCCAACATGCTCTAAGGCTGTGGGTTGGTATGTTATCTGGCTTTGTGTGTATTTTGCATGGCCTATCGAGCCATCCCTCCAGAATGGTTCTGCGCCCCGTAATGGGCTTTGATTTCTTTACTATTTTATCAGGCGAACAACGAGGGTGCATCCTTTTTGTTCGGACGAGGGGCCGAGTGTAAGTTGGTGGCTCCCAAGGAGCTACCTGAGTTTTCCAGGCGCTTTCCATTGTGCAGTACTTCTGTACTATGGTTGCCAAGTCAGCAAAGTGTAATACGCGATGGCGGTTAATGGCGTTGAGGGTTCCCTCGTCTGTGAAATTGTTGTAGAATAATGAGATCGCGTCTTTGTCGCGGCAATCTTTGATCTTGTCTTTAACAAGGAGGAATCTGGCCCAAAAGTGGTGGACTGTCTCCTCGGACTGCTGTCGTATGCCCATGAGATCGCATATATCTGGGTGGGTGGGTGGAATTGAATCTGAACCCTAACCCAATTCGGGATTCGGAGCTTGAGGAACTTCCGAGCTTAACAGTTCAGGCTCTCGGATATCAACCGATTTTTCAGGTCCACCATTCGGCTCTAGGCTCGGAAGACGGGGCACGTCCTTCCACGGACGGGTATCCAGTTCTTCAAGTTCGGAAATCCGAACATAGTTTGTCCTCAATATAGAGGACGAGGTGTCGCATTGCTCCTCTACTACCGCTATCTGATGGGTGATCGGCGGAGATTTGATTTCTCTCTGATCAGGTTTAAGCGAATCCGATCGTAGTCTATAGCGACCGCCAAGGCGGTGATGTGATCCAGGAGTTCATTTAAAGACAACAACTCCGTCGGATCCATCCATTTAGAGTATTTGGATTTGACACGGAGGCGATTTTCGATGACCCGAGAAGTCATCGTCGGCTGTAACATCCCAAATTTCCAATTTGGCATGTTATACATAGGTCATCCATGCATATCATATTTTATTGCTTTTTCGTTTGCAATCCTCGAAATCCTAAGCAACTCAAGGACCTTCGGAGAGAGTTGGAGATTTTCCAATTTTCATATTTGAAATTTTTATCAAATAGTGAAGACGAGGATTTTGATTTTTAATTATTTCTCTTCGGAAATTATTTCATTTTAAAATAATAAATGAGGGGAGATAATATGACTTCTCCAAAACAATTGAAATATCGGAGGAAAAATGTTAAAATCATTATTTGGATTTTATTTGAGTTTATTCGGAATTTTATTTGCCCTAGAAAAATTTGCATGTTTTAAAAATTGCATTTTAGGGGCCAAGAAAAGTTCATCTTGTTCTAAATATTTTATTTAGACGGAGAAAACTTGTTTTGGAATTTTTAGATTTTTATTTATATTTTTCTAGGATTTTTCTAGTCGACGGAATGTTTAAAAAAAAACCCCACGCCCGACTGGGCCAAAGACCCAGCCGAGCAGGCCGGCCCAGCCGCCCGCCACCGCCGCCTCCTGCGTGCGCGCGCACCCCGCCGCCGCCGACCTGGACTCCAGAGTCTGAGCCGGACTCCGCCGCCGCGCCTTGCCCCCTCCTCCAAGTCGCCCCGCCCCACCCCCTTTATATAGCGCCGGCCCCGCCCCCTCTAACCATCACCACCACCACCATAACCGCCGCCGCCGCCTCCCGGAGCCCGGAGCCGAGACCCGAGCCACCGCCGCCGAGTCGCCGCCGCCGCCTCCCGCCGCCACCCCGCGCCCTCCCAAGCCCCGCCACCCCTCGCCGAGCCGCCGGAGCCGCCCGCCCCTGCCGGACGACCTCGCCGGAGGTAGCCACACCCCCCCTCGCCGCCGGTTTTTTTTAAAATAAACCCCTTCGTTTTTTTTGAAAAACCCTAGTTCGTTTTTTATATATATAGATCGGTTTTATTCTTCAATTTATTTATTTAGCGAGCGTTCGCTCGTCCGTTCGTTCTAACGAATGTGTTCATCATTTAGTTTCTGTTAACGAACGTTCGTTCGTTTAGCCGTTCGTCGTTTTTCTTTTATCGGATTTATTCCGTGATTTTTCTGATCGCGATTTCTGATCCGATGTTCAAACCTGTTTATCTTTTCGCTCGTTTATCGGAATCAGGCTATTCAAGCACCTGGAGTTTCATCTCGAAACCTTCTTCCCGAATAATCAACTCAAACAAGTTTTTATCTCTGTAAAATTTGACCCTAGTTCAGATTAGTTAACGGATCTTGTTTCTTTTGCCGTTTGAGTTTCGTTGCTCCGTTTGATTTGATTCTTTTTGCAAACCGGAGTTCTTAAGTTGAACTCTCCGGTCAAACTCTTTTATTTGGAGTTCTACTTGTGCATCTTTGATTGTTGCTTATGTATGTTATTGTTTGCTTGCGATAGAATTCCCGGAGTGCGAAGCGTGTTACTACGAGTCTCTAGGATTCACGGATCGTCAGCAAGGCAAGTAACATATTGATCATACTCTTTTCATACCCAGTTTTTATGCATTAGTTTCAATCCTCAAACATTGCATGACTAGGATGCCTTTAATATGTGGGTTTTGGGAAGTAGTTGCTGAGGTAGAACCTATTGCCCTGTTTATTATCAAACCCTTGGGAGTTACTTCTACGCGTTGCTTATTTTGCCATGCTATGCTCGTAGACGTGGATTGGGTTTGAGTGATTTCCATGACAGATGTGAGATTGTTAAATTAATGGTTTACTTAAGGTGGCAACTTTAATACACATCTGGGTGGATTGAGGCACCTGGGGTATCCAGTGATTGCCTGTTTTATTTTTGGAAATCCCGGGGTTACCGTGTGATTCTCCTATGGACCGCCACCCAGGCTCAAAGGGAACTGAGTCTATTCATGCTAGAAACTTCCGTGTGCAGCCGCAAGCTATTATGGGCTCTAGCATAGTTGAGTAAGTTACGTGAAGCTCTTGAAGAGGTGGATCAGCAGGTAGTGGGTTTGTAGGTTTGGTATGGTCTGCCCGGAGTAGAGAGTTAATGTTTCTGAAAGACTGTGTCTCGGTCATCCGTTTCTCAAACATCATGTAGTGCGAGGAATCAGCGGAGGCGATCGAGTCTTGCGGGGAAAAGTGCGCAAACCTCTGCAGAGTGTACAATCTAATCATGGTTAGCCGTGTCCCCGGTTATGGACAATTCTGAGTATCTAGTACTTGAGTATTCGCATGTATCTCAACACTTCTAATTAATCTTGCTGGGTTGTTAACTATTTTAATTGGGATCATTGAGTTGGGGTTACCTTCTCAAATGATGTTTCAACCACCATGATAGTTAAATTAAAATTTATTCCTTTGTAGTAGGGAAAAATTGGCTTTTCGCAAAACTGTAACCATAGAGCTTTCCACCAGCCAAATATGCATGTAGTGGTAGTATTATTCTGTTATTGCTCTTTTGTGTTACATTGCCAGCATATTCCATGTGCTGACCCGTTCTCGGGCTGCAACGTATTATGTTGCAGACTTTTCAGACGAGGAGTAAGGTTCGTAGGTCGTTGCCGTGCAGCTCAGCTATGCCGTTGGAGTTGATGGACTCACTTTATCTTCCAAGCCTTCCGCTGTTATCGCATTAGATGGCCTTAAGCCATATTATTGTAATAAGTTCTCTTTTGAGACATTCGATGTAATAAGTGTGTGATTGCTACTCTGTTATAAATCCTTCGAGTACTGTGTGTGTCAGCATTACCGATCCAGGGATGACACGGAAGCACAGAGACTTGACCATCTGAGGTCGGGTCGCTACAAGATGGTATCAGAGCACACGCTGAGTGTAGGACACGACCACTAAGATAAACCATAGGTCACTCTTCTCTTCTCATTTCTGACTCCTCTTCTTTTTCCACTCTTTAGGATGAAGGAGATGAAGAACAAGTTTGCACAACCAGATGAAGACTCACCTTTTGGACGCCACTTGAAGGAAGTCACTAGGTACTTGAATATTGGAATACCAAGCTTCACCGGGACGTACAACGCCACTCTACCAGAAGAAGAGCGCTGGATGATTCAAGTACGAGTTCCAGGAAGAACGTTCTCGCCAAATTCTAAACCCATAGAGTTTTCTTTCGAAGCACCCACTTGGAGCCTTGGCAAGAGTATGGCAGCTCATATTACCATGGGACGCATTGGAGAAATCTACAACAAGGACCTTGAGGACACCACCTATCAAATATGTGGGCGCCGAGATGAACAATGGGAGATGATCAGCACCAGGAAGGATAGATCTGTCGCAGCCTTTATCCAGGAGCAAAACCAGCACATTCGACGACAGGAGAACCAGATGTGCGCAGACATGATCGAGTTGAAGAAGGCGAAAACTAGCATCATCGAGCTGGAGGAAGAACTTAAGTTCACACGCGATGGATATGAGGAGGAAATCAAGACCCTATTGGAGAAGAATGACGACCTAGTCGAGAAGATCGGAATTTTCATGGGAGGACCAGTTCCAAGAGAAGATGACGGAGACCCCATTTGTCCGGACAACTAAATCATCATCACGACACCGATTCAGATTCAAGTGATGATGACTACGAAGATGAAGCTGGAGCAGACATCATGGAGTCTTCCACCGATCAAAATTTCTAGATGACCACCATATAATAATAGTATTCCCCTATGTAACTAGTAGTAGTGAGCACTTTTGCGATAGTCCTAGACCGTTTTGTATGCCCTTTCTTGATTGATTGAATGAATGCTTGTGTTTGCCTCATATACATATGGGTAGTGTTTCTCCCCTAGATCTTTTTCTATTCTAATCTCTTCCATCTAAACCCATCAGATGCCTCCGAGAAGAGACCCCGATTTTGTTTTCCCACCGGAGATCACCCAGTTGATCCAGCAACAGAATGCCTTGATGCAATTGCTAGTTCAGAACCAGGGCAATGCCAATAACAACAATGCCAACAACAACCCGCCGCCAGTGGATAACCTCGCCCGTTTCTTAAGATTACAGCCGCCAGTGTTCTCCAGTAGCATCGAGCCAATAGTTGCGGATGATTGGCTACATCGTATTGGAAGGCAGTTAACCACTGCAGGATGCACAGATGCTGAGAAGGTGCATTTTGCCGCACACCAACTGGATGGACCTGCAGCAGCATGGTGGGAGAATTTCACAGCCACCTATCCTATCAACACAGTCACATGGGCTCAGTTTCAGCAGGCTTTTCATACTGCCCGTGTCTCGACTGGAGCTATGCAGATGAAGAAGTGTGAGTTTCGCAATCTACGCCAGGGGAACCGTACTGTTGGTCAATACGTGGATGAGTTTAGCAAGTTATCACGTTATGCCCCTGATGATGTGGCCACAGATGCCGTGAAGCAGGAGAAGTTTATGGAAGGGCTGAATGATGAGATGAGTATGCAGTTGATGGTAGCAACCTTCAACAACAACCAGGAGTTGGTAGATAAGGCCCTAATGATTGGAGGAAAGCAGCAGCAGATTGAGAATCGTAAGAGGAAGTATGGACAAGGGAAATACAACCGAGGAGCTCACCAGAAGCCTCGTTTAACCCCGAACTCGGGAGGACTTGTTCATAACCATGGAGGTCATAACCATGCTGGAGGAGGATCGCATAACCATAATGGTGCGAAGAACGAGAATGGGAATGGAGCCAACAATAATCAGAATCGCTCTAACCCATCTACACCCGCAAAGAGGGACTTAAGTCAAGTTTTTTGCTACAAGTGCGGGAAGACCGGGCACTATGCCAATGACTACTCTGAAGGAAAGAATGGAAACGGAAATGGGAGCACTGGGAAGAAGCCCAATCCATTCAACAAAGGACAAGTGAACCATGTTAACGTGGAGGAAGTTGAAGAGCAGCCGGACGCGGTAATAGGTAAGTTTTTGGTTCAGTCATTTACCGCAATTGTTCTTTTCGATACTGGTGAATCACATTCATACATATCAAGGGGATTTGTGGAAAAGTTCAAGTTACCAACCCAAACCCTTAGGACACCCCTTTTAGTGAGCTCGCCTGGAGCAGAGTACATGGCTAGCAGTTGGTGCACCCAGATACCCCTAATCATTGGCACACATGTATTTCCGTCTAACCTAATTATCTTGGAGTCGCAAGGATTGTATGTGATATTAGGAATGGACTGGATGTCGAAGTATGGAGGAAGTATTGACTGTGCTAGTAAGTCAATTTCCCTTACCACCCCGGGGAAAAAAAGGATTAAGTATGTATCTAGGCATGTGCCTAGGAGGAGCCAAGTAAACGCCCTCACGGGAGTTGTACAGGAGGAAGTACCTGTAGTAAAGGATTTTCCGGATGTTTCCCCCGAAGAGTTACCAGGTATGCCACCGGATAGAGACATCGAGTTTTTGATAGAGCTATTGCCAGGTACAGGGCCGATATCCAAGAGACCCTATCGGATGCCAGCAAATGACCTGGAGGAAATTAAGAAGCAGATCAAAGAGTTGTTGGAGAAAGGTTACATTCATAGAAGTTCACCACCTTGGGGAGCCCCAGTAGTTTTGGTGGAGAAGAAGGATAAATCCCTGAGGATGGTCGTTGATTACCGAGCTCTAAATGAAGTAACGATAAAGAACAAGTATCCCTTATCGATGATTAATGATCTGTTTGATCAGTTACAAGGAGCTAAGGTGTTTTCAAAGATTGATCTACGATCAGGATACAATCAGTTGAAGATCCAAGAGAAGGATATACCAAAGACAGCGTTTACCACGCGGTATGGATTATATGAGTACACGGTCATGTCATTTGGACTGACTAACGCCCCTGCCTATTTCATGAGTATGATGAACAAGGTGTTCACGGAGTATTTTGACAAGTTTGCTGTGGTATTTATTGATGATATTATGATATACTCGAAGAACGAAGAGGAGCATGTGGAACACTTGCGTTTGGTTTTCGAGAAACTCAGGGAACACCAGTTATACGCCAAATTCAGCAAGTGTGATTTTTGGTTGAAAGAAGTTGGATTTCTTGGGCATGTTATATCAGGAGAGGGTATAGCAGTGGATCCCAGTAAGGTTCAGTCGGTCACTGAATGGTTGGCACCCACTTCAGTTGGCGAGATTCGTAGTTTCCTTGGACTCGCAGGATATTATCGGAGATTCATTGGGAATTTTTCCAAGATTGCTAAACCAATGACTGAATTGTTAAAGAAGGATACTAAGTTCAAATCGACGGAGGATTGCGAGACAAGTTTTCAAGAGCTGAAGGAACGTTTCTGGTGGACTGTTATGAAGAAGGATATTGCCGAGTATGTTGCCGTATGTGATGTATGTCAGAGAGTGAAGGCAGAGCATCAGAAACCAGCAGGATTGTTACAACCTATGCCAATACCTGAATGGAAGTGGGACAAACTTGGTATGGACTTTATTACCGGATTACCCAGAACCAAGGCAGGATATGATTCTATATGGGTAGTTGTGGATCGATTAACTAAAGTAGCTCACTTCATCCCAGTGAAAACAACATATACAAGTACAAAGTTGGCCAAGATATATATGACCAGGATCGAATGTTTACATGGAGTTCCGAGGAGCATCGTATCAGATAGAGGAACCCAGTTTACTTCAAAGTTTTGGCATCAGTTACACCAGACTTTGGGTACCCGATTGGAATTCAGTACCGCTTTTCACCCTTAGACAGATGGATAGACAGAAAGAGTCAATCAGATTCTGGAGGACATGCTAAGAGCATGTGCGCTAGATTATGGATCTAGTTGGGATGACAATTTACCATCGCGGAGTTCTCTTATAACAACAGCTACCAGGCCAGTTTGAAGATGGCACCGTTCGAAGCTCTGTATGGACGCAGATGGAGAACACCATTGATGTGGGATGAGGTAGGAGACCGTCAATTGTTTGGACCAGATTTGATCAAGGAATCAGAAGAGAAGGTTAAACTAATCAGAGACAGACTAAAGATCGCTCAGTCCAGACAGAAGAGTTATGCAAATTCAAAACGCAAGGAAGTAACCTATGAAATTGGAGACAGAGCTTATTTACGAGTATCACCTTTGAGGGGAGTAAAACATTTTGGAGTTAAGGGAAAGTTATCCCCGAGATTTGTAGGACCGTATCGTATTTTGGGACGGATGGGAGAAGTTGCCTACAAGCTGGAGTTACCTGAAGGGTTGTCAGGAGTTCACGATGTGTTTCACGTATCACAGCTGAAGAAGTGCCATGCTGAGATGGCCGATATACCATTGAATGATACAATATCTTTGGAGGCGATTCAGCTGGATAATAATCTGACCTATGAGGAGAAGCCAGTAAAGATTCTTGAGTTTGATAGTCGAGTCACTCGCAACAAGGTGATCAAGTTTTGCAAAGTTCAGTGGAGTCATCATACTGAGGAGGAAGCCACTTGGGAGCGAGAAGAGGATATTCGCAAGGACCACCCGCACCTATTTTCTAGCCAACCCGAATCTCGAGGGCGAGATTCATCTTAAGGAGGTAGGTTTGTAACATCCCAAATTTCCAATTTGGCATGTTATACATAGGTCATCCATGCATATCATATTTTATTGCTTTTTCGTTTGCAATCCTCGAAATCCTAAGCAACTCAAGGACCTTCAGAGAGAGTTGGGGATTTCCAATTTTCATATTTAAAATTTTTATCAAATAGTGAAGACGAGGATTTTGATTTTTAATTATTTCTCTCCGGAAAATATTTAATTTTAAAATAATAAATGAGGGGAGATAATATGACTTCTCCAAAACAATTGAAATATCGGAGGAAAAATGTTAAAATCATTATTTGGATTTTATTTGAGTTTATTCGGAATTTTATTTGCCCTAGAAAAATTTGCATGTTTCAAAAATTGCATTTTAGGGGCCAAGAAAAGTTCATCTTGTTCTAAATATTTTATTTAGACGGAGAAAACTTGTTTTGGAATTTTTAGATTTTTATTTATATTTTTCTAGCATTTTTCTAGTCGGCGGAATGTTAAAAAAAACCCACGCCCGACTGGGCCAAAGGCCCAGCCGAGCAGGCCAGCCCAGCCGCCCGCCGCCGCTGCCTCCTGCGTGCGCGCGCGCCCCGCCGCCGCCGACCCGGACTCCGGAGTCCGAGCCGGACTCCGCCGCCGCGCCCTGCCCCCTCCTCCAAGTCGCCCCGCCCCGCCCCCTTTATATAGCGCCACCCCCGCCCCCTCTAACCACCACCACCACCACCACCACCACCACTGCCGCCTCCCGGAGCCCGGAGCCGAGCCCTGAGCCGCCGCCCCCGAGTCGCCGCCGCCGCCCTAGCGCCGCCGCCGCCTCCTGCCGCCACCCCGCGCCCACCCAAGCCCCGCCACCCCTTGTCCAGCCGCCGGAGCCGCCCGCCCCGCCGGACGACCTCGCCGGACGTAGCCACCCCCCCTTGCCGCCGTTTTTTTAAATAAACCCCTTCGTTTTTTTTCGAAAAACCCTAGTTCGTTTTTTATATATATAGATCGGTTTTATTCTTCGGTTTATTTATTTAGCGAGCGTTCGCTCGTCCGTTCGTTCTAAAGAACGTGTTCATCGTTTAGTTTCTGTTAACGAACGTTCATTCGTTTAACCGTTCGTCGTTTTTCTTTTATCGGATTTATTCCGCGATTTTTCTGATCGTGATTTCTGATCCGATGTTAAAACATGTTTATCTTCTCGCTCGTTTATCGGAATCAGGCGATTCAAGCACCTGGAGTTTCATCTCGAAACCTTCTTTCCGAATAATCAACTTAAACAAGTTTTTATCTCTGTAAAATTTGACCCTAGTTCAGATTAGTTAACGGATCTTGTTTGTTTTGCCGTTTGAGTTTCGTTGCTCCATTTGATTTGATTCTTTTTGCAAACCGGAGTTCTTAAGTTGAACTCTCCGGTCAAACTCTTTTATTTGGAGTTCTACTTGTGCATCTTTGATTGTTGCTTATGTATGTTATTGTTTGCTTGCGATAGAATTCCCGGAGTGCGAAGCGTGTTACTACGAGTCTCTAGGATTCACGGATCGTCAGCAAGGCAAGTAACATATTGATCATACTCTTTTCATACCTAGTTTTCATGCATTAGTTTCAATCCTCAAACATTGCATGACTAGGATGCCTTTAATATGTGGGTTTTGGGAAGTAGTTGCTGAGGTAGAACCTATTGCCCTGTTTATTATCAAACCCTTGGGAGTTACTTCTACGCGTTGCTTATTTTGCCATGCTATGCTCGTAGACGTGGATTGGGTTTGAGTGATTTCCATGACAGATGTGAGATTGTTAAATTAATGGTTTACTTAAGGTGGCAACTTTAATACACATCTGGGTGGATTGAGGCACCTGGGGTATCCAGTGATTGCCTGTTTTATTTTTGGAAATCCCGGGGTTACCGTGTGATTCTCCTATGGACCGCCACCCAGGCTTAAAGGGAACTGAGTCTATTCATGCTAGAAACTTCTGTGTGCAGCCGCAAGCTATTATGGGCTCTAGCATAGTTGACTAAGTTACGTGAAGCTCTTGAAGAGGTGGATCGGCAGGTAGTGGGTTTGTAGGTTTGGTATGGTCTGCCCAGAGTAGAGTTAATGTTTCTGAAAGACTGTGTCTCGGTCATCCGTTTCTCAAACATCATGTAGTGCGAGGAATCAGCGGAGGCGATCGAGTCTTGCGGGGAAAAGTGCGCAAACCTCTACAAAGTGTACAATCTAATCATGGTTAGCCGTCTCCCCGGTTATGGACAATTCTGAGTATCTAGTACTTGAGTATTCGCATGTATCTCAACACTTCTAACTAATCTTGCTCGGTTGTTAACTATTTTAATTGGGATCATTGAGTTGGGGTTACCTTCTCAAATGATGTTTCAACCACCATGATAGTTAAATTAAAATTTGTTCCTTTGTAGTAGGGAAAAATTGGCTTTTCGCAAAACTGTAACCATAGAGCTTTCCACCAGCCAAATATGCATGTAGTGGTAGTATTATTCTGTTATTGCTCTTTTGTGTTACATTGCCAGCCTATTCCATGTGCTGACCCGTTCTCGGGCTGCAACGTATTATGTTGCAGACTTTTCAGACGAGGAGTAAGGTTCCTAGGTCGTTGCCGTGCAGCTCAGCTATGCCATTGGAGTTGATGGACTCACTTTATCTTCCAAGCCTTCCGCTGTTACCGCATTAGATGGCCTTAAGCCATATTATTGTAATAAGTTCTCTTTTGAGACATTCGATGTAATAAGTGTGTGATTGCTACTCTGTTATAAATCCTTCGAGTACTGTGTGTGTCAGCATTACCGATCCAGGGATGACACGGAAGCACAGAGACTTGACCATCTGAGGTCGGGTCGCTACATCGGCTTAACGGCCGCATGGGCGGTCATGGTAAAACTGGCCAACCAAAGAGTTTGGCCTAAAGCCAGGGCTCCTCCAGAGGTGATAATGTCCTTGATAACAAGGCGAGCCATCAATCCTGTCTTTGATGTCACAGCAGACTCTCAATGAAAGCACAAATGTCAGTGTCAAAACCGGCGGATCTCGGGTAGGGGGTCCCAAACTGTCCGTCTAAGGTCGATGGTAATAGGAGGCGGGGGACACGATGTTTACCCAGGTTCCGGCCCTCTCTATGGAGGTAATACCCTACTTCCTACTTGATTAATCTTGATGAATATGAGTATTACAAGAGTTGATCTACCACAAGATTGTAATGGCTAAACCCTAGAAGTCTAGCCTATATGATTATGATTGTCTCTATGGACTAATCCCTCCGGTTTATATAGACACTGGGGGGAACTAGGGTTGTACAAAGTTGGTTACAGAAAAAGGAATATTCATATCCGAATGCCAAGCTTGCCTTCCACGCCAAGGAGAGTCCCATCCGGACACGGGAAGAAGTCTTTTGTCGTGTATATTCATAGCCCATCAGTCCGGCCCATGTCAATAGTCTGGACGGCCGAGCACCCCTTAATCCAGCACTCCCTCACCTACTTTTTTCAAGGATGCTCGTAAGTTTGTTTTATCTTGTGATGAATGTCAACGAATTGGTAATATTGGTAAGAATCAAGAAATGCCTATGAATTATTCACTTGTTGTTGAACCATTCGACGTTTGGGATTTTGATTATATGGGACCTTTTCATTCCTCCAATCGGTATACACATATTTTGGTTGCTGGTGATTATGTTACTAAGTGGGTAGAAGCTATTCCAACTAGTAGTGCTCCTCATAACACTTCCATTAAAATGCTTAAAGAAGTTTTTTTCCCAAGGTTTGGAGTCCCTCGATATTTAATGATTGATAGTGGTTCACACTTTATTCATGGTGCTTTCCGTAAAATGCTTGCTAAATACGATGTTAACCATAGAATTGCATTACCCTATCATCCTCAATCTAGTGGTCAAGTTAAACTTACCAATAGAGAAATAAAACTAATACTACAAAAAACTGTTAATAGGTCACAAAAGAATTGGTCTAAGAAATTAGATGATGCACTTTGGGCCTGCCGAACAACATATAAAAATCCTATGGGTATGCCTCCCTGCAAAATGGTGTATGGAAAAGCTTGTCATTTGCCTCTTGACTTAGAACATAAAGCGTATTGGGCAATTAAAAACTCAACTATGATTTGAAACTTGCTGGTGAAAAGAGGTTATTTGATATTAGCTCACTATATGAATGGAGAACCCAAGCTTATGAAAATGCAAAGTTGTTTAAAGGAAAAGTTAAAAGATGGCATGACAAAAGAATCCAAAAGAGAATTCGAAGGTGAAGAATATGTTCTATTGTACAACTCTTGTTTCGGGTTCTTTGCAGGCAAACTTCTCTCCAAATGGTAAGGATCATATATCATCGAACAGATTTACCGCTCTGGAGCTATCAAAATAAATAATGTTGAAGGTACTAACCCGAAAGTGGTCAATGGGCAAAGAATTAAACACTATATCTCAGGTAAGCCTATTAATGGTGAAAGCAATATTATTCAAAGTATGACCTGAGGAACACATAAAGGAGACCTTCCTGAACACACCAGAATAATTAAAAAATAGGAGGTACATGATACGGTAAGTAAATGGACTTCAAAAAATATGCAAAAATATATTCTGTCAGTTTTGGATTATATTACAAATTAGGAAAATAAGAAACAGACATGAAGGCACCCGAGGAGGGCACAAGACACCAGGGTGCACCAGGGCCCCCTGGCACGCCCAGGTGGGTTGTTCCCACCTCGGGAACCTTCCCGACTCCGTTTTCCTCCCGTTTGCTTGTTTCTCAAGATAAAAAATGTTATATACCCCCCAAATGTATTGACCCCCATATCACGGAGAAATCTCATGTTTCTCTTTCTTGCTGTTTTTCTGTTAGGGTTTATCAAAGCCAGGCATCATGTCTTCTCCCTCCACCAACAATGTAGAAGAAGATGCTTGGTTGATGAAGATGTAACTAAAGAGAGAAGGACCAAAGGAAGCTCTCCATTAGTAGAGCAAGCCTTGCCCGCAGAGGAAGAAGAAGAGGATATACACCATCCATATTATGAAAATATTACCCCCACTGAAATTGAAGCTTTTAGGATAATTGAAACAGTTCTTGTTCAAAAGAATTATCTCACTCATGAAAATATTCTATTGCAAGAGCACATCATTGCCCTCCAGAGCGTCATCCACAGATTGGAGTATGTTTTGAGCCTGAAGGACAAGATCGCTACCCCATCATCACCACCACCTTCTTCATCACCAAAGAAGACTTGAGTTCATGGTATGGACACTCCCCTTGGCTTGTGCCAAGCTTGGGGGAGGTGTCCCGTTATCGTATCACCACAACTATCTTTGCTTTTATCTATTTTAGTTTGATCTTTAGTTTCTTTTGATTTAGTTTACTAAAAGTTTAGTTCGATCATTTCTTTTCAAGTGTTTGCTTAGTGATCTATCTATCGATGTAATCGTGATCAAGATATATAATAAAGAGTAGTTTCAGTTTTGTTTCTTTACTTTAATGTTTCAATAAAAAAGGAAAATAAATGGGTAGATCATATGCTAATCTTATGGTAAGTAATGACATCACATAAGGAAACGTATAAGTGGTAAAATTTGTTGGACATTGACAAACATAGCATTGGTCAATGATGCAACTCATGAAAGAATTAATAAGGGAAGAGAAGATTCACATGCAAATACACTATCTTGGACATCTTTTATGATTGTGAGCCCCAATTAAATATTTGGTGTCAAAATAGTTGGCATTTTACAAGGAAGACAACGTAATGATTTATGTTTGTTCATATTCACATAGAAGTTATATTGTCATAGATCCTTCAACATGTGGTGCTTTCTCAATATCTTTTCTATCCAAAAATTCCGCACTAAGTAGAGATACTACTTGTGCATCCAAAACCCTGACCCAAATATTATTTTGAGAGTCCACCATACCTACCTATGGATTGAGTAAGATCCTTCAAATAAGTTGTCATCGGTGCAACAAGGTAAGAAAAATTGCTTCTAAAAGTGTTGGATCATTTAGTGTAATAGAAAATTTATCATTGTACGAACTTGTGATGGCAAAGAATAAAAGCGACAAACTGCATAATAAAGGTCGCTATCATAAGGGGCAATATAATGTGACGTTCTTTTGCATTAAGGGATTTGGAATACAAACAAATAAGCGCATGACAACCTCTGCTTCCCTCTGTGAAGGGCCTATCATTTACTTTTATCCATTTACTTTTACGTAAGAGTCAAAGTATTCTTCCCTATTTTTTTTCATTTTCTCTTTTTGCCAGCCCCATGTGGCGAGGAAAGATCTAGGAACATATATCCAGTTGGATATGAGTAGGCATGAGTTATTATTGTTGACACCCTTGAGGTGAATACGTTGGGAGGTGAAACTATAAGCCTCGGTCTTTCTATGTGTCCGGTTGAAACTTTTTTTCATGGGTACATTGTGAGTGTTAGAAATCATAGATGATTAAATGATGGTTGCGTATGTGGACTTGCCTCAAGGCTCCGACACATGACCCTTCCTAGAAATATGATGAATTGCAGTTGCAAAGTTGACTGAGAACATAGTTTGTGTTTTTTCAATAAGGTTTATGCTTTATAATTCAATGTTGTGATGAATTGTTACTTGTTCATGAGAAGTTATATGATATAAGTTATTTGATAAAGGTCGTGTTAAATTTCCATGTTGTTATGGTTGACCTATTTGACCTTGCCGACAAGTGGGCCAATGCTGAGGAGGCCCATCTCTTTGCCCACAACGACCCTAACACGGACTTGACGTCGGCAAGCCTAAGGCCAGGGAACCAAGCACATGGGCCCCACCGTGCTTAACGGCAGAGGCTGAGCGGAAGCGTGGCTGCGACTGTGACGAGACCAAGAAGAATGGGCGGCCCTTCTGCACCTACCAAAACATGCACTCCCATGCCACTGAAGTTAGCCACGTGCTCAAGCTCCTTCACGATGAGCGGTAGGAGAAATGCGGTGACCGCAATGAGAGCAGCTCAGGCCACGGCGGTAGCCGCAACAACAATAGTTGGAAAGATCGCGACAACAACAATGGCAACAAAAACTCACGGCGGGGGTGGCGGAATCATCCTCGGCATACCGACCCTCAGTGGGCCAACCCTCAGTAGGCCAACATGGCCCTGTCATGCCCCAACAGGAATAATGACAACCCGCCTGAGGAGGATGCCGTGGGCTATCAGGAGCCTCGCGCAGTGGCCTGCATTATTGGCGGGTGAGGGAGTCCTGGATTAAGGGGTCCTCAAGCATCTGGCCTATTGACATGGACCGGATTGATGGGCTGTGAAGATACAAGACTGAAGACTCTCACCTGTGTCCGGATGGGACTCTCCTTGGCGTGGAAGGCAAGCTTGGTGCCCGGATATGAAGATTCCTTTCTTTGTAACCTACTTTGTACAACCCTAGTCCCCTCCGGTGTCTATATAAACTAGAGGGCTTAGTCCGTAGAGGCAACAATCATAATCATACAGGCTAGACTTCTAGGGTTTTAGCCATTACGATCTTGTGGTAGATCAACTCTTGTAATACTCATATTCATCAAGATCAATCAAGCAGGAAGTAGGGTATTACCTCCATAGAGAGGGCTCGAACCTGGGTAAACATTATGTCCCCTGCCTCCTGTTACCATCAACCTCAGACGCACAATTCGGGACCCCCTACCCGAGATCTGCCGGTTTTGAAACCGACATTGGTGCTTTCATTGAGAGTTCCACTGCAACGTCGAAGACAGGATTGATGGCTCTCCTTGTTATCAAGGAGAATATCATCTCCGGAGGAGCCCTGGCCTCAGGCCAAACCCTTCGGCTGGGCAGCTTTACCATGACCACCCGTTCGGCGTTTAAGCCGATGATGACTTCTCGGGTCATCGAAAATTGCCTCCGTGTCGACTCCGAATACTCCAAACGGACGGATCCGATGGAGTTGTTGTCTTTAAACGAACTCCTAGATTGCATCGCCGCCTTGGGGGTCGCTACAGACTCGGATCGGATTGGGCTTAAACCCGATCAGAGTGATATCAAATCTCCGCCGATCACCCATCAGATAGCAGTAGTAGAGGAGGTGTACAACAACTCTTCCTCTATATTGAGGATGAACTATGTTCGGATCTCCGAGCTCGAAGAGCCGGACACCCGTCCGCGGAAAGATGTGCCCCGTCCTCTGAACCTAGAGTCAGACGGTGGATCTGAAAAATCGGTTGATATCCCAGAGCCCAAACTGTTAAGCCCAGAAGTTTCTCAAACTCCGGATACCAAATTGGGTCAGGGTTCGGATTCAAATCCACTCACCCACCCAGATATACACGATCTCATGTACATACGACAGCAGTCTAAGGAAATAGTCCATCACTTTTGGGCCAGATTCCTCCTTGTTAAAAACACGATTAAAGATTGCCACAACGAAGATGTGATCTCTGTATTCTGCAATAATTGCACGGACGAAGGAATCCTCAATGCCATTACCCGCTGTCGCGTATTACACTTTGCTGACTTGGCAACCATAGTACAGAAGTACTGCGCAATGGAAAGCGCCTGGAAAACTCAGGCAGCTCCCTGGGAGCCACCAGTTTCCACTCAACCCCTCACCCGGGCAAAAAGGATGCACCCTCATGGGTCGCCCAATC
The DNA here is from genome assembly GCF_018294505.1 of Triticum aestivum. Classification (NCBI taxonomy): domain Eukaryota; kingdom Viridiplantae; phylum Streptophyta; class Magnoliopsida; order Poales; family Poaceae; genus Triticum; species Triticum aestivum. The sequence continues at coordinate 459,531,194 of NC_057810.1, read as the reverse complement.
CAATAGTAAAGAAATTGAAGCCCATTACAGGGCACAGAACCGTTCTAAAGGGATGGCTTGATAGGCCATGCAAAATACACACAACAACGGATACCATACCAACCCACAGCCTTAGAGCATGTTGGATACTCCTGCAAGTGGCAAAGAGCGGTGAGGATCTCCTCACCAAAAATACCGTAGATCAACACCCCACGGAAAATGACGACCTCAGAATATTGATGGTCTTTGAGACTTTCGCCTCAAACAATAGGCGCAAAATGGCACTCCACGGCCTCGCTGAAGTCTGCCAAGTCGCAACAATAAACCCCTGGGACGACACGACCATAACTTTCAATGCCGGTGGCGAACCAAAATTCAGGACAGTCCGGGCACCAGCCGCCTTGGTCCTCAGTCCAATCATGGACGGCTTTCGGCTTACCAAAGTGCTCATGGACGGCGGCAGCGGACTAAACCTCATTTACAAGGAGACCCTCAACAAAATGGAAATAGATAGGAGCCACATTGAGCAAAGTAGTATGACCTTTCGAGGAATCATTCCCAGTCGGGGTGCGTGATCCACGGGAAAAATCACACTCGACATGGTATTCGGCATGCCGGAGAATTATCGGTCCGAGGAGATAACCTTCCAAGTGGCCCCTTTCAACAGTGGATATCACGCCTTATTAGGGCGAGATGCATTTGCGTGCTTCCAAGCTATACCACATGACGGGTACATGAAGCTCAAGATGCCCGGGCCTAATGGTATTATCACCCTTGCCAGTTATCGAAACATAGCACTCCGCGCCGAAAACAAAACTGCAGCCCTGGCCCTCGAGGCATTGTCTGAAGCCCCCGCGGCTGAAGAGTTAACTACACTATGCTCCATGGTGGATAGGGATGACGTGATCCTAGACAAGCGACCCAAATCCACCTCCTTTAAACTAGCAGACGAAATAGTCAAATTTCAAGTCCACCCGACGGACCCCAAGAAGACAACATCCATCGGGGCACAGCTTGACCCAACGGTTGACGCCGTACCATGAGCATTCCTATGCGAAAACTGGGACATATTCGCCTGGCACCCTTCTGATATGCCACGTATCCCACACAGGCTGGCCGAAGACAACCTCAATATATTGAAGGGACATAAGTCGGTCAATCAAACACTGCGGCGCTTTTTCGAACCCAATCGATAAGCTATGGGAGAGGAGCTAGCCAAGTTACTCAAGGCCGGATTCATGAGAGAAATAAAACACCCGACTGGCTAGCAAACCTGGTGATGGTACCAAAGAAGGATAAATCCTTGCGCCTATGTGTTGATTTCAAAGACCTCAACAAGGCCCGCCCTAAGGATTCTTCCCCCTCCCCCGCATCGGTCAGATTATCGATGCTACTGCAGGACACGACTCACCGTGTTTCCTCGACGCATACTCCGGATACTATCAAATCAAGATGAAGGAGTCCGATCAAGCCGCAATGGCATTTATTACCCCATACCGGCCTTTCTGCTTCAACACTATGCCCTTTGGGGTCAAAAACGCCGGCGCCACCTACCAACGCATGATTCGAACATGCCTGGAGAAACAAATCGGCAAGACAGTTGAAGCATATGTGGATGACGTAGTCATCAAAAGTAGGCACATCGAGTCATTAATAGACAATCTGTGTCTCACATTCGATAACCTCCATGCATATGACATCCAGCTCAATCCGAAAAAGTGTGTTTTTGGCGTTCCCGCTGGAAAGCTGCTGGTCTTCATCGTTTCCAATAGAGGAATCGAGGCGAACCCAGCTAAAATCCGAGCTTTGTCACAGCTGGCTACGCCAACAGACCTTAAACAAATCCAAAAACTAGCGGGATGTGTGGCAGCTTTAAGCCGCTTTATCTCCAGACTAGGAGAAAAAGCATTGCCACTTTATCGCCATCTCTGACGCACTGATCACTTCGAGTTGATGCGTGCGACAATGGCCGGACTGGAAGAAATAAAGGCTCTTTTAGCGAGCAGCCCAATCCTGGCCGCACTGAACGTCGGTGAACCTATGTTACTATACATATAGGCAACACACCAGGTTGTGAGTGTGGTGTTTGTCGTCAAACGAAAGGAGGACAGACACAAATTCCCACTTCAGAAGCCAGTATACTACGTATCCACTGTCCTCACACCATGCAAATACCGGTACCCTCGTTACCAAAAAATAGCATACGCGGTCTTCATGGCATCCCGGAAGCTGAAACACTACTTTGAAGAGTGCTCAATCACGGTGGCCTCCGAAGTACCACTCAATGACATAATAAACAACTATGATGCCATGGGCCGGATTGCCAAGTGGGCCATTGAGCTCCTCCCATCCGACATAACATACAGATCGCGCCGGGCCATTAAATCTCAAGTACTGGCCGACTTCGTCGACAAATGGATAGAGACCGAACTCCCTAAAGAGTATGGCACATATTCCAACTGGGTCATGCACTTCGACGGCTCCAAAATGCTGGCGGGCTTAGGGGCGGGCGTTGTCCTAACATCCCCCATTTGAGATATAGTTCAGTACATACTCCAACTATTATACACGGACTCCAACAATGCAGCCGAATACGAGGCCTTATTGCATGTTCTTCAGATGGCTGTCTCCATGGGCATACAACGCCTGGAAGTGCGTGAGGATTCAATCCTCGCAATATCTCAAATAAGTGGAGATTTCAATGCCAAAGATCCAAAGATGGCGGCCTACCGTAATGCCGTTCTCAAAATGTCGGCTCGGTTCGAGGGGCTCGAGTTTCATCATGTGGCTCGAGAAAGTAATCAAGCGGCAGATGTCCTTGCTCGCATCGGTGCTAAGCACGACCCCGTCCCACCTAACATCTTTCTGGAAAGGCTCTTCAAGCCATTCATGGTGTGGCAAGGGGAGAGCGGCAACATCAGTCCGGATCCGTTTATAACCCCATATTCCGAACACACTGATATCATCGGGGGCTCATCCATCGAAATAACACCATTGGCCCATCTTATCATGGCAGTCATTGCCCCATGGACCGAACCCTTCTTGGCCTACCTTAATAGGCGAGAACTCCTTGAGGATCAGAATGAGGCGCGCCGCATTGTTTGGCGCTCGAAAGCCTACAAGGTTCACAACGGAGAACTCTATAAGAAAAGCGCTACCGGAGTACTTTAAAGATGTATCTCCGAGGAAGAGGGACGACAACTCTTGGATGAAATTCATGCCGGTCTCAGTGGTCACTCTCGGTGTCAAAACCGGTGGATCTCGGGTAGGGGGTCCCGAACTATGCGTCTTAGGCTAATGGTAACAGGAAGCAGGGGGCACGATGTTTTACCCAGGTTCGGGCCCTCTCGATGGAGGTAATACCCTACTTCCTGCTTGATTGATCTTGATGATATGAGTATTACAAGAGTTGATCTACCACGAGATCATAGAGGCTAAACCCTAGAAGCTAGCCTATGGTATGATTATTGTTGTCCTACGGACTAAACCCTCCGGTTTATATAGACACCGGAGGAGGCTAGGGTTACACAGAGTCGGTTACAGAAGGAGGAGATCTAATATCCGAATCGCCAAGCTTGCCTTCCATGCAAAGGAGAGTCCCATCCGGACACGGGACGAAGTCTTCAATCTTGTCTCTTCATAGTCCAACAGTCCGGCCAAAGTATATAGTCCGGCTGTCCGGATACCCCCTTATCCAGGATGCCCTCAGTAGCCCCTGAACCAGGCTTCAATGACGATGAGTCCGACGCGTATATTGTCTTCTGCATAGCAAGGCGGGTTCCATCTCCGAATACTCCAAGATAAGCTTCGAACACATGAATCATGTCCGGTTCTGCAAAATAAATTTCACATACCACCGTAGAGAGCATAATATTCCCTAAATCCAATCTGCTGACAACATCAGATAGCGTGACATCACGCCGTGACCCGGTTACTACGAACTGTTTTTCCCAGCCCGCCACTACATGTGTTGCGAGGCGGTTTCATTGGCACGTCTTGTCAAACCAGAGATCGTGTTCCCCTTATCGCGGGATTCTCATCAATACGTGTGTGGGTAACCCAACTACGCCTGTTGGTGTGATTCCTCAATTTTAGGCAAGTCCCAAACGGTCGCGCCGAGGATGCTTGATATTCACCCCCTTTATAGAGGGGCCGAGGCCTGTCCCTTTCTTACCACGCTTGCGCGTCTCCGCATCTCGAGTTCCAACACCCGAAGCTCAAGCATAGGCACTTCGAATCTCCAATCATGTCCGGATCCAACCTTCAAGGTCGGTGGATGGCCTCCTCTGTCACAGAGGAGGACATTGCGAAGCTCAGGGAGGCCAGATATCTGACCGCCGATGTCAAGCACATGCTTCCTGCTCCAGGGAAGGTCATCCCCACTCCCGAACCCAACGAGCGCGTTGTATTCGTTTCTCACTTCCTCCGAGGCTTAGGCTTTACCCTTGATCCCTTCGTGAGAGGGCTCATGTTCTCTTACAGGCTAGATTTTCACGATCTGGCTCCGGATTCCATCCTTCACATCTCGTCGTTTATCATCGTGTGTGAAGCCTTCCTCCATATCACCCCACACTTCGGTTTATGGCTCGAGACCTTCAATGTAAAGCTGAAGGTGATCGAGGGCCGACACGCGGAGTGCGGAGGCACTGCAATAAGCAGGAACGCCGATGCCCCATGGCTAGAGGGCTCTTTCCCGGAGTTGTCTGATCTATGGCAGCGGAGGTGGTTCTACATCACAGCTCCCCGAGGCACGAAGTGGGCGGCTGCTGAGGGAGTCCTGGATTAGGGGGTATCCAGAGAGCCGGACTATATACATCGTCTGGACTATTTAAGCGTGAAGATACAAGACACAAGACTCCGGCCCGTGTCCGGATGGGACTCTCCTTTGCGTGGAAGACAAGCTTGGCAATCCGGATATTATATTTCCTTCCTTGTAACTGACTCCATGTAAACCCTAGCCCTCTCCGGTGTCTATATAAACCAGAGAGGATGGTCCTTAGAAGGCGGATCACAATTACAATCATACCATCATAGGCTAGCTCTTAGGGTTTAGCCTCTACGATCTCGTGGTAGATCTACTCTTGTACTACTCATATCTTCAATATTAATCATGCAGGAAGTAAGGTTTTACCTCCATCAAGAGGGCCCGAACCTGGGTAAATATTGCGTCCCTTGCTTCCTGTTACCATCAGCCTAAGACACATAGATCGGGACCCCCTACCCGAGATCCACCGGTTTTGACACCGACATTGGTGCTTTCATTGAGAGTTCCTCTGTGTCGTTGTTTCGAGGCTTGATGGCGTCTTCAATCACTAACAACACGATCCAGGGCGAGACTTTTCTCCCCGGACAGATCTTTGTGTTCGGCGGCTTCGCACTGTGGGCGAATTCGCTTGGTCATCTGGAGCAGATAGACAGCTACGCCCCTGGCCACTAGATCAGGTTCAGAAACTTGAACTACACGGCGGATATTCGCGGAGACTTGATCTTCGACGGATTCGTCCCTGTGCCAGGAGCGTCGGATAGTCACGACGAGCATGGCCTAGACCTGCTATCGGACAATCCTCGGGACATCACCCCTGTAGTGGCCCAGGATCTAAATCCGGAGCCGGTTGCATTGCCCAAGGACGGAGGGGTAGACCCCGCCCCACGGGCCGCATACTCATCGGCGGTGGAGCCAAACACAGGTCTCACCTCTATTGAGTCCTGTAACCTCGGGCCCCCGGACTCCACTACAAAAAAAAGACACATCTGTGACATTTTGGGCCGAACGATTTTTTTCTGTCATACATATGACACTTCTATGACGATAATTGTGACAAAACCCGGTATCATCATAGATGTGGTGGGCTCCTACTTCTGTGACAAAAAAGCATGACAGAAAATGGGCTTTTCATCCTGGGCGGTCCGGAGACGCAACTGCATGAGATTCTTTGGGCCGTCCATGACGGAAAAAACCATGGTAGAAGTGAGGGGGAGGAAAATTTCGGGGAGTTGTCGGTTACGGTGGGAGGTCGGGGGCCGAGCGATGTGCGTTTCTCTCGTACACATATGCGCATGTGTACGAGGCGTTGGCTCTAACTGAACCCGAGCGAGGCGTTGGGATCTAACTGAACCCGAACGATTGCACTGCAGGCTATGCGTTACTGAACCCGAGCGATCAATCGATTGCTGTTAACTGAACCTGATGGAGCGATTCCTTCGCTACTGCTGCTAACTGAAGCCGGTCGATTGGATGAACAGTGAGTGTTGCGGGGGGGGGGGGGGGGGGGGTTGGATGAACAGTGAGCGGTGGCGTTGCCTCTGGATGAACAGGACCCCGTGGTGTGGAGGGCTGGATGAACAGTAGACGGTGGAGGGGTGGCCATGGAGGGGTGGTTGAACAGGACCCCGTGGTGTGGAGGGCTGGATGAACAGTAGACGGTGGAGGGCTGGATGAACAGTAGATGGTGGAGGGTGGTTGAATAGTAGCCGGTGGAGTAGCGCACGGTGGAGGCTGGATGAACAGGAGCCCGTGGAGGCTGGAGGAGGTCGACGGTAGCCCGTGGAGGCTGGAGGAGGTCGACGGTGGAGATGAACAGTATCACGTGGAGTCCCGTTTTGCGGTACACCACACCCCTCCCGATGAACAGGACTCCCGTTTCGACCGTAGCGCTCCAACACAAGTCTGTTTCGTCTGTTTTGCGGTACGCCACACCCCTCCCGATTAACAGGACCCCTGTTTTCGACCGTAGTGCTCCAACACAAGTCCGTTTCATCCGTTTTGAGGTACGCCACACCCCTCCCGATCAACAGGACCCCCGTTTTGACCGTAGGAGGTCCGTTTCCTCCGTTTTGCGGTACGCCACACCCCTCCCGATCAATAGGACCCCGTTTCGAACGTGGCCGGTCGAACACAAGGTCGTTTCCTCCGTTCTGCGGTACGCCAGGCCTCATTTCCCTCGCCTGTTCCGTCCAAGCCCTCCCGATGAACACGACCACGCATTCCGTTCCAACCCAGCCGGTTGGCTCCCCATGAACACGACGACGACGTTGTTTCTCCATTCCGACCCAGCAATGTACGTATGCGCGAGTAGGCGTTCAAGACCCTGCCCGTATGTATGTACGTGGCCATATTTTCTTTCTTGCACCCTCGTCGCTGTATGTACGTGTACATGCTACGTGCCGCCTCTACTACGACACGTGCGCGCCTCTACTACGACACGTGCGCGCCTCTACAACGACCAGTATGTACGTACACGTTCGCGACCAGAATGACAACCGTACGTACGCTTCGACCAGGTGGGTCCCGACTGTCAGGCACTTCCTTGCCTGCGAAGATGTAGCTGGTGGGTCCCAGCAGTCAGGGGGGCGAATCATTTTTTTTGCTCGGACGCACTTCCTTGTGTGCGAAGATGTAGCTGGTGGGTCCCAGCAGTCAGGGGGAAACATTTTTTTTGCAAAATACGGTGGCCCGTCCGGTGGGTCCCCGGTGTCAGGTGGAGGAATAATTATTTTGCGCGTAATAAGGAGGCCCTTCCTTGCTGCGGCCGTGGACCCAACTGTCAGCCTCTCCACGTACAGTCCACGTCCGATGGAAGCCATTCCTTGACCACGTTGACTACGCCGCGCCGAGAGCACCAGGGCGGTGGACGACGGCGGGGCCTAGGAAGGGGATGACGCAGAGCCAGGGAAGACACGGCAGTGGATGCCCACGCGTAGAGGAGTACGAGGGTTCACTAGTTCGCTGCGGTGTGAGGTTGCCGTCGCCGCAGAATAACAAGGGGTGTGGGTGAGTAGAGGGATGGCCTGGACGGCGGTGGGAGTAGTAGGGGGCGGTGAGGCCTCCGCCGCATCGCAACCGGCCACGGGAGGCAGGAGCACGAGGCACAACCGGCGCTGGTTTGGGCGGCTGGAGCAAGAAGACCAGAGGTTGAAGAAGCACTACGACCGTTGGATGGACATAGTACGGTCACTGGAGCTAGAATCGTGCATATTGACTAAGTTGACAAAGCCCTCCGTCCCCGTAAACTTAGTAGGCCCACAAGTCAGCCTGCCACTATACTGGGTCCTAGCTAATAGGGGGAGTATTCATTTTTTTGTGCGTAATAAGGAGGCACTTCCTTGCGTGCGAAGATATAGCTGGTGGGTCCGAGGTGTCAGCGGCGGTAACATTTTTTTTGTGAAATACAGAGGCCCTTTCGGTGGGTCCCTGATGTCAGGTGGAGGAATCATTATTTTGCGCGTAATAAGGAGGCATTTCCTTGCGTGCGGTCGTGGACCCAGCTGTCGGCCTCTCCACGTACAGTCCACTTTAGATGCATGTCGGTTGTTGACCATGTTGACCAGGCCGTGCTGAGAGCACCAGGGCGGTGGACGACGGTGAGGCCTAGGAAGGGAACGACACGGAGGCAGGGAAGACTCGGTAGTTGTTTCCCACACGGAGGGGAGTACGACTGTACGAGGGTTTACTGGTCTGTCTGCCGTCGCCGGAGAATAACAACAGGTGTGGGTGAGTAGAGGGATGGCCTGGATAGCGGTGGGAGTAGTAGGGGGCGGTGAGGCCTCCGCCGCATCGCAGCCGGCCATGGGAGGCAGGAGCACGAGGCACGACCGGCGCTGGTTTGGGCGGCTGGAGCAAGAAGACCAGAGGTTGAAGAAGCACTACGGCCATTGGATGGACATTGTACGGTCACTGGAGCTAGAATCGTGCATATTGACTAAGTTGACAGAGCCCTCCGTCCCCGTCAACTTAGTAGGCCCACAAGTCAGCCTGCCACTATACTGGGTCCCAGCTAACAGGGGGAGTATTCATTTTTTTGTGCGTAATAAGGAGGCACTTCCTTGCGTGCGAAGATATAGCTGATGGGTCCGAGGTGTCAGCGGCGGTAACATTTTTTTTGTGAAATACAAAGGCCCTTTCGGTGGGTCCCTGATGTCAGGTGGAGGAATCATTATTTTGCACGTAATAGGGAGGCATTTCCTTGCGTGCGGCCGTGGACCCAGCTGTCGGCCTCTCCACGTACAGTCCACTTCAGATGCATGTCGGTCGTTGACCATGTTGACCAGGCCGCGCCGAGAGCACCAGGGCGATGGACGACGGTGGGGCCTAGGAAGGGAACGACACGGAGGCAGGGAAGACTCGGCAGTTGTTTCCCACGCGGAGGGGAGTACGACTGTACGAGGGTTTACTGGTTCGTCTGCCATCGCCGGAGAATAATAGCAGGTGTGGGTGAGTAGAGGGATGGCTAGGCCAGTGATGGGAGTACGGTGGAGCGGTGAGGGCTGCGCGGCAGCACAGCTGGCTGCGGGGAGGAGGGAGCAGGCAGTCCCGCCAATGCTTGTTTGAGCGGCTGGAGCAGGAAGAGCAGAGATTGAAGAAGCACGACGGCCGTTGGATGGACATCCAACAGTCACTGCTTGTGCATCAACCTTTTTTTTAAGGAAAGCCTCAAATCTGTGGAAAACAGCATACAACCCATCTGCCATTATTTCTAATAATTTACAGCCCATTTGCTAATTCTTAAGGTTTTTGTTGGAGCCCATATTCTTTTTGTTAGCATTATAGCCCATATTGTTGGCCATGGTTAAAAAATTATATGAAATTTTGCATATTTCGGTGCGGTCCGAACAGTTTTTAATCCCGAAATTTCGACTCACATTCAAACTGATTTTAAAAATAAATGTATATCAATATAAAATCCAACAAATTCTCCACGCATAAAAATTAATGTAATTTAAAATCTTGAAATGAAAAAAAGATATTTGAAACTAATTGCGGGTTTGATGTGTTTTAAAAATGTACAGCCCATTTCTCATTACTGATAGGCCATTTTCTCGGCCAGCTGAATGAAGCTCTCCTCGTCTCGAAAGATTTGTAGCCCAACAGGTGTGACAAAGCGACTTACTTGGCAAATCACAAAAAAACTGGGCTGTGGCCTTGGACCCAGCTGTCAGCCTCTCCACATACAGTACTCTTCCGATGGAAGTCGGTCGTTGACCATATTGACCACGCCGCCGAGAGCACCACGGCGGTGGACGACGGCAAGGCCTAGGAAGGGGACGACACAGAGCTGGGGAAGACGCGGCAGTGGATGCCCATGCAGAGAGGAGCACGAGGGTTCACTGGTTTGACTGCAGTGTGAGGCTGTCGTCGCCGCAGAATAACAGAGGGAGTGGGTGAGTGGAGGGATGGCCTGGCTAGTGGTGGGAGTAGTATGGGACGGTGAGGCCTCTGCGGCAGCATAGCCGGCCACGGGAGGCAGGAGCATGCGGCACAACCGGCACTGCTTTGGGCGGCTGGGGCAAGAAGACCAGAGGTTGAAGAAGCACTACGGCCGTTGGATGGACATCGTTGACCACGCCGCGCCGAAAGCACCCAGGCCATGGACGACGGCAAGGCCTACGAAGGGAACGACACGGAGCCGGGGAAGACACGGCAGTGGCTGCCCACCCGGTGGAGAGTACGAGGGTTGACTGGTTCGGCTGCCATCGCCGGAAATAACAGGAGGTGTGGGTGAGTAGAGGGATAGACAGGCCAGGGATGCGAGTATTATGGGGCCATGAGGCCTGCCCGGCAGCACTGCCGGCCACGGGAGGCGGGAGCAGGCGGTTCCGACGGTGCTAGTTTGGGCGGCTGGGGCAGGAAGATCAGAGACTGAAGAAGCACGATTGTCGTTAGATTGACATCTAACGGTTTGACGCTGGTAGAGTCGATTGTTGACTAAGTTTCTTTTTTGTGAAACCTTGTGTATGCATGAACTTGGTAGGCCCACAAGTCAGCCTCCAAATCTGTGGCAGACAACATAAAGCCCATTTGCTATTTTTTATAATTTGCAGCCCATTTGCTAATTCTTAAGTAATTTATTACAGCCCATTTTCTGCCCAGGACCATGGTCAAAAAGTTCAACCTTATTTTGCATATTTCGGTGGAGTCCGAACTGTTGTAATCCAGAAATGATAAACATTTTTTAAGAACTTATTGATTTGCCAAAAAAATCATTTTGTTTTTGTGAGCAAATAAGACGTGGGACAATTGAGTTGGTTTAAGGGAAAACCAGTGGTAAAAAAATCAGCGCCGGGTGGGAAAAAACAAAAAAATAAGGATGTAAATATGAAAAGGGAATTTCATGTGTTTTCAATATAATGATACATGTATATGAACTAGTAAAACTATAGGTAGAGATTAGAAAATGGATGTAGGACATGCATTTCAAGAGGAAAGTAGAACTGGGCTGCGTGTTTGATTCAGTAAAAAAAACTGCCTTCGGATGTTGTAAGACAAAATATAACTAACGCTGGTGGGCCAGAGGCCAGTAGATACCTGCTGGATCTTTGTGCCCCGTTGTCGTCATGGGCTAGGCCTGTTAAAAACAAAACCAACCCTGGGCAGTCTACAGCCCAGTTGAAACTTGCTCGACCTGAAAAAACAATATACGTGCTCAATAAACGAGAGAATTCTGCAAGTACAGTCTGATAACTGGGATGCAGCACGGATTTTTTTTATCGTGATAATAAGTGCATGCACTTGTTTCGAAAAAATTGGAGAACTGGGAATTTGAACGGCGGGTGCTTATGCTACCCATCCAATAAAAATCAGGTGCCTGAAAAAATCATTTTGAAACAAATGATTCAGCTTTATATCCACGCCGACCCTCAGCATGATGGTTGGAAGCAAATGCAAGTTCATACCAAAAGATCGTTTACAACAATACCAACTTGTGGATGACAAGGCAATACAACTACCAATACCTAACTAGCTTATAATCCTTTTACTCCTGGCCCTAGTGTTCGTTTGGTAGAAAATCTTGCAGAGAACCAATTCCCGCTCCTTCTCTTGCTCCAGGTCCCCGAGGTGGTACTGGTGCATCACCCAGTTGGTCCTCTGCTGGTCGAAGTTCTTGTTGGTGTGCAGCACCAGAACCTTTTTTGCTGCCCGTCTGCCGGCCATTGACCATCACCGACAAGGTATTGCCAGTCTTGTGCCACATCGCGTGCATGCCACACTCTGACTGTATCTTGCGACTTGTCCACATGCCCCTTTTGAACGCACTGGAATTGCGCTGGAAGAATTGCTTCCTTAGGCCACTCAGTGTGATACCTGTAGTATTGTGGAATACAGGTTTTAGTGTACGTAGTTGGCATTTTCATAACATCTTTGGCATGTTGCAGTCACTTGTTTCACTTTTTATTAACTGTCAAATTGTAATTGCTTCACCAGGTCTGCGTCTAAAAAGAAAAATAGAGCTATAAACAAAGGAATATGTTTGTGCAAGTAGACGGCCGATCGGTGTCTTACCTGGAAGTTTCTCAGGTTGGGTGTAGCATATGCTATGCTCGCTGTCGATGGTTGGTATGAACAAATCGATGAGAGACTGAAATCTCGCGCTGTCAGCACTCACTTTGGCCTCAAGGTGCTCGATCAGCTCCTGATCCGTGGGATCGAACTTGATGCCAGCGGGCAGCACCGGCGAATCCTTCTTCGACTTGCATCGGTAATTCTAGTTATATCGTACTCAATGTATGATCAATCGACTGTTTTAAGTGAATGATGAAAGATTTCGATAGATAAGTGGTACTCCAAATCTGAAGTCCAGAATACCCGAACACGCCGCCGGGATTCTTGTGTCACCTCACGCGCAGCGTGTTGTCACGTCAATTCAATGTGTGGACATGATGAATAATTTGACCGACGTATACTAGTACTGCTACTGTACTACTTACTAGTCGTATTTAGTGTCACAATTTATACATAGGTTTAACTAACAAGTACGCACTTGAAGCCTAACTGATATATATATATATATATATATATATATATATATATATATATATATGGCTTCTGCACAGCATCTCCATCATCATTATCAGTACATCCTACGCAGGTGAGTTAGGATGCACTTGAACCCAGGAAGGTATCTATCCTTCAAACCAGAGGAGTGCTTCAAACTAACAACAATACATAATATCCAACAAAAGAGGGTCATGCTACAATAGCAGAATACATGGCTCAGTCTAGATATCAGCACGAATCAAGTTGTGCATATTTGCTGTTGGCATGAACCACATCGCCACATGTCGGGTTTGCAAAAGCCATCCATCGCATGGAAGCTCGATGCCTTTCACACACTAAAGATTACCTGGCAACAAGCTATGTCGACGAATCTCTGGATATGGTGATTCATGAAACCCATGGTATGATGTGTAAACACAGCCCCCCCCTTATGCAAGGAAGTTGCATAGCACAGTAATCATTGCCGGTGATATGATCGATGATTGGTTGGATGATCAAATAATTGAGCCCGAAGAACAAGGAGTGGTTGCTGAAGCTGTAAACCCGCCTCTAGTTGAATACGCCTGGCCCAACGGAGCTAGGATCTTTCTCGAACACGAAGCAGCCATAGCCATCAATGTCAGAAACACCCCACGCATTGTACTGCATGTGGTTTCATGTAATGGTTTGGTTAATTTGGTACATGCGAATGAGCATCAAATGACCACCGTCAGCTGAACGAGCGATAAACCACCACCCATTGGCTGGTATGATTCCAGGTCCTGGAATCATGAAGGCCAGCGCATTTGTGTCTGCTGCAACAATTCAAATTGGAGACCAAAAGGACAAAAATAAACAATCATGTTCAGAGTATGTGTGGAATTAAGATTATTATAGCAGTGACACATATCATAGACAGAGAATTGCAATGCCGTGGTCATAATCATACCCCAAGTTAAAAAAATAAGCCAATGGCTTTCATATTCTAGCAACATGTCATGGTTCAAACATCATGTAACAATGAGAGGAAAATAGCTATGACAGCGCCTACTCATATTCTACCATAGCACTTACTACTACTGTTCTCATATCAACTCTAAGCAATAACATGCGTTGTTATAAAAATCTTGTAAACGAGAGTAACATATAGCAATCATGATGTTATGCTCATAATATGTATTCTAACAATCATTAGATGCCAATTGTTCTCATATCAACTCTAACAATAACATGTGTGGTCATAAAAATCTAGGAAATGAGAGGAACACATAGCAATGATGTGGTTATAGACATGCTATGCATTCTAAATTTGTAACAAATGAACATGCAGTCGTATTCATAAGGTAAAGATGAGATGAGATAGAACAATTACACGATGATAGATTCCACCAGTATAGGCAGCCAATCTGTGCGTCGACCGCGTAAACGATGCCATCATGCACTATAGCATCAGACAGAAATGTTGCCTCAACAGGATTGATGATGAGCCATAACCATGTATGGCGACCAGATTCCAGATAGGCTAATCCCATGTTGAACAAGGCAATGAGCTTGTAATCCATGTAGTCTTCTGATGGTGTGGGCACTTCACAGATTACAACTTTCTGCAAACAGAGGTCGAGCCAAAAGCTTGACGCGTCTCGTGCGTAGTAGGCAGGAGTGTCCGGCGGGCCGCGAGGCTCGATGTCGGCGGTATCCAACGATGGAAGGGTGATCTCTTCCTGGGTGTAGATATCCATGAGACGCCACGGACTACCGGTGTGGTGGATGAGGACGATCCAGTTGGCCTTCATGCCAGCCCAGTAGTGGCCGCGCATGAAGGACAGGTGGACGGGTAGTGGTAGCATGTCGAGGGGCACCACGGCAACCTCCGTAGGATCATCAAGTCGGTGTCTGGGCCACCTGCGAGGATCAGGCATCAGCAAGCAGGGTGTCTTCAAAAGAGCTGGCCGGTTGCAGACGAGTAGATGGTACAAAGACACTGAGCATGCGGCCAGACGGACGGTGTTGAGTAGGTCCGTACGACCACATATCTGCTCCAAGAGAACATCGGGGAGGGAATTCCAATCGCAGCTCTGCGTGACAGTCGGTTCTGCCATTGGGGTTTTCGGTGCCTGCGAGCCAGCGGGGAAATGGATTCGGGCGGGCGAGCAAAGAAGCTTCTCCTCGTGTGGCCGAGCAGTGAGCGGGGGGATATGGTACGCGCGAGCTACCAAGGAAGATGGCGCGGGCGGGCGAACAGTGAGCGAGGGTAAATGGTGTGGGCCGATGATGGGGAGGAGAGGAGGAAGAAGAAGAGAGGAGGAAGAAGAGTGGAAGACGGGGAAGAAAGTGCATTAAATAGCTAATCTACTAGTACTACTACTAGGATATACCGTCCTTCGGAGTGTAAATAGTTACACCGATGACATGTGGGTCTACCACAAGAGGGCCCATATGTCAGTAATGGAGGACAGAGGTGCATAGGCATATTTGCGGAAGCGTGCTCTACTGGCAAACATGATGGCAGTACTGGGTAAGGCTGATTTAGTAACAACAACACGCTGGTTCAGCTTATTAATTACGTGTCCCATCTGCTGCAGCGTGTATTGTCATTTCACTGTGAAGACTAGTTGAATAGTTCTCTATGACCAAGATGGGTAATAATGGATCGCGAGGACTTCCTTTCTACAGTATCCCTATGCCTCTACGCTCACTTCACTCATTTTGCTCCGTACCTAGTCACTTGTTGAAATCTCTAGAAAGACAAATGCTCCATATTTGGGAACAGAGGGAGGCTTTTACTCCATACTATTTGGGAACAGAGGGAGTATCACCATATGGAGGGAACAGAGGAAGCTTGAAATATGAACATGTCAATGGCAGGGAGTAAGCCCCATGCATGCATGCATGCATGCAACATGCAACACTCACATGTACACATGGATGCACGCAACACTCACGCACCCATGCGGCACACAGCACACGACGCAACACACACAGCTCACGCTCAAGTGCTCAACCTACTCCCTACGTCCGTGAAAGACTGTACATTTAGAGATTTACACATTGACCAGGGCATAATTAACGTCCAAAAGTAGCAGACCTATGTGTGCATGCGACCATTGAGATAAGAAGATTAAATGAAGGCCGTTGCATGCTGTAATTAAGGATAGACATGTAGCCTATACCTACAGCACAAGTTGGTGCATTAGTCAATCAATATCGATTTAGATTAAAGGCTAAATGCATTAGAAGTGTAGATGTACATTATGTACCACACTCTTTGTTTTGTAGCCGATGTACACTCTTTGTTGGAAGACTGAGGGAGGACACGTGCATGCACTCACATACACAGCTAGGGCGGTTCACGCGCAAGGGTTGGACTCATGTCGCGCCTGCGTAAAGTTTTGTTTAACTGATTTCTTTGCTCTGCCAACTGACAGGTGGGACCCAGAAACCAGGTGACAATTTAACCAGTCAACAAAGTGCCATGTCAACTACGTGGCCGGCCAGTAGGCTGCAATACGGTGCTCTACGATGAGCTAGTGATCGTATAATTGCTGCAAAACTATATATAATGACCGTAAAGAGCGTATTGTTACATACGTTGACCGCCAGTGTATTTTTCTCGTTTCAAATTAAGCCATATTAATCGGAAAGGACGCAGTATGGACTACTACTA
Source organism: Triticum aestivum (assembly GCF_018294505.1). Lineage (NCBI taxonomy): Eukaryota > Viridiplantae > Streptophyta > Magnoliopsida > Poales > Poaceae > Triticum > Triticum aestivum. The sequence goes on along the minus strand of NC_057810.1, from coordinate 459,514,800 downwards.
GTACTAGTACTCCTTTGATGTGTCCGTCAACTCGCCGAACGAGGAGAAGCTTGCTTACTACGCCTCTCCCTCGCCCACGCGCGCGGTGGTTCGCAGGACGAGGAGAGGGTTTTGACTACAGCGCCCTCTCCCTCTCCCTCCCTCTCCCTCGCCCTCGCCCTAGCGCTGGACGTGCAGCAGTTCAATCGGTGTCAGATTGCCAGAAGCATATTGTACTGTAGTATCATCATTGTTGGACCTTCTGAAGAGGTGAAGAGCCAAGTGCAAGGTTCACACGATTATGAACTGTTGAACCTCCCGAAGAGGCAAAGAGCCAAGCGCAAGGTTTTATAGGAGTTGTCGTCCTAGTAGGAGTGTACTACAACTATAGCGAACGATGCTACTGTATGATGCGGCCACGTCACGTATATCCAAAGCTATGCCACCTTTTTTTCTCAAAGAGCGTGTTGGAGACCGTGCAACAACTACACAAGTTGCACATACACATAACACATTTACTAGTAATAAATTCTAAAGGACAAATGCCAGTATGCCACACAAGTTCATCTCCAATTCATGTGATAAATTTGTGCATGACTAGTCTACATATATTCACAACGCTACCGTTCACAATTACCGTACTCCACTTACACGTTATAGATGGGATACATGCATGTCCTCCTCCAGGTTCCAGTCCCAGGTGTTCTTCATGGATGGCACGATCCATATCGGTGGGCAACGGGAATCATTGTCGCAGCTTTCTAGTCCGGTTCCACGCGATGGAGACTCATCCAAGCTGAAGCGGCATAAATCAGGGATAGCGTGTCCCAGCATGTCGTTCATCCGGCGGTGTGCAATGAAGACACAACCATGCTTCATGAACGGCAGGCCTTCCGTGTCGTGCACGGAAGGTGGCATCCGCTTCACAATGGGGTAGCTGTCCCCGATGAAAAGCGAGTACTCTCCAAGAGTGTTCCTCGACACCCACGTAGCATCACGGGGGTCGAACTCGGCGCCGTTCATCTGGTACACGCGGCATCCCAGATCTGGACACATGGTGACGTACATAGTCAAGGTCCATGCATAATAATGTTGTGCTCAAATATGGCGGTCAGTAATACTGTGCAGCAAATAGTACTACTCCGGTATAGAGGAAGTAAAATAACCGGCTTATTATATATAGCCACTCTTGGCTACATGGATGAGATAGTAAGACATGGAAAAACAAAAATGGTGGCAGCTAGTGGGTTCAAGTCTTCAAGGGCCTAGCTATCTATACGCGTCCTCCAAGGTAAAAAGTACTCCTACTATTACTACTAAGTATACTACTAGTACAACAATGAAAGAGAAGGCGAGAGGGTTAAAAAAATGGAATACCTAGGTATATGGTGACGGTCCGATCGTGGTAGATTGTGTGACCATGTTGCACATCAGTGGTACCATGGGTAACGACTGCTAAGATAGTTGATCCCAATATGCCAAAGTCAGCTACAAGGTTCCAGGTTAGACCGAATCGCGGATGCAAATGCACATCCAGGATCGGCGATCTTATTTTGATCGGGGGATGACTGGTCCCTGCAAAATAATGGAGTACCGTTAGGGATGCAAATGATGGTTTGTGCATTCCGTTTGTTATCTCCCGTACCGTAGGATGGCAACCAGATGGAACAAGTCCCCTGGCTTGTCACCACGAAGATGCGGCCTAGATGGCGCAAGATGTCTTCGAACGTGTAGGGGTACAAATCTGTCGTCGCCAACATGCGCCAGCCTCTACCGTTACTGCGTCTTGCATTGATGGCAATCCTTATGTCGAACACCGCGATGAGATAGTAATCGTCGTAGCCGCGTCGCTTTGTCGGCGGGTCCGCAATTGCTATCTTCTTCAATCTCATGTAGGCATCATCATACGTATTCAAGCCCAGCCAGTCCGGAAGGCCGATCCCAATGGTGGAGAAGGGGTCTACTGGAACGGCCGCACTGCTGTAGATGTTGTGCAAAATGATGGTGGTATCCGGCCGGAGGTATGCAAGCCAATCTTTGTTGGCACCGACCCAGACCTATATATAAGACGGTGGGCAGCGGAGAAATTACGGGATGGAAATGGAATAACTAAGTACTACATGATCAAACTCCATTACTGACCTGCTCATCGGACAAAATCCGACTACCTCTCAACGTCGGCAACTCTAGCGGAGTCAACGTGCAACAATGGCCAGGGAGCGGTGGACTGTTCGAAGGATTGTCCCATAGAAGAACCTTCTCCTCGAGGACGCATGGAAGACCAACAAGCATGGCCTTTTCCCAAGCCTGTTTAAGCAGCGTCTTGAAAAAGTTGGTGCAGGAAGCACCGAGTCTTGCGGCGGTGAGGACGTCGGAGCAGCGTGCGATTTCTCCCAGAGGATCGTCATCCAAGGTCTCCCAGCCCCGATGAGGAGGAGAACCACCTGGCGAATCCATGGGAGCAGCGACGAACTGCCTTCTCTTCGGTGGGAGGGGAACTGGCGAGGAGGAGATAAGAGCGTAGTAACCGCAGGGCCTCGTCCCTTCCAACTGTAGATCGTTCCTCAGCGAAGGGGTGAGGCTATTATTTACTACTAGTACTAGCATTATGGAACGTTATGGGATTGCATTATACTGTAAATAATAGCACTAGTAAGAAATTTTTGGCACTAGGTAGTAGTTTTTGGCGTGGATTAAGAAATTTTGGGTATGTTTTTGCCATTTTTTGTACACGCCAACTAGTGTCAAAAAACGTCTTACATTATGTGACGGAGGAGTACGTACTCGTACTGTAGCAGTACCAGTACTACTTTTCTCAACTAGTAGTGTGATGTACTGTACTTCTAGTCTAGTCTAGTATAGTGCACCAGTTTTGAACTCTTGAATCTCAGGGCCAAGGAGCTACAGTTGGAAGTGGAGGGTACTACTAATCTCCAGAACCATCGCTGTACTATCAATGCAGGGGAAGTACACCTCCGTAGTGGCCTAGTGGGTACTCTCGGTGCTATAATCAGCCGCTCCTCTCATGTAGGAGTAGCTGGCCTACCCAGCCGCTCCTCCCATGCACACACTAGCAGCCTATTTATCGGCGAAGGTTACTGCGGGGGCAGAACATTTGAGTTATTTGATACACTGAGACTAGGCTTTTCGCTTCCATTTGTGGAGGTGTAATGGATCTCGTCGAACTTTGTTAGTAGTAGTTCCTTCTTTATGAATGAGATGAAGCAAAGCTTTTGACTCCGTTTAAAAAACACGTCATGAGGAATTTCTTTTATAGTAGAGCCGATAATGGAGTGAAGTCCATGCATGCAACGCCACAAGCTACAGAGTAGTAGTAGATCACTTTACGTACGGAGCCATGTTGCACAGTTCCCAATGCCCCACCAGGCTTTTCCGGCTCCTCGGGCTTAATTGGGAGGCGCTAGTTTAAATATGCTAGTAGCTGATGAGGAAGCTGCAAGCGAGGTGCGGCTAGGGAGAGCACGCGAGCCACGGGATGCTGGGAAGGAAAACCCGTTCACGTGGCTAGGCTGTCCATTGCACCCAGATTGTGGGGCCGCACGTCCGTTCGACTTCAAAACTCAAACTACCCATGTAAAATATGGCTCGCAGCGAAGTGTAGTAGTACTATTCTTTAAAAAAAGGCCGCCGTGCGTTCGGCCGGGATCGAACCCACAAAACGAGGTATACACTCCCGCGACCACTAGTAGTACTCGTTGGAGTACAACGCAACCTAGAATCGCCTTTTGTCGCTAGTAGTACGTACATGGTTCCTTACATGAAACCCCTAATAATGCAAGAAACCACTAAAATGCCAAGAAACTACTACCACTTGCATACGTGGCAGACTTAAGATAAGACTACCTTATCAACCATTGTACATGCTCTTACCAACAAAAATCCTTGAGTGACCTCCTACCTCCGGCCCGTCCACCTAGTCATCCTCGGCCATGGGACGCAGCTACCGCTGCCGGCAGAAGGCGAGGTCAAAACCGCCGGCGGTGCGGAGCCCATGTTGCGGCAGCCCGGATGCTAGCTCCGTCCGGCGCTCACGGCCGCTAGCTAGCCAAGATAGCTCCGTCCAGCTGCTTGTCTGCAAGGTTTGCTAGCTAGATTGGCAAGGCAGCGCAGCGGCTTGCTCGCGTGCGCCGCGCTCAGGCCAGCCATCTGGCTCGAGCGAAGGCCAGCGCGGCGGCTTGCTCGCTCGTGAGTCATGCTTGGGCTAGCCTGCCAACCCGTGCGGAGGCCAGCGCAGCGTCCGGCCCGTCCGGCGGAGCGGCGGCCAACTCGCTCATCACCGGCGCCACAGACGAACACGCATCATTACTGTTTGAAGTAATGTTCAGGAAAAATAATGATTTGAGGGGGAATAACAGGATAGAAGGTCAGATGTGGGTCCCTCGTGTCAACGGTCAAACAAAATGTGTTGGTTGAAGCTGCCTCATCAGCAAGGACGTGTGGGCCAACCCTGTCATAAATGGGTTTAAACGAACCTAATCGGTAGGAGTACTAGGTAGTAGTTTTTGGCGTGGATTAAGAAATTTTGGGTATGTTTTTGCTATTTTTTGTACAATAGATTCTTCCTAGGGCTGGTTGAAAGTGGGAGTTTTTTGTTACATACTCTACATATTGTAAGTAGGAGTGAAAGTTAAGCTTTAGGAGCCAATAAGCAAGGCTAGTTACATAGTGCATATGTGTACATGATTGAAAGTAAATATCAACCATGAGTGACTAATATCTTGATGGAAAACTCGAAACTATGGAATACTAGGAAAAAATGCATGGTTGGAAATACTAGCAATGTTCATGTCCGTTGCAACGAATCATAATTAGAATAATACTTATTCACAAACTTGGTACAAAACACTCTAATTATGATATACATATGTTTCAATTAGAATATATTCCTTGGGCTGCTTTGGTGAGGTCAGGGAGGGATGTGGTTGGTTTTAAGATACTAATTATGGGTTTTTCTGCAAATTGGTAGACAAGTGGGATGTTGGTGAGAAAAGGCAACAACTTACCTCACAATCATTAGATGTAGATCTAATGGTCAGAAACGACGGATGGCAGACACACCAGCATCACCAACTTAGTCTTATGTAGGAGTACTAGCAAGATCCGTGCATTGCACGGAACATCAAGATGCATTTTTTTATAAAACACTTGTTGTGATTGACCCTTGCGGGAGTAATCCCATGTGTAAAAACTAATGATATCTCGAGAAATATGAGATAAGGTGAAGAGGAGTGGGGTGTGGTGGTGGTTGGTGGTCGGACTGAGCGGAGGCATGGGGATTGACGACGCCGGCAGCGGCCACCATGCCAGTATGTTCCAGAGGCTTCCTTTCTTAATTGCTCAACAATGAGGTTTGTTGGAGATAGGGATGAACGAGGGAAGGCCTTGTCTGCAAATGTGGATAGGGGTGCGGGTATCTTTTAGTTTAATTTCCATCCGTCAGACATAGATCGGACGGTCTATATTGCAAGATGGCACACATACCATCATCACCACCTCGGTTTTTTATAAGAGAAGGAATATAAGTATGGAGATACAAACGTATTATCGATACTTGCTTCCGTAAACTAGCATCTACATCCTATTCAACGCCTCGGCATGTGGGGCCTTAGCACAATGACTTCTGACTGTGTAAAACAAAGATTTTCCCATCGCCAACAAGGAGGGGGTAACGGCGGCGCGCTTTTTGGCTTGCTCTAGTCCTAGTAGTCATACTAGGTGGTCTAAGCACATGTAGATTTATTCTTTTTCATGTCTCGTGTTCGTCGTACTGCCACGACTGTTGATGAATAGACGGTAAGTTATTCAAGTGGAAACCCTTGATGAGTGTGTTTGCGCGCGAGAGAGAGAGGCAGTGTGCGTGTGTGATATGTTAGAGACTGAGGCAATGATAATAGATTCTTTGTGTCTATGTGTGTGGAGGATAGAGAGAGACATGTACATGGGGCTTTGTGTTGTGTAACGTGGATACACATATACATAATTAGAGAGTGAGTGTGTGAGATACACACGCGGACATGGGGAGAGATGAGGATCCAGATAAATGGGTGTTTGTGCGTGTTTGTGTGTGTTTGTGCACGCGTTTGTGTGTGAGAGGGAGAGAGTGTACGTGGAGTAGAGAGACCACTGATGATGTAAACCTAGTATAAGGGAAGGGGGAATGGTGTGACATGTGTAGTAGCGGTATAGCACGGGTGCGGGCTGGGGGAGCAGACTATTTGGAAGAGACATCGAGTTTGTGTGGGGGGGTGGGTGTGAGAGCGAGAGAAAGAGAGAGCTAGCGACAGAGAGAGAGAGAGAGAGAGAGAGAGAGAGGGAGAGAGAGAGAGAGGAAGAGAGGGGGCGAGAGGGGTCGTTTGTGTCCATAAATGGCGTATAGATAGGGAGACAATGTTGATGTTGTCCGAAATTGGCCTATTAACGGAGACGCAAGGGAAGCGAGTCATCGTGTGTGTGATAGGGACTTCATGAGAGATCTGGAATAGATGGTGTACATAACAATGTGTGAAATCGAGAACGATTATACATTAGGGAGCTATGCAAAGAGTCACGACATATATGTATGCAGGGAAGGAGCTGGGGCGGGTCCGCATGTGGGAGAGATAGAAAGAGGAGAGTGGTGCACAAGGAGACAAAGTGTGCTTGTTTGCAGTGGGGGTGGTGTGTGAGGTGAGTGCGCGAGAACCACATAACTAGGGAGATAGACGTTTGGGGGCGACGTTTTGTGTGTACGGGAAATATACACTCTACATAGTGCGTGTGCTTGGGTAAGAGAGATAGCGGGAGACCTAGAGAGTGAGGGAAGAGATGTGTGCATGCCCGAGAGACAAAGTGATAGAGACCTATGTTGGGGTTCGGACTTTACAAGAGAGAGGGGTGTTAATGTGCTCGTGTGTTGGTGTTTGGGGGAGAGAACGACTTCTCTATGTGTGTGTGTGTGGTGGTGGTGGTGGTAGAGGAGGGGGGTTGACTTCACATAAAGAGTGAGGTGTCTATATTTGAGGACTTTAGCGTAATTGAGATATTGTGCACTCATGGTTGATCCATTTGTTTCACAGTTTGTACTATGAGATAACGATACTTTTGAACATGCGTGATATACCTTGATGTACCAGAATTAGAAACCTAAGAATGGAATTTTGGAATTCGACTCCATCATTATCTTTTAAATTCATTTAAACGGAGGTACATTTTTTAAGCCGGGATTTCGTGATTTCAAATTCATATATCAAACTAGAGATATACACATATGGGCATGTTCAAACTTTATAATCATCCACTTTATTCATACACATACACATTTTTTCTTTTGTCACCATATTTAGGATAAACACATTTGGAATTTCATTTGAATTGGACCGTATGATGGTATTTGCTTGTAGTAGCTCAATGATCCATATTTGAATTGAATGGACAATCTAAGTTTCGAGTTGGAGACATTGATTTTCAAAACTTGCACATTTTTTTGCATGCAAAACAAACAAATTGTCGGCCATGATATCATAGTCGGCCGTACGAGAGCAGAATACTTATAATTTTAGGTGCCAAAAGCTTTGAAACTTCCCGCTCACATCGAAATATCACGCGCCCGAAAGTTTAGCCCTGCGATATTCTTGTTTTACCCCTGCCACATGAACGGAAAAGGGCTGCTTTGGTAACTCCATTGTTTTCCCCTCTTTGCCCCCAACATTCTTCCCCAGAGCCCCTCCCCTTCCCCTCCCCGACACCCCCAACCACGGCAAGCCGCCGAATCTAGTCCTCCGCCGCAGCGGTGGACCTCGCACCCCGCCGGATCTACCTTCCGCAGCTTGGAACCTCCAACTGCCAACTCACCACTTCACCGGAGCCGCTTCAGCGACTGGCTTGTCCACCGCTCCAGATCTCCTTGATCGCCATCATGGTCCACCGCACCGGATCTGCTTAAACGGTGCCCTCCACCACAACGTAGGCCCTTCACTAACTCCCTCGTCCACCCCTTCGCTGGCCCTTCATACAAGCCCTCGTCCGACGCAACAGATCCGCCTCATCGAAAGCACTATACAACACACCCTCCGAAGCCTTCGTCCACTGCACCGGACCCGTTCCACGGACGCCATATTCAACTCCACCGGCCTTGCTTTACCGACGCCGCAGCCTCATCAGGTTATTTCGATTTGTACTCCTTTGGTTTTTCTCTTTATCGTGCAACTGTTCACTTACCACAGATGAGCTTTCTTGTATGTCGACAGGCACCGCAACCGTAGGCACCGGAGCAGCTTCAGCGATGGCGATAGTCGGCCCAAACTCAACTGCAACACGAGCACCATCGACGATCCTTAGGTATCAAGTATGACAACGATACTCATACGCCGCCGAGAATCAGGTACTATTATCCAACGGCCGACGCCTATGTTCACTTTCCTAGCATAAGCACCGCACCTTTGAATTTCTTCAGGGCATCATTCAGTTTTTCATGAGACGCATTATTCTGATTGCACCTGTAGGGCCATACTTTTGGCAGTGAACATGTTACATGTGTTAAATTACATACCAGTGCACATATAGTTAATATGCTTTAGTTTTGTTCTGATGCCACCTATTGGTTCCATCAGACTGCTTAATGTCCTCTATGCTTAATTACACATTAGCAAACTAGCATGTGGTTCCGCTGCTTTTTGTTTGTTTTACCCTACATTTTCTGATGCTAGCTATTACATCATTGCTCCGAGCATCTGTTCATTACTTGTTTGTGTGTTATTGATCTTCCAAAGTTGCATGACTAATTTGATGCTTCTATTAATTATGGAGCTGCCAACCCCATTAAGCAAAATATTTGTTCTTTTGGTGCTGGCACCTCGAACAAGCATAAAAATTGAGGGAGGCAGATATATTGTCGTGTATGCACACACCCTTCTTTCATTAGTTTAGATGAACCATTGATGATCAATTCGGACCAGTGCATGCAATTAAAATTAAGTTTACCTAAATAGATCGTGCAGAATAAACTACAACAACTACATTTGCAACCACGGGATGCTGACGATATCTTTAAAGAACATTGCAACAGCAGCTAGGCTCCACAGCAACATATGGTAAGCCAGTGTGTTTTAGTACATGTTAAATGTAATGTGAGTGGGCTGCTTTCTTGGCTTGTGCCCTCAACGTGTAATCCTACCGAATGACAAATAGTTCAGTTGTCTGCTTTGCTGTATTGCTTGATTCGAATGCTCGTTTGTTGTTACGTTATACCTAAGTTGGCCAATATGTCAGCAGTGCCTGCTGTACTATCGTAAAGAAATGCATGCCTATTTCATTTGAGTCCTTAACTTTTCCTCTCAACTTCATCAGAAGACTGTCTTCGTAGTTTATATGAGGCCACACTGTTAAGTGCTTTCTCAGATTATTTCAACTAATTAGATGCCTTGGCAACTTAAATATAGCGGTTGTACACTCGCTTTCAACTTTCATCTTACCATTTTAATTTCTTTTCGGCTGATGCTGCTTCGAACCATTTAAATATCGTTTGCCATGTTCGGCAATAATTCGTCAGTTGTTTACCATGTAAGCTTACTGCCTGGATCATACGATAAGTATCTCTTACTTATGTCCAGCGGAAACCTTTTAGGATGCCGTTCACACTAGGACACAATGTACAACCCCAGAATCTATTTGTGGAAGCAGTGCGCCATCCATCTTACCAGATGGTAGCAGTTCAGAGGCAACACCGCTGGAGAGCAGTCTGAGCACAGATATTATAGTGCTTGAGGCTCTACTAGAGGCAGAAAGAGATGGTGAGGCTGCCATGAATGAGGTAATCTTTATCTTGAGGCTGGAAATTACGGAATTAGCGACACGTATTATGCAAGCAACCCAAGAATTGGAGGAAGTAAGAATGTTGCATTTGAAGACGGAGGAGGTCCTGTTGTTTCTGCTATCTGAAGCCCAAGGTAATCCCGGTTCTTCTTTAGATACTAGTTGAAATTGTCATTAGATTATTGTACTTGCATGTTGTGTCATGTCTCTGAATGGATTATGTTGCAAGACCCCCTATGTTGTCCGGAATTCCATGTTGTCCATGTGTTGTAATGATCCGAATTTTTTAGGCGAGGTAATCCTCAGTACTTGTATGATTGACATAAGGTGAACTGTTTTTCATGTGAGCATATTGTATTGGATGAAATAACTATTTGAATCAGAGTGTATCCCCTACTGAATTCGAAGATCACGGTATTTCTAAATAATCATATATAAAGGTGGAATAAATCTTTGTTGTGGTTTTTGAAGAAATAAATAACAAAACGTATAATTATCTGTGGATATTCGTAATCGAATAAAAACTGGATTTGAATTTAGTTTGCCAGGTCCCAGGGCAAACGTGAATGCTAATTCTCCCAAGTTTTGAACGAAGCGGCTAAACACCCACTATAATTTGTGGGCTGCCCGAAGCAAGTGTTTGCGAGATGGAAATTACTGTCTACCCCTGACACTTGACATCCTTATCGACCGGATTTACACTGCTGTCGATAGGGGTAGACTTGTAACTTCAATCAGACGTGACACGATGTCACATCCCCAGTTCAGACCTTGCTTGTTTTAGCTTTAGCATCCATGCATCATGTTTAAATTTTATGAAACTGGAAATGGGGGCTGATAAACCCTAGCAACTAATGGATTCAACTAGGGTCAAAATAAAATCTTTTCAATAAACCCAAAATGCCCTCTGGAAATGTTCATGATTTCTAGTAAAGGTGAAAACCTCTGCCAAAAATGATGCACATATTTTTAGGCCATTCTGGATATTTGAATTAAATCATTACTTATTTGCATTTGGGCATTTAAATATTATAAAATATTTTAAATGCTCAAATAATCCCAAACTGAAATGTTTAATGTAGGATATATTTCTAATAGTGGTCGTGAGCAGTTGCATGATTTTTGGGATTGATTTAGTATTTTTAATAAAGCCACAAAGCTGCAGAAAGATAGAAAAACAGAATATAAAAAGGAAAGGACTTACCGGAGCAACTTACCTGCACAGCCCACCACTATAGCAACCCAACCGGGTAAAGCCAGTGCGGCCCAGCTCGCTGACCCAGCCCACCTGGCTCCTTGTCGTCTTCCTCCTCTTGCCAGAGCAGGCAGGCTGCTCGCTGTCGCGCGCGCGCTCGCTGTGGCCACCTCCTGCTTCCACCGAAGCATTCCCGAGCCTCCCCCTCACGCCACCGCGATGCCACGAACCCCCCTGGTGGCCCTCTCTCCTCTCCCTGTCTAGCTGCTCTCCTTCCCCTCTCCCTCTTTGTTCTTCACCCGAACAGAGAGCCGCCGCCGTCGTTCGCTGCCACCACGCCCACCATGCTCCTCTCGCCTCCCCGTGCAGTCTGCAAGCTCCGCCACTACCCGTTACGCCGCCTCGAGCAAGCCCCGAGCGCTCGGACGCCCCAACTTGACCGCATCGACTCGTATTCAAGCTTCGATCGCCGGAGATCGCTGTCGCCGTCCCATCGCCCCAGGCCTTCCCCGAGCACGCCGACCGTCTCATCGTGATCTCCATGAGCCCCTGCTTCGTTTCCCCCTAACTCCATGTCTGATTTCAAGCTCTAGCCGCTCCCTCCACCGGAGCCGAGATGCTCCGCCGCACGGGCTCGTCACCGGCGAAGCCCCGGTGACCTTTTGGTCCCACGCGTGCGTCCGTTGCACTCGCAACATCCCGTAGAGTAAAACTAGCGCGACAAACGTCTCGTTTGCACACCGCAGCGCCGGTCCCACGAACCCCCGAGCTCCGGCCGCCGCCCGGCTCGACGTCGTCGTCATTCCCGGCCACCCCAGCTCCAACCACCGTCACCGTTGGATGCGCCACACCGCCAGCTCGTCGTAGAGCCAAACCCTGCCGCAAACCGCCGCCTGTAGTGCGAGCCCGAGCAACTCCGGCGTGCATCCGCCGCGTTTCGGGTCGCCGCCGGCCGAACTCCGATGGCCGGTGACATGGCACGTCATTAGCGGCTAATTCCACCCACTAACCAACCCCCTAGACACTGACCCATGGCCCCACGCCCTAATTAACATAGATTAGATTTTCTGTTTAGTTTTTGCTAACCTCAGTGGGCCCACGCGTCAGCTTTGACCAGGCTGACGTGGCCGTTGACTGGGTCCACATGTCAGCGACCTAACCAACACTGTGACACTGACCGGTGGGACCCACTGGTCAGGTTTGACCTGGACGCCGCCTGTTGACCTGCTGAGGTCAGCATGACCTAATGCTGACGCAGAATTACATTTTATGGATTTATTATTATTCAGGAATTTCAGAAAATGCCCAAAACTTCTAAAATTCATATAAATTCATCCGTAACTCCAAATGAGATAAATTATATATGAAAAATGATCAGGAAAATCCAATCTATCCATCTGTACCATTTTTATGCATGTTAGAACAACTTATTGCTGCTGTTTAGGACAAATCATATAAATGGCATTTGAATTTCACATATGGAGTTTGGATTTGAACTTAGGGTTCAAACCAACTTCATTTAACTTTGTTGCTAGCTGCATTAGCTCAAAACACCGCATATTGCCATGTCACACTCATGCATCATATTGTTGCATTGCATTGATTGTGTTCTTTCTCTGTTGCCGGTAATTGTTCCCCTCAGTAGACGCGGTTCCGACGATGAGATCGATGACACCGATGAAGAGCTATATTATCTTCAGAAGTGCCAGGCAAGCAAAACCCCCTTGTTCATTCCGATACAATCCCACTCTCTCGCTCCTGCTCTCTTTTACTGCATTAGGACAACACCGATTCAACTGTTACATCCTGCGGTAGTTGAACCCCTTTATCCTCTGCATGACCTGCCATTGCCACAATAAATAGATGAAACCCACTAGCATGAGTAGGACTTGTTTGAGCCCTGATGTGCCTACTCATTCATGCTTGTTTGTCATGCCTGCTACTGCTTAGAGTTGAGTCAGGTCTGATTCATCGGGGATGAATCAGAGGCGTGTGAACATGTCCTACTGTGTGTGAGCTAAGTGTGTGAACACGATTTGGTAAAGGTAGCGGTGAGAGGCCATGTAGGAGTACATGGTGGGTTGTCTCATTGCAGCAGTCCTCAGGAACTGAGTTCTGTGTTTGTGATCCATGAACAGTTACTACCACACATTGGGTTCCGGTAACTCGACCCCTCTCGACTTATTAATCAACATGATCTCTGTCCAGGAGTTGCAACTAGTTTCTGGTGTTTGTAGGTAGTGTTAGTAGTCTACCAAGTGGCACCCGGTACAGGTGGGCTTGGGACAGACTAGGCACAGTGGCCCGGTGTACCAAGTGGCACCCGGATGGTGGACTTGGGAACCCTGCACACATCGTTTGGGGCTGTGAGCGACACCCCGGCCGGATCTCCTTGCGGATGGAACCCGAATAGGTGATAAACCTGGACGAGAGACTTGTGTGGTTAGTCAGGTCGTGGCCGACACCCTCGCTGGGCTTCCGCTTGAAGGTTGCCGAGTACATGCCGTGTAAACGGCGGTAAGTGGTGAGAGCGTGTGTGAAGAAGTACACCCCTGCAGGGTTAATATGATCTATTCGAATAGCCGTGTCCGCAGTAAAGGACTTCTGGGTTGCCTGTACAGTTCATAGACAAGTGAAAGTGGATACTCTAGAATGCGCAAGATAAGCGTGAGTGCTATGGATGGCGTTCTTGTAGGGAGACGTGAGCGGATCCATAGTGGTGTATTGATATGGTGAATATGTGGACTCGTGTGCACCACCTCAAAAGAGTTACTTGCAGTCGTAGTTCAGGTTAGCCACCGAGTCAAAACTGGCTTGCTGCAGTTAAACCCCACCATCCTCTCTGTTGATAATGATGCATATGTAGATAGTTCTGATGTAAGTCTTGCTGGGTACATTTGTACTCACGTTTGCCTATTTTATGTTTTTGCAGAGAGACTTCAGTCTCACTAGTAGTTCCGCGTGGACTTCGACGTTTAGCTTGTTACCTCAGCTACGATCTTGTGCCCTCGACAGGATCTGGTAGATAGACAGGCTTCTCAGCCTTTTCCATTTATAGATGTCTGTACTCAGACATGTTAAGCTTCCGCTTGTGCTTTGACTTGTATACTCTGAGTGTTGGGTCATGAGACCCATGTTTGTAATATCTCGCTCCTCGGAGCCTATTGATTAAATACTTGAGTTGTAGAGTCATGTTGTGATGCCATGTTGTATTTGCACATATCGAGCATATTGTGTGTATGTTATTGAAATGCTTGGTATGTGTGGGATCTAACTATCTAGTTGTTTGTTCTTAGTAGCCTCTCTTACCGGGAAATGTCTCCTAGTGCTTCCACTGAGCCATGGTAGCTTGCTACTGCTCCGGAACACTTAGGCTGGCCGGCATGTGTCCTTCTTTGTTCCTGTGTCTGTCCCTTCGGGGAAATGTCACGCGATGAATACCGGAGTCCTGTTAGCCCGCTACAGCCCGGTTCACCGGAGTCGTGCTAGCCCAGTGCTACAGCCTGGATTCACTCGCTGATGACCGACACGTTCGATGTTGGGTCATGGATGCCTGTCCCTGTAAGTTTGTGCCACTTTGGGTTTACGACTAGCCATGTCAGCCCGGGCTCCTTATCATATGGATGCTAGCGACACTATCATATACGTGTGCCAAAAGGCGCAAACGGTCCCGGGCAAAGGTAAGGCGACACCCGTGGGGATACCGTGCGTGAGGCCGCAAAGTGATATGAGGTGTTACATGCTAGATCGATGTGGCATTGAGTCAGGGTCCTAACACACGACGGCCTCTGAGCCCATTCAGACACGGTGGGCGTGAAACGTGGGCGGCAAAACGGAGCCGCTAACCCTACCCCGTCGTCCACTACAAGAGATGGACGTCTCTCATCCACGGTGCTGGACTAGGATCCTTTCATCGCCTCCTCTCGCTTCATCGGTGCCGTCGTCCACCTTGCCGTTGCCGCTCCTACAACCGCCTCATCCACGTCAACAGGATATATCCCCCGACTCGGCCGTCTGCCGTCTAAAGTCTTCTTCCGCCGCCGACAGCCATCGCACCCGCAGCACCCTCAACATATCAGCATAGGCCAACATGGCATCGCAAGAGAGGTGGTACTCTTCCATATGTTCTTAAGTTATTGATCTCACCCGGAAAATAGATCGTAATTTGTTTACTGTACTTTTCTTGTCCGTACCAAATCGTAGTGGCTAGTTGAAAGCAAACATTGGTTGCGAAGTAGCTTTGTCTGGTTTGCACCTTTAGATCCGCTATGGCACGAGCACTATACTCGTAAAGCTTATGGTTGCCCCCCTTTATATTCACTACCATCATCGTAGGTGCTTCGTGTCGTTCTAGCACTGCTCCTCAAGACCTCAACCCAAAGCTTACGTGTTGAAATATGAATCTGATATGATGCTCATATCACTAAAACAGAGAACATTTAATTGGTCACCTTATGTTCCTATATTCGTTTCGAAAAGCATGTGCGCCACCCACTGGTCCAGCTAGTTCCACTTTCCTAATTTTTCTCTTGATGCTTAGGGTTTTCCCCTTTTATCTACTCTACTATGATCTCCGTAGGTGCTTTCTGTCGTACTAGCATTACTCCACCCTTCAAGCTAAACAACACAACACTCAGAATTCGAAAGCTTAGTTGTTCAAATATGATTGTGATATGATACTGATATTAGTTAACCGACACATTTAATTGGTTGGCTAAAGGTCCCACTTGAGTTTCCAAATGCATGTCGCGACATACAGAGAGACAACATAATTGCATTTCTTTGTCACTTGTTGACCGTACTTTCTTGTCCATACCAAATCTTAGTTGTTATTTCAAAGCAAACATCGGTTGCTAACTCCCCTTTGCGCGGTTTGCAGCTTCAGATCTGCCATCCCACTGCCACGGTCAACACTGTACTGATCATGCTTATGTTTTCCCCATTTTATGATGACCACAATCAGCCTACATGGTTCGTGTCGTAATAGCACTGCTCCACCCATCGAGCTAAACAAGCTTAGTTGTACAAATTCATATCTGATATTATTGCTGATATTAGTAAAACTGAGAGATGTTTAATTGGTTAGCTAAATGTTCCTACTTTAGTTTCGAAATGCATGTGACCCACATATGGAGAGACCGGAAAGAATAGTATTTCTCTGTGCGCTCTGGTTCATCATGGGTGGCCAACCGACATTGTATTGAAACACTTGTAATATCTTCAATCTGCTTGCTCTTCTGCTCTTCTTTAAGATGATACTCTTCTCTCGCGGTCGACTAGTCAGGTCGAGTTGTTCTCCCTTAGTATATTTTGAATCTGTCAGGTCAGGTCAACTTGTTCTTCTTTACTATATGCTGAAGCTATCATCTGCGAAGTGTCATCACTTCTGGAGCTCTCATATTTTGAGGAGTAGGCCACATTATATTAATGCACACAACAAATTACAACATGCATGGCATCTTTTAAAAGAATTGCAGAGATATCACAAAAGGGGTTTACAGGGAGGCAATATTGGATTAGAATCACTTCTGTATTACAAAGAAAATCTCACTTGTTTTTATGTTTTCATGCATGTCAGATATTGAACATTATCAAAATGAATATGAGAATGGGCGCACAAGAGGAATATTGTGGAATGATACACTGGCTAACAAACTTGGCATGGTGGAGGATGGCCTATCTTATTCACCCATCAAGGTGCTTGCTCTAACTTTGCAAAGTTGTATTGGTCGCACATATTTTGCATTTGACCTCTTGCATTTCTTCTACTTTGTTACACCATCTGCTTAGTTTAAGCATCATATATGAGTATATGCCATAACTATCCATTTTCTATACCTATTCCATGTGTCGTCACACTATGTTTTTCCAGTCAAATGTTGTTCTTTCGTGATAGATGTCCAAAAGGAAGAGGGTGAGTGCAGATCCTCAAGGAGTACAAACTAGGTATTTGGAAAAGGTAGTGGTACCTGTTAAATCAGATAAATCAGCAGCCACAGAAAACACATGCCCAACTGTACCACACTTTACCCCTACTCCAGTGGCCAAACCCCTATTAGAACTGCTGGGAGCCCAGCGTCAGGTACTGTCTATGATATCAATTCAAAATTTGAACTCCTAAATTTCTGCTTGTGCCTTACCTTCTCTCTTGTATGAAAACTAATTTCAGATGAATCTCCTTGCTCAAAGGATCATACGAGCTCAAAACAATAATGGGCTCTGCATTGCTCTTGTCAGTACCTCTCTCCCTTCTGCCTTGTAACACTATGCTTAATTAATTGCTATTTGATTATGTATCATCAGTCTGCACCTGAGCTTCATTATCCTCTGTTTCTTCCAATATTATTTGATCTATATTTACTCTTTGCAAAATGTAGAATAATGGCAATGCTTATAAAAAAGTTTCTTTGGGGAATTTATTGAATTATCCTTCCATCAACATGGAGAAGGGATTTGTCCAGCCCGTGTTAACATGTAATGTAAGGTCATCCTTCTCAAACCTTCAAACTTTGTTCTAGTATAGATTTGGATAGGCATCATTGCCTCCACTGCTATTTGCTTTGCTGTTTACATCTGATTGGATGTTTGCAACAACTACCAGTTTCAAATTGTAGTTGTAAAAACATGTTCCTTATGCAGAACAGATCCATTTATTTCCTTATATAATTGTGAAACATGTTACGTGTCTCCTTGTTTCTCTTTCAGAGTCGTATCTCTTACGCCAGGCAGAACTTTAGGGAAGATAGTGAACCAAACCATATTGAGGACAGCGAGATGACCCCAAGGTCCTGTCTTGATGAAGACAGTGAGTTGAAGCTACTCACCAGCAGGTGTGAGACAACCTCTGTGTAGTCGCTACCTCAATCAGTTCGACTTCTTCAGTCTCAACTTAAAGCAGAAAGGCTTGCTTCAGGTCAGCTCTGACTTGAAGTCAAAGATGCAATGAAGATGTCAGAGGACTGCCGTGCGCACCCTCATGCCTTAAATCTAGTGTTGATGCATCTATCGTTGACACAACTGAGGTCTACTCAGCTTCTTCAGCTGTTTGGGGGGGGCGACCTGGCCAGGCCTAGTGCCTTCTGAAGTGCTCTCAGTTTTGTATATTCTTTTGTCGGCGCGTTTATTTGCACTGGTGGCGAACTTTGATGCCCAGTGGATGTAATATGTGTGATAGCCGTGATAGCCTAGCGTAAGTTGCTTGCTTATTTATTTCCTTGTTGTCTTGTTTATTTGTTTGCTTGTAGTCATTGCAGTTCTTTTTCCGTGGTTTGCTAGTGGCTGCAATAACCTATTTTTTAAAACTAGGCCACAATAACCATGGGTTAATATTTACTGTAGTGACACTGGGCCTCCTACGGGCCGTAGAAACAATGGGCCTTCTACGGGCCGTAGAAAGAATTGGCCTTCTATGGGTCGTACAAATAATGGGCCTTCTACGGGTCGTATCATCAATGGGCCTTATACGGGCGGTATGATCGATTGGCCAAACATGGGCCAATAACAGGCCGCATTATGGCCGTAAACGGGCTAGAGTTGGAATCGTCCGTTCATGGACTGACCATAATGGGCCATCATTAATAGGCCGTATTTCATGATGCTATGAAAACGGCCCAACGTGTTAACGGACCACACACGGGCCGACTGTAACCACGGGCCGAATTTGGCCCACAAGCAGAAAATGACGGTAATGGGCCGTAAGTAAACGAATGCTGGAAATGAGCCCAAGAATAAATGGGCTCGAGTAGGCCGAAAGATAACATGGGCTGGAAACGGCCCAACGGAATAACGAGCCCTTAATGGGTATAAAGTGATACACTGTTCATTACAGGCCAGTTTCACCATGGGCCGTTAATGGGTGTAAAGTAGTACACTGTTCATTACGGGCCAGTTTCACCACGGGCCGTTAATAGGCCAAGAGTTACATAGGGCCTCAGATGGGCCGAAAGATATCATGGGCCATACATGGGCTAGAAGTGAAAACGGGCTGGAATCATATTGGGTGGCCCAGATGACGCTACTGGGCCTAATTCAGATAGGGCGTAACGGGCCTTGGGTCAGCGGGCTGTAAATGGGCTATATGCGAACATGCCGTTAACATGCTTTACATGGGCCGGCCCGCCACCTTTTGACCAAGTCAAACGGGCCGGCCTTTTCACAGGAATGGGCCTCTGCTGGGCCGTGCCACGTGTCGACGTATCATAGGCGCCTTCTGTCCAATGAGTGGATGACATCTGTCCCAACGGTGAGCCGACATGTGTTTCCTCCAGCCAATGATGATTTTACACGTGGAAAATCCCCATTGGTCGAGGCTGTTAACGGGTTATCTGATCCAAAACCCGACCCGATAGCTTAACGGCGTTCCGTTAGGGTGGATGCCACGTGTCGGTCACCCTTGAAGAAAGCACTTCTGTGACACGCGATTTATCGTCATGGAAGTGGACACTTCCGTGATGATAATTTTGGTAATGTCATGGAACACTTCTACGACAGCACAGGTATGACTATCTTGATTCTGTCATAAAATCGTCATGGATGTACATGCATGACAAAAAATGCGACCTACTGTGACAAACACGTATCATCACGGAAGTGTTTTTTTTTGTAGTGCTCGTATCCGGTTGTTGGTCCTGGTCCGCATACCACCCAGCCAGTCGGGCCAGGTTGGGCTCCGGTAATGGAGTTTATCGCTGCGGACATCTTCCAGCACTCGCCCTTTGGCGACATGCTGAACTCATTAAAGTCTCTCTCTTTGTCAGGAGACTCTGGGCCGAACTATGTCCGGCCTAAGTGGGAAGCAGGCGACGAAGGAATTCGTTGCCCACCCACCACCCACTTCATTGCCATGATCGATGATTTAACCGACGTTCTTGACTTCGACTCCGAAGACAGCGACGGTATGGACGACGATGCAGGAAAAGCTTCAGAATCTCTGGGGCGCGGGACTACTACCTTGTCACACGATATATACATGGTGGATACGATATACCAGTAAACCCCGAAGGCAATAACGACCACATCGACCCAGCGATGGAGAAGGACGAGCCAGGTCACGCCAAACCGAGTTCGGAGCAAATACCCGATCACAATTATCCGGAGGGACGAGCTCATGAAACCGCCCCAGAACAGGAACACAGTCCGGACGATGATGCATTCACCATTCCGGACGAACGAGTGGAACGAGACAACCTCCACCGAAAGCTTATGGCCACAGCAAGAAGTCTAAAGAAGCAGAAACAACGGCTTAAAGCCGCACAGGAAAAGCTCAGTCGCAGATGGAATAAAGTGCTAGACACTGAAGAAAGATATGACGACGATCGCCATACAAAAATCTATCCAAAACGCAAGCTACTGCTAGAATTCGATGACAAGGCTGTTCCACCAAAGAATAATACGACCAGGAGACCATACGTACCGCTTCACAACCATAACAGAGCGGCTACTGACACCGCACATGATCTACGTGAGCATCTGGATAAGAAAGCCGGTGCAGCCAGGTCCATCTATGGATCTAAAGGACACACCCCGGCGAGGGACTATGGTCACCCAAATGCCCATACAAGCCAAATACCGGTTCAGAATAAGCACCAGACACAACTACAGTCGACTACACCACAATGCGCCCAGATACAGGGGGGCTTCTCACCCCCTGTGCTTCACCGAAGAAGTACTGGACCATGAATTCCCACAAGGCTTTAAACCTGTGAACATATAGGCATGCGATGGAATGACAGACCCAGGGGTCTCGATCGAGGATTTTATCCTGCATATTCACATGGCTCGTGGGGATGACCTCCACGCCATCAAATACCGTCCCCTCAAGTTGAAGGGACCAGCTTGACACTGGTTGAAAAGCCTCCCCGAAAATTCAATCGGGAGTTGGGAGGAACTCGAGGATGCTTCCAGGGCCAACTTTCAAGGGACTTATGTCCGTCCTCCGGATGCAGACGATCTAAGTCACATAATCCAACAACCCGAAGAGTCCGCCCGCAAGCTTTGGAACAGATTCCTCACTAAAAAGAATCAAATAGTCGATTGTCCGGACGCTGAAGCCTTAGAAGCATTCAAACACAGCATCCACGACGAGTGGCTCACCCGGCACCTCAGCCAAGAAAAGCCAAGGACAATGGCAGCCTTAACAGGCCTTATGACCCGCTTTTGCGCAGGTGAAGATAGCTGGTTAGCCCGTAAAGGCACCAGCGACCCCAACACATCCGAAATAAGGGATGGCAACGGGAAACCACGGCGTAATAAACACAAATGCCAAAACAAGGAAGAGATCCCAAATAGCACAACGGTCAATGCCGGATTCAGGGGCTCTTGACCTGATCAGCAAAAAAAGCCATTTAAAGGCAGTAAAGAGGGACCGTCCGGTCTGAACAGAGTCCTAGACAGACTATGCCAAATTCATGGCACCCCAGGGAAACCTGCGAACCACACGCATAGAAAATGCTGGATCTTCAAGCAGGCCGCCAAATTAAATGCCGAACACAAGGGGAGGGAAACACCAGGTGAAGATGAGGATGAACCTTGCCAGCCGAACACTAGGGGACAGAAAAAATTCCCGCCAGAGGTTAAAACAGTAAACATGATCCACGCGACTCACACATTCACGAGAAGGCACGAACGCACGCTCAGAGACGCGCACGATGTAGAGCCCATCGTACCCACATCTGACTTCTGGATGTCTTGTCCAATCACTTTCGCTCACATGGATGGCTGAACTAGTATTCGACGCGGAGGATCAGAGGCCTTGGTGCTAGACCCAATAATCGACGGATACCGTCTCACCCTCGTCCTCATGGACGGCGGCAGTAGTCTCAATTTAATATACGAGGACACTGTCCGCAGAATGGGGATAAACCCATCCAGAATTAGCCAAAGCAACACCACCTTTGAAGGGGTGATACTAGGCGTTGAAGTCCACGGCAAGGGCTCCGTCGTTCTAAAAGTAACATTCGGCTCCCCAGGTAACTACAGAAGCGAAGAACTACTCTTCACCATCGCACCCTTCCAAAGCGGCTATCACGCATTGCTTGGAAGAGCGGCCTTCGCCCGCTTCAACGCATTGCCGCACTATGGCTACCTTACACTTAAGATGCCCGGCCCACGTGGCTTCATCACCGTTAGCGGAATCACAGAGCACTCTTCACACGTAGAGGAACACGTGATGGCCCTTGTGGCCAGACTGTAAGCGGTCTCCAATATCAAAAACATGACTGGTCATTATGACCACATACACGGTTAGACGAGTCCGGTAGCCCGAATAAAACTGAACCAGGGCATCGTATATGTAATCCCATAATGGATACCAGGGGCTATAAATACTTAATGCAGCCCAACATCTGGCTCAACCTTACTGGTAGGCCAATATCTAACACTTTTATTATTAATCGCATACTTACGTTGTTCTCTCCTACGAGTTTTCTTTTTCCACAGACAACGTTCGCGTGATACCCTTCCAGGATACGGCACAACGGAGACAAAGGCGCAGACGTGCAGCAGGGCCCTGTTCAACATGTTTCTTTTTAGATTAAGCCCATGTGTAAACCTTTTCTACTGCCTCTCGTTGTTTAACCATCCCATGGGTTCCATACCCACAGAGGATACTGCCTTTAATGGCATTTCGCCACGACAGAATAATTGCATGTACCTAGAACTTTAGGGTTCATAACAGGCTTTCGTCAGCCTGTTTTCTTTCACAAAGACCAAATACCTTCGGGAGTGTTCGGCGTCACGATTTTGGCCTTATATGCATCAGCTTCGAATCATGTCTTTGGTCAAATGTTGGGTTTGCCCGGCTCCTCGGTTTGCCGCCTTATGTTCCGTTATTATCGGCTAAGGCGGCCAAAGGAGAACTACTGTGATTGTGCCCTAGTTATTCCGGATGAGCACCTCGGTAGAGAAAGCCGAAAACTGACTATCATGATACAGCGAGAGACTGTTCAACCACTCGAAGACTCACCAGAATCTTTAAGGATTCCTCCGCATTAACGGAGGGCCGTTTCCCGGCCATGTACATACGCTCCCATATTAGGATGCACGCGATTGTACCAGGGGCTACATAGTAGCCCCACCGTTAGACCACCATGGCTAAGCTAAAGTGTTACAACTATATAGTCCAGTTTCCTAGTTCGACGTGCGATCACCTCCTTAATGGACCAAGACATTGGATCAAGTGTGATTAAGCATATTTTTCGCGAACACCCCCGCATTGCATGCATGGGGGCTGAAGCCAACGACTACTAACTTTTGGACTATTCATATCTATATAAAAACGGTCGCAAAAGGGACACAATCGTACTTCCGGGCACAAAGTATAAATATAGCCTCATAATCAAAATAAACATTGTTTTTTACAATGATTCGACTTATCACTCGAACAATACATTCTTTGAGAACTACGCCTCTATTAGGCGAACACCTTCTATGACCTGCGCCAAGTAGTGCTTGGCCGGATATTGGCCTCCCGCCGGATCCTGGGTCGCTATAATGGTGTCCTCCATATCCGTCCAATAGGCTTTAACGCGGGCAAGAGCCATCCG
The DNA here is from genome assembly GCF_018294505.1 of Triticum aestivum. NCBI lineage: Eukaryota > Viridiplantae > Streptophyta > Magnoliopsida > Poales > Poaceae > Triticum > Triticum aestivum. The sequence goes on along the minus strand of NC_057810.1, from coordinate 459,491,274 downwards.
TGCACCCTCTATGCATGTCGACCTCCTCATGGCGTCAATCCGAGATACGGCCCCAAGGAATTGCTGCACCAAACCAAAGTAGTTGTCCCGCTTAGGCCCCTTCGGCCAAAGATGGTCTATTACAGACCGCATTGCAAGCCTGGACAGCCTGTGGAGCTCCGCCACAGCAGCCACCGTATCATTGCGGCAGCAGGCGAGTGGGAGCATTGAACTGCGACCAGAAAAGCTTCTCCACTTCTTTATCACCTTGACCCTCGAAGAACTTGACAACGTCAGCTGTACTATTCGCCAAGTCCGCATATGCATCTACAGGACTCCAGCGCCCAGCCAGGGGAGCATACTTCGGATCCAAAATCTTCATCCACAGTAAGTAGGAGCCCCCAGCCACGATTTTGTCGGCCTGTTGGAGCTCCTCCCGCATGCCCCGGATCTCGGTCCGCATCTCCTTGGCGGCATTAAGTGCCTTGTCCAGCTCCGCCAAACTAGCCTTATTCTCCTTTTCAAGGAGTACATACAGGTCGGCGGCATTTTTCAACTCCCCAACCATTTCGGCTATTATTTCCTCGCTTTGGCGATGAGCAGCCTGTTTGGCTCTCAATTCTTCGGCCGCCTTTAGGGCAGCCGCATTGCTAGCCCGAGCTTGTTCCTTGGCCTGAGCAAGTTCCGCCCTCAGGGCCTCCACGGCAGCAGCACCATCTGCAGTGCAAACACATGGCATTAACATTATGCCACTCTCGCATTTTCCTATACAACATAATAAGGGAAGCAGAGCACATACCCTGGGATTCTTCCAGCCATTTGTTCACCAGCGTGATATCAGCATCAATAGATCCGATCTGCCTCCTCAGTTCGGCAACTTCAACAGACTGGTCGGCTGCCGGATCCTTAGATACCTGCGCACATGTCCGGCGCAGCCATTACTATGTGATCCCCCGCTTGCCCCTATGGCGGGCAACCAGAGTCTCAGGGACTACTATCCATTGGGACCACATCTAGCGCGTGCTTCACAACCAAAACATAGTGCATTTTCACTACATACCTCAAAGCCTTTGAGCAAGCTTGTAAATGCCTCATTCAAACCGCTGGTAGCAGATGAAATCTTCATGAGCACCGTCCTCATTAAAGAGCAGTGCTCCTCCGAGAGCGCGGCTCGCTCCAGAAGGCCTGTCAGTACGTCCGGCCGGACATCAAACTGTGCCGGACCCTTCTCATCGCCCCCGTGGGAGCCAAACGCTCCGGGCTCAGGGCGAATGACGTGTTCGCTTCCGGCTTTGGCAGATCTGGACTCCTCCGTGACGACACCTCGGTGTCGCCCGCTTCATGAGGAGGAGAGGTGGGTGGGGTCTCACTCTCCATCATCTCCGGAGGAAGATCCCCTGAAGACGAACTCTGTTGAGAGGAGCTGCTCGCCGGACTACAAAAGACAAAGTCCTGGTTATGAATCTCGGAGAAACACCATACCTTCAAATTAATGAATAACTTATAGCTCGGTGGAGGGCTGGCCCGTTGGTGGGCACGACACGGTGAGGGTGCCCGTTGCGGCAGAGCCCCCTAGTGATGCCTTCTTCCCTTCTTTGGGCATCTCCGCCTCCAAGTCCTCGGAGGCGGCCCTCTTCCTCCCGCGCGGGGAGGAGGCTTCAACCTCCCCTTCCCGACTATCCTCTGTAGGAGAGGTAGCGATTCCCCCGGTCTGGATATGTAGTGTGTGAAGTTTGGCTTCACTGCCCTTTCCTTCGCCTTTCCCTGAGGGGATCTTACTGAGCGCCCGACCAAGCATCTTGGCAACGGTTGGACCAGGCGAACCTTCAGGAAGTGGCGCCGGACACCTGATTCTCTCCGCCTTGTTGAGCCATTCTTGGCCATGGAAGGATTTTTAGAATAATAGTTATGATAAATATAAATGGAGTGTCCAGCTTTAAGGTTACTTACTTGGGCATCTAGGAGATTGCAGCTTAGGCCCGCATCCTCGATGGTGTCCGGACACTTTAATTGTGGTTCGAAGAATAATTTACACATCCCTTCGAGCTTCAGCCGAAGAAGTGCTTAATAGTCCGCGGACCCTCCGGATTAAACTCCCACATCCGGAGAGGCCGACGTTTGCATGGCAACATCCGTCGGATTAGCATCACTTGAATTATGCTGACAAGATTTATGTCCCTCTCAATAAGCTCCCGGATGCGATTCTGCAGTTCTGGTACATCACCAGCAGGACCCAATTCTGTCCTATGTTGGTCCAAGACGCCAACTGTGACGGAGGGCCCGAGCTGAACTCGGGGGCGGCTGTTGGTGTCAAAACCGGCGGATCTTGGGTAGGGGGTCCCGAGTTGTTTATCTTAGGATCAATGGTAACATAAACACGGGATTTTACCCAGCTTCGGGCTCTCTTGGTGAGATAATACCCTACATGCTGCTTGATTGACTATAATGAGCATAGGGGTTACAAGAGTTGATCTACCTCGAGATCATATGTTGTGGTCTAAAACCCTAGAGGTATGATGAGTAATGTCATAATAATCTATCGACTAGCCTAGCCTCGATTTATATAATGTACCATAGGCCTAGGGTAACAAGAGTCCTAGCCGAATATGCCGGTGGGGGAGGAGTCCTTGTCTTGATCACCAAGTCTTGTGGAATCTTCCTTGTATGCGGCATCTGTCCGAACTGGCCCATGAGTATACGGCCATGGGGGTCCTCGGCCCAATCTAACTGATCGGGGGACGACATGGTGAGTACCCCCTAGTCCAGGACACTATGAGTAGCCCCCTGAAACGGTCTTCAAGTTGGGAACACTCCTTGATTCTTCCGAACTGTTCTTCATCTCCAGTCGTCGGTCTTGAAAACTGGTTCAACAAATCTTCTTATCTTCGATCTTGAGGATCGCGAAGTAAATCCGAAGAGTTTACATGTCGGGTATCCGAGGAGCCCCTTTAAGTTACCGGCCTTTATCAATGCTTTGTTATTATTATGCCGCACTTCAGGTTTGAAGTTATTCCCGGGCGGCGATGTCCTCTTGCGTCCGAGCTCCAACAACGGATTCCATTCGAGGTATCTTTTGAAGCCAAGCACCAACGCCGGACTGCTTCCGAGCTCCAACGCCGAAATATATCCAAGCTCTAACGCCGGACTGTGTCCAAGCTCCAACGCCGGACTATATCCGAGCTCCAGCGCCGGACTATATCCGAGCTCCAGCGCCGGACAATATCCGAGATGTCATAGATCATCTGGGTTCAAAAAGTTGAAGGAGTTTAGCCGAGCTTAATGCCGGAAATGCTCTCTATGGAGCCAGCCACTGGCGCCCGAGCTTAATGCCGGACTACTTCCGAGGTGGTGCACCACCCCTGACTGCGGGCTGATTTTTTGATTGGTGCAATTTATTCTCTGCTGAGATATATATCCAGTAGCCCTCAAGGTATGTGCGTCGGTCTAAAACTCGAGATGCACCTAAAGGAAAACATGAAACCGCTGATCCTAGTTGCCCCTGAGACTCAAGTCGATGCGCGAAATCGGCCTGAGGATCAATTCCTAGCTCGGCAGCATACATAGGAATAGAAACGCGGTGTGCAAAGTCATCGAGACTCAGGTTGGGTGCGGCCGACCAACCTGAGGATAATAATCTCCTCAAAAACTATATTGCACTTTAAATTTTCTGCATTGGACAAGCAATGCACTAGCCCCCGAGACACTGGTCGGGTGGCGACACCATATCAGGGGATCGATGTACCCCTTTAATATTTGTAAATAATAAGCACGAAGCCCAATAGCCCCCGAGCCTTAATGTGGGCATGAGTGGCCAAATTGAGGATCGATATCCAAAGTAAAAGCACAAATTATGTGTAATGATTCTATGTATCCAAGTACTTTGCATCATCAATGCTCACATCCGCATTGTACAAAACTTTGTCGACCGGCCATCGGCTTCAACCTCCTCGGCAAGTAGCCAGGGAGTGTTTGTCCCACTTATAAAGCCTTTATGAGGGCAAACATTTGTGGAAAACAAGGCAATCCGGCCATACGGTTTTATAAACAAAGGTACGCAGAGAGACATGTTATATTATTGTTTAACATAAGAAACATCATCCAAAGAAAATAGTCCCACTATCGGTTCCTTTCGTTGGGTTGTCATGCTAAGCATGATCATGAAACCTCAACTCCGATCAATGTGGGAGGAAAATACTGAGGATTTTAGTTCGGGAAAAGCTTCCAAACTTTGTGGTCTAGATGAACCCAAATTTTCACTTCCGTTGTGACCGTTTATAATCTGAAAGTGGCACATCGTCGGCTTCTACCCCTTTGTAGATGCTACACAGGGTGTTTCTAAAATAACAAAACAACCCTTAGCCGACGTCTCGGTGCCCGAAGGCGGTTGTGTTGGCGGAAACAAGGCAATCAGATATACGGGCTTTATAACTTTCACTTAGTCATAGGAGCTTAAAGTTGGGAGGCCAGCAAGTAGCCCCCCGCTTAGTGTTCGGCGACAGCCTAGGTCAAGCCGTAAACACTTCGGCAATGTTATGAACGACCCGTCATTTAATATAGTCATCGGATCGCTGACCGGTTTATGCTTTATTGTGACAGTCAATTTTTGGCTTTCTCCACTGAGGTGCTTAACCATGCGAGCTGGAAACACAATCGCAGTGGTTCTCCTTTTGCACACCTAACCGAACAAAGCGGAATGTAGGAGGCAAGCACAGGAGCCGGGAAACCCAACTATCGACCGAAGACACAATTTGAAACCGATGCATATATAGCCATATCCGAGAATTTTTGCCGAATCTCTAAAGGTGTCCGGCGTTGCACTGCGAGACTTATGCGGAAAACACACAAATAGTTGAAAAGTGCCATAGGATTGGAAAACTAAAAAATGTCAGTAAAAACTCGACCTTCGAACTAGATTAATTGTTTGATGCCAATCAGAAAATTGAAAAAATTGTGCTTCGGTCGTGCTTTAACATGACACATCCTATCTCAAGACTTCAAGCGGGTCAGCCTACGGCTTCAACCTCCTATCCCAAAGGTGGATGAGAGGGAAATCGGGCTATTGACCGCACACTCTCGTCGAAAAAAGAAGTGATATAAAAAACACTTTGCAACGACTAAGAAGAAGAACACTTATTATAGAACAACTCACATAAATTTAAGAGCCCCCAAGTAATTTGGGTAAAATAATTTTATGTGATTGTATGTACTGAAGTACTTATATCATATCTATGTCCACCCAAACTTTATACGCGTCTTAACCGACCGTCTGCTTCCCCCTCTTCGGTCAAGGACCGAAAAGTGTTATGTACTCCCCTTGTCGAGAATATCGACGGTGTTTCCGATAACCAGGCAATCAAGTCATAAGGCTGTAACAGACAGACCGCGCTCAGGGAACTTATACTATATTACTGACAAAGTGTAAGAAGCATCTTCGAAGAAAATAGTACCCCCACCGATACCTTTCTTCGGTGCTCATTGTTAATATGAGACTTGTGCAATAGATTTTTTGTACTCATGAGTTCCGTTGTGTGCCGACCATAATTGAATAACAATAAGAGCGCTAGCTTTCGGCTTCACCCAGTCTGAGGTCAGAGCTCGGAAGAACCGGTTGTGACAATCGCAGAGGTGCTCCCTTTACTCCCTAGCCGAACAATCGGGAACGTAGGGGTAAGCACAGGAGCCAGGCAACCCAGCTTGCAAATCACTTAGGTCAATATGGTGCATATTGTGGCGTAATACACGAACAAGGAACGAAGCCGTACAAGTATAATCATATGCAAGAGGAAAAGCTCCAGCAGGGGAGCCCCCGAATAAATGGGGTATTTGAATATGTGTGTCACAAACAAAGTTTGCACAAGGAAGTTCTTCACAAACAACTTTTTGGTAAAAAAAAGTATAGTGCTTGCTCGAACCGAACAAATTGTAAAACTGAACGTTTATGAGTATGAGAGCGACTTAGCTGGTTAATGTGTTCGGCATGAATGACGCGGTCCGAGCTTGATGTGGGACAGGGTTCCAGCCCCCAGGCTGGTCCCAAGGTGGCCGAGCAGAGAGTCCGGCACTCCGAGAAGATGAAGCCCCCAGTCCAGCCGCGGTAATGGAGCAGGTCGGCGCGCCAAGGCGACAACACGACTCAGTCTGAGTCGATTGGCTGCACAGGTAAAATAGTGCAAACCAAAAGAAATGACAAATAAAGATAATAATGTATATATGAAAAAATCTTCTACTTATTTAATACAAGTGAAGTAAATAATGAAAGAGATATGGCCTGAGCGTCGATCTCAATGTCGATGCAGGGCGTGATGTGGTAAAGGCGTGGTGCAGTGAAGGCGTGACAAAGCCCGAATTCGTAGGTCGGTCCGAGTTCCGGATACAGCGTTCGCCGAACTATGCATGGAAACTGATCGGACCACCACGCGACCGTCGTTAATGCGGCCACCATTTGATAGGCTGGTGTATAGATGATGGAACAAAGCAGAGTAATAATTCCTTGGGAAAAATAAACCCAAACAAGCAAAAATTGCTAGGATTAATAGCACCTGGTTTGTTTCTTATAGCGGTCCGAAGAAAGGTTACTCCCAAAATTGGGACTCGATCCGCACATCCATTGCTTGATGGGTGATGAAGCGATAGCATGGCAATCCTGGCAAAGGTTGGCTCGCCACGGCGAAGCCCGTGGTCTAGCTAATGTGATGAAGTTGTTCGGCTGGTGACACCGAAGTCTCCGGAGTAAGTTGATGAAGAGATGGTGAAGTCCTCGGTCTAGTCGAGGTGATGGAGCAGGTCGATAATGAGACGTTGCAGCTGCCTGTCAGTCGAGGTGTTGAAGTAGTTCAGCGCAATGGACATCAGCTTGAAGAAGCAATAGTGCGGCTATGCCGATGCAGGTCTTATCTTGCGACACGGTCAATGCTGGCTTGATGAAGTGATCGCGCAGCGATGCCGGTGTGCCCGCTCCGTGTAATCCGTGGGGCGGTGATGTTGGTGATGATTTATCCTTCACGATGCCGAACTATTGTTCGGCTGGCTGAGATGATGATCCCAAGAAATTGAGCTCGGCTCAACAAAGCGACGACGTGTCTAACGCAGGTCGGCCGCCGTGGGGTGATGTTGTCGGGCTGGTTTGACACCGGTGCGACGGTGAAGTTCGTATTGTAAGAATAATTTTAATAATAGTGCGATCTGTTTGAGAATAAAACACAATACCCCATACGAAAGCGTCCTTCAAAAAGGATGTCCGAAATCCCGTTCGTAAAGGAGGTGAACTTGGGTCGGATTCGTTCTTGCGTAGAAAACAGATCCAAAAAGTGATGCACTAATCGGAAGGTTCCCGGAGTTCAGACGGTCGGATCGAGCTGAATTTTTGCCAGGTGATAGATATGGGAATTCCGTAGCCGATCAACGGTTGGATCTTCCAAAGGACGTCCGAGCTATATGATGGACACCCCACTCCAAACTCATCCGGATTCTCGTCCAGATTCAACACGGCTCCGATATATCAGAGATTGCCGGAGATTCCTCCATCGGAACTCGAATTTTTTTTGCAAGGTTGTTGTAGACTTAATTACGCATAATTCCACCGAAACAATCGTTTAGGCGACACTCGAGGAGGCGGTGGCGGCGGATACGAGTTTGCTGTCCAGAGAAACAGCACGGTCGCCCTAGGGAAATGTTGACGTTGAGCCCCCGAGCTCCATGAATGACTCCTTCATGATCTTGATAGAGATCGGAGTTGATGTTAATGAAAGCCCTCATCTGAACATGAAGATCGGAGGTAGGGCGCAGCCCTCGGTCAAGGCAAGGTGACCAGTCGAGCTGGTGACGAAGAAACCGACGTCACAGTTGACCTGCAGTCGAGCCATTGATCCTTTCGTCGATCACACAGCGGAACTCTCAATGAAAGCACCAATGTCAGTGTCAAAACCGGCAGATCTCGGGTAAGGGGTCCCGAGTTGTGCATCTTAGGATCAATGGTAACATGAACACGGGATTTTACCCAGCTTCGGGCTCTCTTGATGAGATAATACCCTACATGCTGCTTGATTGACTATAATGAGCATAGGGGTTACAAGAGTTGATCTACCTCGAGATCATATGTTGTGGTCTAAACCCTAGAGGTATGATGAGTAATGTCATAATAATCTATCGACTAGCCTAGCCTCGGTTTATATAATGTACCATAGGCGTAGGGTAACAAGAGTGCTAGCCAAATACGCCGGTGGGGGAGGAGTCCTTGTCTTGATCACCAAGTCTTGTGGAATCTTCCTTGTATGCGGCAGCTGTCCGAACTGGCCCATGAGTATACGACCATGGGGGTCCTCGGCCCAATCTAACTGATCGGGGGACGACGTAGTGAGTACCCCCTAGTCCAGGACACCGTCAGCAACTACCCACCTTGTGCTTTTGGGAGCTGTAACATAAAACCACCTCCGTTGCCATACATCGGATACTTCCGGGAAAGAACCCTCTGGCCATGGGGCATCAGCGTTCCTACTTATTATGGCACCTCCGCACTCCGCATGTCGCCCCTCGATCATCTTCGGCTTCACATTGAAGGTCTTGAGCCATAAGCCGAAGTGTGGGTTGACGTGGAGATAAGCCTCACACACAATAACGAACGACGAGATATGGAGGATAGCATCTGGAGCCAAATCATGAAAATCTAACCCATAGTAGAACATGAGCCCCCTCACAAAGGGGTCGAGGGTGAGGCCCAGGCCTCGGAGGAAGTGTGGGACGAACACAACGCTCTCGTTGGGCTCCGACGTAGGGATAACTTGCCCTGGAGCAGGAAGCCTGTGCTGAATGTCGGCTGTCAGGTATCCGACCTCCCTAAGCTTCATAACGTCCTCCTCTTGGATCGAGGAGACCACCCACCGGCCTTTTGCGTCGGATCTAGACATGTTGGAGGATCTGTGGTGTTGGAGCTTGGGCCTTGGGTGTTAGAACTCGAGGTGCGAGAAGGAGCAGGGGAGGTGGAAAAGAGGCGTAGGCCTTGACCCCTTTATAAAAGGGATGAATATCAAGAGTCCTCAGCTGAGACTTATCTAAAATACACGGAGTCATACCAATGGTCGCCGTAGGGTCACACATGCCCATATTGATGAAAGATCCCATAATAAGAGGAACACGATCTCTGCTTTGGCAGGACGTGCCAATAAAACCGCCTCGCAACGCGAGTCGAGGTGGAGCAGGAAACGCCGGTTCGTGTTGGACCAGGCCACGATGCAAGGGCACGATATACAAAGATTTCCAGTAGAACGGATTTATGCTATGTTCCCTACAATGGTGTGTGAAGATCATCTTGCAGAACCGGACACTATTCGTCGTAGCAGATCCGGACACGGTCTACGTGTTCGATAATACATTGGAGTATTCGGAGATGGAACCCGCCTTGCAATGCCGAAGACAAGACTGCACGCCAGACTCATCGTCATTGAAGCCTGGTTCAGGGGCTACTGAGGGAGTCCTGGATTAGGGGGTATCCGAAGAGCCGGACTATGTACATCGTCCGGACTATTGAAGCGTGAAGATATAAGACACAAGACTCCGGCCCGTGTCCGGATGGGACTCTCTTTTGCGTGGAAGACAAGCTTGGCGATCCGGATATTATATTTCCTTCCTTGTAACCGACTCCATGTAAACCCTAGCCCTCTCTGGTGTCTATATAAACCGGAGAGGATGGTCCTTAGAAGGCCGATCACAATTACAATCATACCATCATTGGCTAGCTCTTAGGGTTTAGCCTCTACGATCTCGTGGTAGATCTACTCTTGTACTACTCATGTCTTCAATATTAATCAAGCAAGAAGTAGGGTTTTACCTCCATCGAGAGGGCCCGAACTTGGGTAAACATTGCGTCCCTTGCTTCCTGTTACCATCAGCCTAAGACGCACAGATCGGGACCCCCTACCCGAGATCCGCCGGTTTTGACACCGACAGCTGCCCCCGCCTTCCGCTCGGGCCCTCCACTTGAACTGGCATCGTGGGCCAACGTGGGACTGGACTGGGGGCCTGCTAAAGACGTACCGACACTGCAGAGCCGCCTTCGGGCGCTACTCGAGAGGGATATCAATCTTGTCAGAATCATTCAGGTAATGCTAGTTCGACGGGCCCTGTCGTGCAAAAGTCGACCTCTCCGGATGTGGGAGTTCAATCCAGAAGGTCAGCGAACCATTCAGCACTTCTTTGGCATGACGCTCGAAGGGATGTATAAGTTATTCTTCGGACCACAAGTAAAGTGTCCGGACACCACCGAGGATACGGGCCTGAGCTGCAACCGCCCAGATACCCAATTAAGTAACCCTGAATCCGAACACTTCGTTTATATTTATCACAACATTATCCTGAAAACTATCTGCGGCCAGGATTGGCTCAGCAAGGCGGAGAGGATCAGGTGTCCGGCCCCACTTCCTGAAGGTCGCCTAGTCCTACAATAGCCAGGATGCTTAGACGTGCGCTAAGTCAAGTGCCTTCGGGGGAAGGGGAAGAGAAGAATAGAGAAGCCGAGTTTCACACATTGCACATCCAAACAAGGGGAATTACTGTCTCCACGAAGGAGGATAATCAGGGAGGTGATTCCAAGGCTTCCTCCCCCCGCAGGAAGAAAAGGGCCGCCTCCGAAGACTTGGAAACAGAGCTGCCTGAACAAGGGAAGAGAACTTCACCAGGGGGCCCTGCCCCGAAGGGCGGCCTCACCGCCCCATGCCCACAAGCAGGCCAGCCGTCCACCGAGCTGTAAGTTAATCGTGAATAAAACCTATTGCTTCCTCCTCCAAGAACAATAACCAGGATCTATCCCTTGCAGTTCGGCTAGTAGCTCTTCTCAACAGAGTTCGTCTTCGGGGGGACCTTCTTCCGGAGATGATGGAGAGTGAAACCCCACCTGCCTCTCCGCCCCATGGGGCGGGCGACCCTGAGGTGTCGTCACAGAGGAGTCCGGATCCGTCAAGGCCGGAAGCTAATACTTCGGCCGCCCCGGGCCCGAAGTGTTCGGCTCCCACGGGGGGCATTCAGAAGGGTTCGGGACAATCCGGCACTTGGCCGGACACACTGATGGGCCTTCTGGAGCAAGCTGCTTTATCGGAGGATCACCGTACATTAATGGGTACGGTGTTTGAGAAGATTTCATCCACCACAAGTAGGTTGAATGAAGCTTTTACGAGCCTGCTCAAAGGTTTTGAGGTACACAATGAAATACGTAATTTTTTGGTTATATCGCACACGCTAGGTGTGCTCCATATAGATAGTAGCCCCTGATACTCTGGTTGCCAGCCCTAGGCGGCAAACGGAGAATCACACTCTCAAGTAATGATCGTGCTATATTCATGCGCAGCTAGCTAAGGGTCCGGCGATGGACCGGACCACTGAATTCGCCGAATTGAGGCGATAGATTGATGTGGTGGACGCCGACCTCATGCTTGTGAACAAGCGGCTTGACGAGTCACATAGTATGTGCTCTTTATTTCCTCGTATGTTATAGGAAATATTAAGAGAATCATAATGCTAATGGGATATGATTTGGGCTGTAGGCGGAGCTGCTGCCATGGAGGCCCTGAGGGCGGAACTTGCCCTAGCCAAGGAATAAGCCCGGGCTAGCAATGCGGCTTCCCTAAAGGCGGCCGAAGATTTGAGAGCTGAACAGGCTGCTCATCGCTGAAGCGAAGATAAAATAGCCGAGATGGCTGTGGAGCTGAAGAACGCCGCCGGCCGGTATGAGTTCCTTGAAAAGGAGAATCAGGCGAAATCGGCTGACCTGAAGAAGGCCCTTGATGCGGCCAAGAAGACATGCTCTAAAATTAGAGATGCGCGGGAGGAGCTTCGACAGGTTGGAGAAATCGCGGCTGGAAGCCCCTATTTGTTGCGGATGAAGTTCTTACATCCAAAGTATGCTCCTTTGGATCGGCTTTGGAGCGCTGCAGATGAGTATGAGGATCTGGCGAAAAATACGACTGATGCGACCAAGTTATTCAAGGATCATAAAGATAATGAAATAGAAAGGTTGTTCTGGTCACAATTCAATGCTCCAACGCGCTCATTGCCATTGAGTGAGAGGATGGCCACTATGACCGAGCTCCATAGGTTGTCCGGTCTTGCAATGAGGTCTGTAATAGACCATCTATGGCCGAAGGGACCGAGGCCGAACAGTTATTTTGGTTTAGTGCAACAATTATTTGGCGCTGGATCGCGAATCGATGCCGTGAAAAGGTCGGCATGCATAGAGGGTGCGCGGATGGCTCTTGCCCGTGTTAAGACATATTGGGAAGATATGGAGGCCACCGGCGTTGCAACCCAGAGTCCGACAGGAAGCCAGGACCCAGCTGAGCACTATTTTGAGTATGTCATAGAAGGTGCCCGTTTAATAGAGGCTCAATGCTCGAAGAATGTCATGTTCGAGTGACAAGTTGGTCAATTGTAAAAACAATTCTATTTTGATTATAAAGGCTATGTTTATACTTTCGCCTGAAAGTTTTATAGTGCCTCCTGTGGAGCCGTTTTTCAATATGTATATATCCTGAAAGTTAGCAGTCGTTGGCTTCAGCCCCCATGCATATGATGCGGGGGTGTTTTCAAAAATGTACATAATCACACTTGATCCAACGTCTTGGTCCACTAAGGAGGTGATCGCATGTCGAACTAGGCAACCGGACTATATAACTTTAACACTTTCACTTGGCCATAGGAGTTTGACGGTGGGGCTACTATATAGCCCCCGGTAGCTTCATGTGCATTTGGATACGGGCGTGTATGTACATGACCACGAAACGGTCCTTCGTTAATGCCGAGGAATCCCGAAGATTCCGATTAATCCTCGAGTGGTTGACCAGTCTCTCGCTGTATCATAACAGTCAGTTTTCGGCTTTCTCTACTGAGGTACTCATCCGGAATAACCAGGGCACAATTGCAGTAGTTCTCCTTTGGCCGCCTTAGCCGATATAACAGAACATAAGGCAGCAAACCCAGGAGCCGGGCAAACACAACATTTCACCAAAGACATGATTCGGAGCTGATGCATATAAGGCCAAACTCGCGACGCTAAACACTCCCGAAGGTATTCGGACTTTATAACATATACTGTGCTGGGTAGCGCCCTTGATTATGAACCCTATATTTCTAGGTACATGCATTAACCGGTCGTGGCGAAATGCCAATAACGCCAGTATCCCTTGTGGGTGTATTGAATACCCGTGGGATGTCAACAAGAGACAGTAAATAAGGTTTACGCAGGGGCTTAATCTAAAGAGAAACCTTTGAGCGGGGCCCTGCTGCGCGTCTGTGCCTTTGTCCCCGCTATGTCGTGTCCTAGAAGGGTGTCACATGAATGGTTCCTGCAAAAAGGAAAGCCCATGCAAAAGAGTATGGCGTAAGCGTGCGAACAGTTGGTTTATTCACCATGGATAGTAGAAATGTGATATATTGGCATGTTTAATAAGCCAAACTATGGGTTTTATTACATGTTTGCAGCCCCTGGTTCTATCTATGGGGGGAATATGCGGAGCACCCAGCTCAGGTTTATTTGGGCTGATGGTGGTGCGCCAGACTCGTCTAACCGTGTCCGTGGTCTTAACGATCGATCATGCAGTCTGATAGGAGAGGCCGCTTAGTGTCCGGCTGCTAGAGCCGCCACATACTCTTCCGCACATAGGGAACGCTCTATGTTTCCGCTAACAGTGATGACACCGCGTGGACCGGGCATCTTGAGTTTAAGGTAGGCGTAGTGCGGCACTGCATTGAAGCGAACAAAGGCCTTTCTTCCGAGTAAAGCATGATAACCGCTTCGGAAGGGAGCGATGTCGAAGAGTAATTCTTCGCTTCTGAAGTTGTCAGGAGAACCGAATGTCACCTCTAATACGAGGGAGCCCCTGCAGCGGGCCTCGACGCCTGGTATCACTCCTTTAAAGGTGGTGTTTCTTTTGCTGATTCTGGATGGGTCTATCCCCATCTTGTGGATAGTGTCTTGATATATCAGATTAAGACTACTGTCGCCGTCCATGAGGACGCGAGTGAGATGGTATCCATTGATTATTGGGTCGAGCACCAACGCAGCCGATCCTCCGTGCCGGATACTAGTCGGGTGGTCCCTGTTATCGAAGGTGATTGGGCAGGCCGACCAGGGGTTGAATTTGGGGGCGACGGGTTCCAAAACGTATACATTTCTGAGCGCGCGTTTGCTCCTTCTCTTTGGTATGTGAGTCGCGTAGATCATGTTTACTGTTTTGACTTCTGGTGGGAATTTTTTCTGTCCCCCAGTGTTCGGCTGGCGAGGCTCATCCTCGTCTTCGCTTGGTGTTTCTCTTCCCGTGTGTTCGGCATTTAACTTGCCGGCCTGCTTGAAGACCCAGCATTCTCTATGAGTGTGATTCGCAGGTTTTTCGGGGGTGCCATGAATTTTGGCACAATCTGTCCAGGACTTTGTTCAGGCCGTACGGTCCTTCTTTGCTGCCTTTAAATGGCTTCTTTCGTTGACCGGGTTGAGAGCCCCTGAATCCGGCGTTGACTGCCGTGTTGTCTGGACTGTCTTCCTTGTTTCGACGCTTGTTTTTATTGCGCCGGGGCTTCCCGTTGCCATCCCTAATTTCGGATGTGCCCAGCTCACTGGTGCCTCTATGGGCTAACCAACTGTCCTCACCTGCGCAGAAGCAGGTCATAAGGCTTGTTAAGGCCGCCATTGTCCTGAGCTTTTCTTGGCCTAGGTGCCTGGCGAGCCACTCGTCCCGGATACTGTGCTTTAAGGCCGCTAGGGCTTCGGCATCCGGACAATCGACAATTTGATTCTTCTTGGTGAGAAATCTGTTCCAAAGCTTACGGGCTGACTCTCCAGGCTGTTGTATTATGTGACTTAAATCGTCTGTGTCCGGAGGTCAGACATAAGTCCCTTGAAAATTGGCCCTGAAAGCGTCCTCAAGTTCCTCCCAACTTCTGATTGAATTTTCGGGGAGGCTTTTCAACCAGTGCTGAGCTGGCCCTTTCAACTTGAGGGGTAGATATTTGATGGCGTGGAGGTCATCCCGACGAGCCATGTGGATATGAAGGATAAATTCCTCAATCCAGACCCCAGGGTCTGTCGTTCCATCATATGCCTCTATGTTCACAGGTTTGAATCCCTGTGGAAATTCGTGGTACAGCACCTCGTCGGTGAAGCATAGAGGGTGCGCCGCCCCTCTGTATCTGGACATGTCGTGGCATGCTGTCGACTGGTGTTGTGTCCGGTGTTGATTCTGGACTGGTGCGCGATCAGTGTGATCGTCTTGGTGACCATAATTCCGTGCTGGAGCATGTCCTCTAGATCCATAGATGGACCTGGTCGCGCCGGCCGTATTGTTCAGGAGCTCACGTAAATTGTGTGCGTCGTCAGTAGCTGCTCTATCGCGGCCATGAAGTGATTGGTCCAGCCGATTGGCCGTATTGTTCTTCGGCGGAATGGGCTCTATGGCTTCATCATCGAATTCGGGCAGTAGCTTGCGCTTTGGGTAGCTCTTTGTATGGCGATCGTCGCCGTATTTTTCTTCGGTATTTAGCACTTTTTTCCACCTGCGGTTGAGCATAGCCTGCGTGGCCTTAAGCCTTTTCTTCTGTTTCTTTAGGCTCCTCGTAGTGGCCATCAGCCTTCTGCGGAGGTTATCTTGTTCCAGGCATTTTTCCGGGATGATGAATGCGTCGTCGTCCGGACTGTCCTCCTCTCCGGACGCAGGTTGGTGGGTTCGACCATCGGGATCACTGTGATCGGACATTTGCTCCGGGCTGTGTTCGGCATGACCTGGCTCATCCTGCTCCATCGCTGGGTCCATATGGTCGTTGTTGCCTTCGGAGCCGACCGGGGTGTCAATTTTCCTTTTGCTATTATCACTATTTTTACTGTGAGTGGACTTGGCGCGGTGCCTGCGTAGTCGTTTTGGCTTTTGTCCGGGGGGTTTATCCTCCGTAGTGTCCTTTTTCTCGCCGTTGTTCTCCTTGGCGTGTCCACCATGTATATATCATATGATGAAGTGGCAGTCTAGCACCCCGTGGGCAGTGGTTCCAGATCGTCCCCTGCATCGGCGTCCATACCGTTGATGTCGTCGGAGTCGAAGTCAAGCATGTCTGTTAGATCATCGACAGTGGCTATGAAGTGGGTGGTGGGTGGGCTGCGATTTTCTTCGTTGTCTGTATCCCACTCGAGCCAGACATAGTTCAACCAAGAGTCTTCTGACAAAGAGAGAGACCTTAATGAATTCAGCACATCGCCAAAGGGGGAGTGCTGAAAGATATCCGCAGCGGTGAACTCCATTACCGGAGTCCAATCGGACTCGATGGGCCCGGGCACGCGCGGTTCGGAACCCTCATCTGGACACAAGGCCGGGGGTCCGGCAACATAGATTTCTATAACGGTGGAATTTGTGTTCGGCTCTACCGCCAAAGAGTATGCGGCCTCCGTGGCGGGGTCCATCCACCCGTCATCGGACGACGCGCTTTGCCCCGGATTTAGGTCCGGAGCTGCTGCAAGTGCAATATCCCGAATACTGTCCGACTGTCGATCTAAGTCGTGCTCGTCGTGACTGTTCGACGCTCCTGATGTAGGTCTTAATCCATCAAATATCAAGTCTCTGCGGATATCGGTCAAGTAATTCAAGTTTCCGAACCTGACCTGATGGCCAGGGGCATAGCTGTTGATCTGCTCCAGATGGCCGAGCGAATTGGCCCGCAGTGCGAAACCACTGAACACGAAGATCTGTCCGGGGAGAAAAGTCTCACCCTGGACCGCGTCATCATTGATGATTGAAGGACCCATCGAGTCTTAAAGCGACGACACAGAGGAACTCTCAATGAAAGCACCAATGTCGGTGTCAAAACCGACAGATCTCGGGTAGGGGGTCCCGAACTATGCGTCTAAGGCTAATGGTAATAGGAGGCAGGGGACATGATGTTTTACCCAGGTTCGGGCCCTCTCGATGGAGGTAATACCCTACTTCCTGCTTGATTGATCTTGATGATATGAGTATTACAAGAGTTGATCTACCACAAGATCGTAGAGGCTAAACCCTAGAAGCTAGCCTATGGTATGATTGTTGTTGTCCTACGGACTAAACCCTCCGGTTTATATAGACACTGGAGGAGGCTAGGGTTACACAGAGTCGGTTACAAAAGGATGAGATCTAATATCCGAATCGCCAAGCTTGCCTTCCACGCAAAGGAGAGTCCCATCCGGACACGGGACGAAGTCTTCAATCTTGTATCTTCATAGTCCAACAGTCCAGCCAAAGTATATAGTCTGGCTGTGCGGATACCCCCTTATCCAAGATTCCCTCAGTCACCACGCCGCGGCTCAGGCCCTTGTAAGCAAGGCCTTCCGTACAGGTTTCTATTGGCTAACAGCCCGAGCAGATGCACAGGACCGTGTCCGACGTTGCATCGGATGCCAACTTTTCGCCAACCAAAGCCATATGCCACCTACTGCTCTACAAATAATCACCATCACTTGGCCTTTCGCGGTCTGGGGGCTTGATATGGTCGGACCCCTTAAAGGAGGAAGCCATAAGAAAAAATATATGTTGGTCATGGTGGATAAATTCACTAAGTGGATAGAGGCCAAGCCAGTTAAAACGGCCGAAGCCGAACAGTGATAGACTTCATATCCAGTGTTGTGCACCATTACGGCGTTCCACACAGCATCATCACCGATAACGGCTCCAATTTCATAGCCGATGAGGTGAAAACCTGGTGTGCCAATCTGGGCATTAAGCTCGATTACGCCTCTGTCTATCATCCGCAAACGAACGATCAAGTCGAACGAGCCAATGATCTTGTTATGAGCGGTATTAAGCCCAGACTAGTGCGATCTTTGAAAGAATCAGACAAGCACTGGTCGAGGAGCTCGACTCCGTACTCTGGGGGCTGCGGACCATGCCCAACAGCACTACCGGATATACACCTTTCTTCATGGTGTACGGCGCAGAGGCTGTGTTGCCTTGCGAATTATTCATGACTCACCTCGAGTGCGCATGTATGAAGAGAGAGGCCAAGCTTGATCGGCAGGATAGCTTAGATGCCCTGGAGGAGGAGTGCGACGTTGCAAAAGCTTGTTCCGCATTTTATCAACAACAGGCCCGCAGATATCAAAGCAGAGAAGTGTGGGCCAAGACTTACAATGTTAGTGAACTCGTTCTACGCTTACCGGAGAAGAAAAAGGACAAACTCAAGCCCAAGTGGGAGGGTCCCTTCATCATTGACGAAGTTCTCACTGGAGGAGCGTACCGCCTGCGTGATGCATCAGACAATCACCTAGAGTCGAACCCATGGAACGCAGCCATACTCCAAAGATTCTATGCCTAGTGGCGAACTCTTTGTTCGTCTCCTTCACCCTTTTGTTTCCATTATTTTTTTCTTTTCCTCTCTTTTCGCTTTTTTAGCCTTAAAGCTTTCATGCAACTAAATCGTGCACCTACGACAAACACATCCTCGAATATGTACGTCCATTATACCTGGGGGGCTTCTTGTACAGAAGCTTATCATTATTATTTTCCAAGCATTAAGCTCACCACATATGTACCTTTTCTTTGCCATTATATGCATCGATATGACTTAAGTTTTGGCCAAGCTGGGATGCCTGGCTCCTGTGCTTATGCCCTACGTTCCCGTTAGTTCATCTAGGGTATAAAAGGAGCACCTCTACGATTGTTACCGTCGGGTCATCCGGATGTGTACCTCAGACTGGGTGAAGCCGAAAGCTAGCGTTCTTAAGGGAATATTCGGTCGGCTAACTAAAGATGTTTTTTACTCATTACACTATGAACCCCCAGATGTTACGTATACTGCGATTTTTCAATCATAGTTCGGGCATGCACGTTAACGCATGCTCACCCAGGGAAAGGAACCCTTAACGGAACTATTCTCTCTGGAAGAAGTTTCTTACAATCACAATGTAATATAACATAGCTAGCCGGATACTTGTCTATTCAAGCAACTATGACCCCTACGCCTGGTTTCCATGCATACCCCGGTTTATTTTGCTGCTCAGGTATTCGGAAATGCTCCGCACCTTTGGGTCCAGAGGTCGAAGCGAAAAGGTCTGCCATGACAATTGTTTTACAATCCGGCTAGGGACAAATATGTCAAGGAAAGTACATAGTTATTCAGACTCAAATATTTCCTCTTCTATGCCGTCCAACAGGTTGTCTAGCTTACAATCCTGTTGAGAATATTTTGCGGCTACCTTTACCTGGTCATATACCAAACTAACAGGAATTTATTTTCCATCTGACCCTAAAGGTCCGACCCGGGTCATATTATTTGGCTCAAGCTTGGTATACCATGTTTTCACCATGGCCCAGGCCTCTCGCGCACCTTCCCGGCAGGCCAATATCTTCCATAATCGGAAGCGCCACATCGCTCCCTTAAATAGATGTACAAGCTCCTCTATACTTCTTGGAGGGGAGGCGGATGGCCATAAGGCCTTTGCAACACTTCACATCGCCTACCGAGCTCGCTCGTGCATTTGCGACAGCTCTTGTAGCAGATTGCCCGCGGATCCGGACATCCCCTCTTCGGGATGGCCAGTCAGCATACCTACAGACATAACTCTGTCAGTTTCCTTCCTCGCTGAATTACACGGAGGTAAGTTTGAACACATACTAAATATGTCGCCTCGCAGCCTCTTATTTTCCTTCACGGAGTCAGCCAGCTGGGCCCGTACATCTTTTAGTTCTTCGCCCAGCTGGGTGTTGGAATCCTGGAGTTTGTTTTTCTCCTCCCTGACCCGTGTCAGTATACGTTCGCCCATGGCCAGTTGCCTTTTGGCTTCTTGTTCACCCGCTTGTGCCACTTCCAGTGCCTTCCCCGGATGATCGGACAATCCTGCCATAAGATATGCAACTGTGTTAGCATTGCTGGTATATAATTGTGTTTTTCTCAATGGAGGGACACATTACCACGCGATGCCTTCTTGGATTTCTCCAGTTCGGGTGTCGCAGAAGCTAGCTGGGTCCGACACTTTTCCAGCTCTTGAGACAACAAGTTGTTCTTCTTCGTAAGCACCTGGTTTTGCAATGAACCTTAAATCAGCTGAATCAACTGCTTCAATTCTCGGGGGCTACTAGTATGTAATTATCAGGTTTATACAATGAGATCTCACCCGCATATCTTTCAAATGTTTGTCTGTAGCTCTGGCAAGCCCGTCTCGAGCAGCTCGGATGTATGCATCAGCCGACTTGAAGGCATTGATTGCCTCTTTGGTAAAGCCGGGATCGCGAAGAGTGGCCCTCCGGCGCCGTTGGTTCATGACGCTATCCACTTCCGAGTTTGTGACGGACACATCATATGAATCCTTTGCCACAGGACAATCCGACGACACTCCCGTATCAACCCTCGTCATTACGGCAGGGTCTAGAACCTGGCTGTTGGGAGTGTGACTGGCAGGACTCCCGGACATAGTCCGGCAAACGCTCTTCCTGATAAGACATGAAAGGATAATGTCACCATTGGATGTGACTACCAAAGGGCATGTTTACAAAGCCATACCTCTTTGATGACGGCTCCGATGTGTCTCCGCTTGCTTTCCTCTTCGAAAGCTTGCCCGGTGCGGGCGCCGCTCTCTTTGGAGTCGCCTATGGTGCAGGATGGCGCGCCGAGCACCTCCCCTTTGGAGCACGAGATAGTGCGATGGGTGAGGCGGAATGAGGAAGCTCTTTCGGAGGAGATGTCTCCTGATTACTTACATGTGAGGCAGGGAGAAGACCGGGATAGTCGGTAGTGATGGCCACTTCCATGCTGTCATAGCTCACCTTGTAGAACACCCCGTCCTTGAGCTCCATGAATATATCTGGATCCTCTTCGAATCTGGGGTCAAGGTCTCGGTTGTAGTCCTCTGGCTGTGGGGTGGTACAGTGGAGCCCCTTGGTAATCTTCTGCCATTACTGTTACAAATGGACGGATTAATGTCCATGAAAAGTAACTCAGGGTGTAGATTGAGTAGAATAGTGGGATTTGAACTCACCCAGCTAGGAGGATTGCACATGGAAAATCCATCTCGGTGCTTAATATGAGTGAATTCATGTTTCTCCCCTTTGTATAGTTCGGCCAGTATTTTGGCCAAAGCGACGGGGGTGTCCGGACCCTTCTGACCGCAGCGGGAGGCATCATCTTCCCCATTACAGTGCCACATGGGAAGCCTTATGTATTGGAGTGGCTGAACCCCTCGTACTATGGAAGTCGCCATTACATCGACTGTTGATAATCCAGACTGGGAGAGCGTCTTTATCTTGCTCATCAATTGACAGACTTCCGCACTATCTTCCTCCTTGAGGCTCCGAGGGCGCCAGTCGTGGCGTTTCTTCAACGGAACGCTTGAAAATTCGGACAGACCCATTCGGATTGGGTCGGGAAGGGCGACGTCCTCGATATAAAACCATTCGGAAGGCCACTCTTCAGATGCCTTCTTCGGCATGCCAGACAGGTATTCGGTCCCAGTCATACGCCATACCTCGGCTCCGCCCACTTCAAATATTGATCCCTCTTGGCTACGAGGGACGCGGCAAAATAGTTTCCTCCATAACTCAAAATGGGCCTCGCAACCCAAGAATAGCTCACAAAGAGAAACGTAACCCGCGATGTGTACGATGGAGGCAGGAGTGAAATTGTGTAGTTGAAGGCCATAATACTCCAGAGGCCCTCGGAGGAACGGGTGGATTGGAAATCCGACGCCTCTCAACAAGTAGGGAACAAAGCACACTCGTTCCCCCCTGGATGGATTGGGAAAGTTCTTCGCCTGAGCCCCACCGTCAAAGGAAGCCAATCTCGCTCGAACAGGGACTAGATCCACGGGGGGGGGGGGGGGGGGGGAGGAATCCCTGTGTCTGCAGCTTCACTAAATGGTTGTGGGATACAGAACATTTCTCCCAATCGCCTTTTCCGGGGCCGTGGGGACGGGAGGAAGAGCTGGGAGTGCTAGCCATGTTAGGATGGTTTTTCCTAGCAAGCTTTGAGGATTCCTCGCTTGGTGTGGAATCGATCTGAGAATCCCAATCTCTTTAAATAAATGCCTTTCTAACATGGTCAGGGTGATATGTGCAAAAATACCCCGACCTCTCGTATTCTCTCTACACATGGAAGCTGAAGTCATGAAGGTGTGGAAGCTGATGGGCGTGACATTAAAAGGAAAACCAAATACTACTCTTTAAGTCAGATACTTTGAAGTAATCGGAGGAGGAACCTACCTTTCAATGATAATGACAATCTGCCCGCCGGACACATTGTCATTGAAAGACAGGTTAGGGGGCTACTGAGGAAGTCCTGGATTAAGGGGCCCTCGGGCGTCCGGCCTATTGACATGGGCCGGATTGATGGGCTGTGAAGATACAAGACCGAAGACTCTTACCTGTGTCCGTATGGGACTCTCCTTGGCGTGGAAGGCAAGTTTGGTGCCCGGCTATGAAGATTCCTTTCTCTGTAACCGACTTTGTACAACCCTAGTCCCCTCCGGTGTCTATATAAACTGGCGGGCTTAGTCTGTAGAGGCAACAATCATAATCATACAGGCTAGACTTCTAGGGTTTTAGCCATTACAATCTCGTGGTAGATCAACTCTTGTAATACTCATATTCATCAAGATCAGTCAAGCAGGAAGTAGGGTATTACCTCCATAGAGAGGACCCGAACCTGGGTAAACATCGTGTCCCCCGCCTCCTGTTACCATCAACCTTAGACGCACAGTTTGGGACCCCCTACTCGAGATCCGCCAGTTTTGGCACCGACAGTGGGGCCCAAGCTCCCCCATCCAACCATCACTTCAAGTAGTTCTGTCGCGAGGTGAATGAAGCCCTCCCGGAGCTTCCAGACTCAAGGCCCCTCAAGTGGTCGTAGTACCCAATCGCCTTCGACTATGCCGACCACCCCAAGTCTACAAAATCGGTGGGCACCTCCCTCTGCTATGCACACCCACCATCAACAACATAGTTGACACCAAGATGGTCATTGATGATGGCTCGGGCCTCAACATGATCTATGTGGAGACCTTCGTGTAGCTTCAAGTGCCCTACGAGCGCTTGATGCCCACAAGGACATTCTCGGGCATGACTGATGGCTCCATGATACGTCTCCAACATATCTGTAATTTATGAAGTATCCATTCAATGTTTACAATAGTTTTATATGACTTTGGCATGATTTGATTAGAACTAACCCGGACTGACGATGTTTTGAGCAGAACTACCATGGTGTTGTTTTTGTGTAGAAATAAAAGTTCTCGGAACGTGCTGAAAATCAACGGAAAATATGAAAAATACTGGAACAAAAATCTACCAGAGGGGAGTCCCGTGGGCCCCACAAGAGTGGGGGCGCGCCCACCCCCCAGGGGGCGCCCCCTGCCTCGTGGACTCCCCAAGGGCCCCCCTGATGTGCAATCAACGCCACCTCCTCCTATGAATATAGAAACCTTCGGGAAATAACCTAGATCGGTAGTTCCACCACTGCAAGCCTCTGTAGCCATGAGAAATCAATCTAGGCCCTATCTGGCACCCTGCCGGAGGGGGCCATCATCACCGGAGGCCAAGAAGGAGGATCGCGGAGGGGCCATCATCGCCATGAAGGCCAAGGACCAGAGGGATAACCTCTCCCCATCCATGGGGGAGGCCATGGAGGAGGAATCACAAGGGGGAGAACCTCTCCTCCTCTCTCTCAGTGGCGCTGGAGTGCCATCGGGAGGGGAATCATCACTTCGGTGATCGTCTTCATCAACATCACCATCATCATCACCACCCTCATCTCTTTTATGCGGTCCACTCTCCCGCACCCCGCTGTAATCCCTACTTGAACATGGTGCTTTATGCCACATATTCTGATTCAATGATGTGTTGCCATCCTATGATGTTTTGTGTAGATATCCTTTGTCTTTGGGTTGATTGATGATCTAGATTGGTAAGAGTTGTATGTTTTATTTTGGTGCTGTCCTATTGTGCCCTCCGTGTCGCACAGGCGTGAGGGATTCGCGCTGTAGGGTGTTGCAATACGTTCATGATTCGCTTATAGTGGGTTGCTTGAGTGATAGAAGCATAAACCCGAGTAAGGGGGTTGTTGCGTATGGGATAAAGGGGACTTGATGCTTTAATGCTATGGTTGGGTTTTACCTTAATGATCTTTAGTAGTTGTGGATGCTTTCTAGAGTTCCAATTATAAGTGCATATGATCCAAGAAGAGAAAGTATGTTAGCTTATGCCTCTCCCTCATTTGAAATTGCAATGACGACCACCAGTCTTGTTAACAATTGCCTAGGATAATTCCGCACACCGAACCATCATTATTCCACACTCACTATTTATAATATTTAGTAATATATTCTAACTTTATTATAACATCACCTACTTTTATGTTTTAGCTCTCCGATATCATGCAAAGTTATCCTCTTCATACGCACAACATAGTTTTATTTCTTGTTTCTAGGTTGAAGCAAATGTTCGGTGTACGTAGAGTCGTATAAGTGGCAGATAGGACTTCAGAGAATATTGATCTTACCTTTAGCTCCTTGTGGGTTCTACACTCCATACTTATCACTTCCACCATTGGGAATTGCTACGATGATTCTCTGCACTTGGGGATTATCAAACTCTTTTCTGGCACCGTTGTCGGGGAGCAATAGCGTGAGGTTGATATTCTCGTGTGTGCTTGTTTGCTTTCTTCACTAAGTAGATTTTGTTTTTCCTTTTTGTTTCCGTTTAGTTGTGGGTGAAACATACAAAAAAAATTTAAAGAATGTAAGTACCAAAAAAAATTAATTGCCTCTCATGCCTAAAAAGTTTTTCAAAAAGAGAAGTGATTGGAAAGTTATGCATTGAAGAAGTGAGGGTCGACATTGAGCACTTGTGTTCATGCTCATGGAAACAATGTAGAATTTTTCATGGAAGTTTCTCCGTAAATAATTATCCCCTTGTGTATATCCATTGTATTATAAAAATAATGTGCTAAGCTTTGGTTTTAGGATGATTAGATTGCTTGTTTACTATGTGCAGAACACAAACAGAAACTTTGGCTGTAGCGCATGATTTTACACTTTTTACTGGAAGGTCAAATGGGTCTGAAACGTTTTGAACATTAGTTCTGTACAAAATTTTCAAATTTTCATATTTATTTCATAATTTTTGGAGTTACAGAATTTACTAAACTTCCAGATTACTACAGACTGTCCTGTTTTTGACAGATTCTGATTTTCGCGTGTTGTTTGCTTATTTTGATGAATCTATGGCTAGTATCGGGGGGTATGAACCATAGAGAAGTTGGAATACAGTAGGTTTAACACCCATATAAATAAAGAATTAATTCATAACAGTACCTT
Organism: Triticum aestivum; assembly: GCF_018294505.1. NCBI lineage: Eukaryota > Viridiplantae > Streptophyta > Magnoliopsida > Poales > Poaceae > Triticum > Triticum aestivum. Next base: position 459,465,998 of record NC_057810.1, on the reverse strand, counting down.
AAAGTGGTAGTTTGCTTTATTACACTAACGGATCTCACAAAATTTTTGTTAAGTTTTTGTGGATGAAGTGTTCGAAGAACGAGGAGTTACCGATGTGAGAAGAATAAAGAGAGGCAAGAGTTAAAGCTTGGGGATGACCAAGGCACCCCAAGTAAATATTTCAAAGGATACTCAAGCATCTAAGCTTGGGGATGCCCCGGTTGGCATCCCATCTTTCTTCTTCAACAAATATGGGTATACCTCGGTTTTTGTTTTGTTCACATGATTTGTGTCCTTTGTGTTTTTATTTTTCTTTAAGAACCATGCTAGTATGATATAGCCCTTCATTTATTTATAGAATACTTCATGTGCTTCACTTAAATCTTTTAAGTATGATCTTATAGAATTGCTCTTTGTGCTTCACTTAAATCATTTGAGTATGGTTTTATAGAATGTTTCGTGTGTTTCACTTATATATTTTGAGATTGGATATTGGTTAGTCTATATTAATTTTAGAATTCTACATGAACTTCACTTATATCTTTTAGAATTCTACATGTGTTGTCATCCTATGATGTTTTGAGTAGATATCCTTTGTCTTTGGGTTGATTAATGATCTAGATTGGTATGAGTCGTATGTTTTATTTTGGTGTTGTCCTATTGTGCCCTCCGTGTCGTGCAAGCGTGAGGGACTCCCGCTGTAGGGTGTTGCAATACGTTCATGATTCGCTTATAGTGGGTTGCTTGAGTGAAAGAAGCATAAACCCGAGGAAGGGGGTTGTTGCGTATGGGATAAAGGGGACTTGATGCTTTAATGCTATGGTTGGGTTTTACCTTAATGATCTTTAGTAGTTGCGGATGCTTGCTAGAGTTCCAATCATAAGTGCATATGATCCAAGAAGAGAAAGTATGTTAGCTTATGCCTCTCCCTCATATGAAATTGCAATGACGACCACCGGTCTTGTTAACAATTGCCTAGGATAATTCCGCACACCAACCCATCATTGTTCCACACTCGCTATTTATAATATTTAGTAATATATTCTAACTTTATGATAACATCACCCAATTTTATGTTTTAGCTCGCTGATATCATGCAAAGTTATCCTCTTCATACCCACAACATAGTTTGATTTCCGGTTTCTAGTTGGAAGCAAACGTACGGTGTATGTAGAGTCGTATCAGTGGCAGATAGGACTTGACAGAACATTGATCTTACCTTTAGCTCCTTGTGGGTTCGACACTCCATACTTATCACTTCCACATTGGGAATTGCTAAGATGATTCCCTGCACTTGGGGATTATCACTCCACGGTGCCCTTTTAGCGAGTGCGCCTTCTCGTCAACTTCGGCTCCCAAAAGAACTACAACATCGAACTCATCGACTTTGATGTGGCGCACATTGGCCTTCCCTACAATTCCATCTTGGGCTACCCCATGCTCGCAAATTTCATGGTAGTGACCCACCACGCCTACAACACCGTCAAGCTGCTGGGCTGCAGGGGACCATCACTATCTGCTGCGACAAGAAGGATGCAATGTGTACCCTCTAGCATGCCTACAAGGATGCCGCCACCGTGTACCCCGCAGATGAACATGAGGCAGGGCCTGCCGATCCCGCCCCACGAAGAAGAAGTCGCAGTCCTCACAAATCCGCATAGAAATGAAGAAGGAGTCGCTGGACGGGAGTGTCCCAGGGCCCTCCCTCACTGTTGGCTGCTACTTCTTGAGCTTCCATTGATTTTTCCCTTGAAGAGGAAAGGATGATGCAGCAAAGTAGAGATAAGTATTTCCCTCAGTTTGAGAACCAAGGTATCAATCCGGTAGGAGAAGAACATGCAAATCACCAATACCTGCATAGACAATCAAACACTTGCACCCAATGCGATAAAGGGGTTGTCAATCCCTTCACGGTCACTTGCAAAGGTGAGATCTGATAGAGATAGATAAAGAAAACTAATCAAAAGATAACATATTTTTGGGTTTTTTTGGTGTATAGACCTGAAAGTAAAAGATTGCAAAATAGTAGATCGAAAACTAATATGATGGAAAATAGACCCGGGGGCCATAGGTTTCACTAGAGGCTTCTCTCTTGAAGGCAAATAATACGGTGGCGAACAATTACAGTGGAGCAATTGATAGAAAAGTGCAAAGTTATGATGATATTCAAGGCAATGTTTATGAAATATAGGCATCACGTCCATGTCAAGTAGACCAACTCCTGCCTGCATCTACTACTATTACTCCACACATCGACCGACTCCTACCTGCATCTAGAGTATTAAGTTCATAAAGAACAGAGTAACGCATTAAGTAAGATGACATGATGTAGAGGAATAAACTCAAGCATTATGATGAAAATGCCATCTTTTTATCCTCAATGGCAACAATGCAATACGTGTATCACTACCCCTACTCTTTCACTAGGTGAAATCACGCAAGATTGAACCCAAAGCTAAGAACCTCTCCCATTGCAAGAAATACCAATCTAGTTGGCCAAACCAAACTGATAAATCGAAGAGAAATACAAAGATATCAAATCACGCTTATAAGAATTCAGAGAAGATTAAAATAATATTCATAGATAAGCTGTTCATAATCCCAAAATTCATGGATCTGGACAAACACACCGCAAAAGAGTATTACATCGAATAGATCTTCAAGAACATCGAGGAGAACATGGTATTGAGAATCAAAGAGAGAGAAGAAGCCATCTAGGTACTAGCTATGGACCCGTAGGTCTGAGGTAAACTACTCACGCTTCGTCGGAAGGGCAATAGAGTTGATTTAGATGCCCTCCGTGATCGAATCCCCCTCCGACAGGATGCCGGAAAAGGCCCCAAGATGGGATCTCACAGGAAGAGAAGGTTGCGGCGTTCGAAAAGTGTTTTCGTGGATGCTTCTAGTGGTTTGAGAATATATGTGAATATATAGGAGGCAGAACTATGTCGGGGGGGGGGGGGGGGTCGGGCCCACAAGGTAGGGGGCCACGCCCTACCCCCCGGGTGCGCCCTCCACCCTTGTCGCCGCCTCGTGGCTCTTCCGACTTGAACTCCAAGTCTCCTGGTTGTCTTCTGGTCCAGGAAAAATCATCATGAAGTTTTATTCCGTTTGGACTCCGTTTGGTATTCCTTTTCCACGAAGCTCAAAAACAAGGAAAAAAACAGAAATTGGCACTGGGCTCTAGGTTAATAGGTTAGTCCCAAAAATAATATAAAATAGCATATTAATGCATATAAAACATCCAAAACAGATAATATAATAGCATGGAACAATCAAAAATTATAGATACATTGGAGATGTATCATTGGTGCTGGCCTATCCCCCAAATAGGAAAGCAAGCTCGTCACCTTCCTCCAGGAAAATGCTGATATGTTCGCCTGGACAGCATCAGACATGTCTGGTGTACCGAGGGAGGTGATCGGGCACCACTTAGCCATGTGCCCTAATGTATGGCCCGTGAAGAAAAAGGTATGATGCTAGGCACTCGAGAAGCAAGATTCATCGTTCAGGAGGTCGAGAAGCTTCAGGAGGCAGGGATCATCCGCGAGGTGCTCCACCCCGAGTGGATCGCCAACCTTGTCATCATCCCCAAGCCAAATGGTAGCAAGCGCATGTGCGTCGACTTCACCAACCTCAACAAGGCATGTCCCAAGGACCCCTTTCCTCTCCCATGGATCAACAAGATCATGGACTCCACCGCTGGGTGCGAGTTGCTATGCTTCGTGGACACCTTCTCAGGCTATCACCAGATTAAGATGGTAGAGGGGGACAATGAGGAGACCTCCTTCATCACCCCATGTGGAGTATACTACTACATATGCATGCCCTTCATCCTGAAGAGCACGGGAGCCACCTTCATGAGGCTGATGTGCATCGGCCTAGATCCCTAGATCAGAAGAAATGCATAAGCCTACGTTGATGAAATCATCGTCAAGACACGCGAGGCAAGCTCACCCATCTCGACCTCAAAGAAATATTTGCCAACCTGCGCAAGATGAACCTCACGCTCAACCCTGCCAAGTGCATCTTCGGAGTCCCTTCAGGCAAGCTGCTTGGCTTCTTGGTCTCCCACCATAGCATCGAGGCTAACCCTGAGAAGATCAAGGCCATTGAGGAGATGCATCCTCCCCCAAACCTCGAGGAAATGCAGCGCCTGGCGGGATACATGGCCTTGCTCGGGCATTTCATCTCCAAGTTTGGCGAAAAGTCCCTATCCTTCTTCCAGCTCATGAATTGATCGGACCCCTTTAAGTGGACTCCTGAAGCTAACGTGGCCTTCGAGGGCCTCAAAAAGTACCTCACAAGTCCTACCATCATGGTCGCCCCACACCCTCGCTAGCTTCTGCTCCTGTACTTTGCGGCCAACCCCCAAAAGGTTAGCGCGGCTCTGGTCGCAGAAACGAGAAGAGCAAGTCCACATCAAGAAGAAGACTGGTGCACCCACGCCTGCTGAGGTCACACCCGATCATGTCGAGGCCCCTCTGGAGGCCCCTAGAGAGCTGCTTCATAAGCTTCCCGATGCACAAGCCACACCTCTTACAAAAACATGCCTTGTAGAGCACCTCGTCTACTTTGTCAGCATGGTGTATGCCCGTGAGCGGTACCCCATGCAGCAGAAGCTTCTCCTCTTGCTCTTCATCACCTCCAGGAAGCTGCGCCACTACTTCCAGGGCCACCCCATCAAGGTGGTCACGTCTTACCCACTAGAGCAAGTCCTGCGTTGCCCCAATGCCACCTGCCGTGTTGCTAAGTGGAACATCAAGGTGCAACCCTTCAAGCTGGAGTTCCTCAATATGAGGATGATCAAGGGTGCAGCCCTGGCTGACTTCGCGGTGGAATGGATGGATCCACACCAAGAGGAGCCTCGAGAGGAAGAAGCTACGCTACCTGGGAAGGGCGCCCCCACGGTAGATCAAGGGGGACCATGCACTTTGACGACGTGTTCTCACGGTAGGGCGCGGGGGCTGGCGTCATGCTCACTTCACCTACAGGAGACAAGCTATACTATGTTGTGCAGTTATGCTTCAAGCATGACGACAAGGTTTGCAACAACATTGTAGAGTATGAGGGCCTCACTGTCGTCCTCAAAGTCACCAACGCTCTGGGAATCAAGCACATCATTATCAAGGGAGACTTGCAGCTTCTTGTTAACTTCTCCAACAAGAGCTACAAGCCAAAGGACGAGCACATGGCCGCCTACCTCGAGGAGGTGCACAATCTTAAGATGTGCTTCCTAGGCATGGAGCTCCAACACATCCCTCGCGATGACAACAAGGATGTAGACGGCATCTCCAAGTGGGCCTCCCGTCGCGAGCCTCAAGCTCCAGGCATTTTTGAGGAACGACTCCTCAGGCCATCTGCAACACCTCCTAAAACCAGCCCCACTAGGCCTCCTGAGCACCTCCCAGCTGCACCCACCTCAAATGCACCAGGCTGCGGCCCACCTTCAGTTGCTCGCCTGCGGATGGCGCTCGAGCCACAAACTGAGAGCTGGGTGATATGTCTCCAACGTATCTATCACTTTTGATTGTTCCATGCTATTATATTACCCTTTTGGATGTTTATGGGATTTATTTTACACATTTATATCATTTTTGGGACTAACCTACTAACCGGAGTGACAGAGGCAAAGGTGTCCCGTCTTTCGATGAGATGATGGATATCGCTTCGGTGGAAGTCGACTTTGACGATCCGACTACGAACGTGCGAGGACGTCGCGCCTTAGCAATCGCTAAACCAACTCCGAGAGGTTATTGACCACACCGGAGCACGATCAACCTGACCACGAGGGTCTGTTTCCTGCGAGCAAACGAAGAACAAGCAAGAAACTGAGATTGCAATCTGGATATTGCGAATATAAGATGAAAGCTTTATTGATCAAGGTGGGGTTCTGTGACGCCTTTGTCTGGTCGTTGAACACAAACGAAGTACGCGAAGTTGCAGCTATGGCGAACTTTAATCTAAACAAAACCCAAAGTCTAAACGGTGCCCTAAGGGCTGTATATATGGAGGAAGAGGGGGGAATTTCGTGGCCCTTGGTGGAGGGGTCCGAAATCAACCCTATCTCTTGTTTCCCCACACATACGGACTCTAAAAATAGCCTATACTTATGTATTTCGAAATTACAAGGGCCTGGCCCAATAATAAGGTGACGCAGCACCTAGAATAGCCTCGGGACGAAATTTATGAAGTGGCATCTTGTATATTTCGTCCAAGGCTTCATGCACCCATTATGGTGGCTTCAAAGTCCTGAAATCATCACTTGTAACTCCGTTCTTGTTCCCCTTGCGCATGGCATCATCTCCATGCTTGTTCTTGCTCCAATGTTCATCCTTCTCCAAGCTAGGCCCTTCATTTGTAAGCAAAACAAATGTATCCAATTTAGGCAGCATCATATTCTCATGAACATTAGAATCATTACCAAGAAACGAAAGTACCTGATAATTTAATTGGCGTGCGCGAGCTCTAGTAATTGGTCCCGTATATGTAGCAGTAGGGGCTGTGGGTGTAACAATGGTATTGATGTCCTCATCATCCTCCCCTTCTTGAAATGAAGTCGTCCTCGACGGAAGCTCATCTTCCTCACCCAAATAAGGCTTCAAATCTGCAATGTTAAAAGTGGGACTAACCCCAAAATCTGCAGGCAGCTCAAGTTTATATGCATTATCATTTATTTTCTCTAACACCTTAAAGGGACCATCAGCACGTGGCATTAGCTTTGATTTGCGCAAATCAGGAAATCTATCCTTACGCAAATGTAACCAAACAAGATCTCCAGGTGCAAACACAACATGTTTTCTACCCTTATCTCCAGCAAGTTTATATTTAGCATTCATACGCTCAATGTTTTCCTTAGTTAACTCATGCATCTTTAAAATCAATTCAGCACGTTGTTTAGCATCAAAATTAACCTTCTCCGAAGATGGAAGAGGCAACAAATCAATAGGTGCACGAGGTAGGAAACCATACACAACTTCAAAAGGGCACATCTTAGTAGTAGAATGCAATGAACGATTATAAGCAAATTCAATATGAGGCAAGCATTCCTCCCACATTTTCTTATTATTCTTCAAAACAGCTCTAAGCATAGTAGACAAAGTTCTATTGACTACTTCAGTTTGTCCATCAGTTTGGGGGTGACAAGTAGTACTAAAAAGCAGTTTAGTCCCCAACTTAGCCCATAAACATCTCCAAAAGTGGCTAAGAAATTTAGTATCACGATCTGAAACAATAGTATTTGGCACACCATGCAAGCGAATAATTTCACGAAAGAACAAATCAGCAACATTAACAGCATCATCGCTTTTATGACATGGTATAAAGTGTGCCATTTTTGAGAATCTATCCACGACAACAAATATGCTATCCCTCCCCTTCTTTGTTCGAGGTAAACCTAAAACAAAGTCCATAGATATATCCTCCCAAGGAACACTAGGTACAGGCAAAGGCATATATAAACCATGAGGATTGAGTCGTGACTTAGCTTTTTGACATGTAGTGCAGCGAGCAATAAAACGCTCAACATCCCGTCTCATCTTTGGCCAAAAGAAATGTGTAGCAAGTACGTCCTCCGTCTTCTTCACGCCAAAGTGTCCCATTAATCCTCCTCCATGCGCCTCCTGCAACAACAAAAGACGAACGGAGCTAGCTGGAATGCATAGCTTGTTAGCACGAAACACAAATCCATCGTTAACGACAAACTTGTTCCACATTCTTCCTTCTTTACAATTCTGCATTACATCTTTAAAATCAGCATCATGCACATATTGATCTTTGATGGTCTCCAAACCAAATATTTTGAAGTCAAGTTGTGAAAGCATAGTATAGCGACGAGACAATGCATCAGCAATAACATTTTCTTTTCCCCTCTTGTGTTTAATGACATAAGGGAAAGTCTCAATGAATTCAACCCATTTAGCATGTCTACGATTCAGTTTAGCTTGACTTTTAATATGTTTCAAAGATTCATGATCAGAATGTATAACAAATTCTTTGGGCCATAAATAATGTTGCCATGTTTCTAAAGTCCGAACAAGAGCATATAATTCTTTATCATAAGTAGAATAATTCAGACTAGGCCCACTCAATTTTTCAGAAAAGTATGCAACAGGTTTGCCATCTTGTAATAACACACCTCCTAATCCAATTCCACTAGCATCACATTCAAGCTCAAAAGTCTTATTAAAATCAGGAAGTTGGAGTAAAGGAGCATGTGTCAACTTATCTTTCAATACCGTGAAGGCTTCTTCCTGTGCGGTACCCCAAACAAAAGGCACATCCTTCTTTGTAAGCTCATTGAGAGGTGCAGCAATGGTGCTGAAATCTCTCACAAAACGCCTATAGAATCCAGCGAGGCCAAGAAAACTCCTCACTTGTGTGACCGTTTTGGGCTGCGGCCAACTCTCAATAGCTTCAATCTTGGCTTTATCAACTTCAATTCCCTGTGGAGTAACAACATAGCCAAGAAAAGACACTCGGTCGGTGCAAAAGGTGCACTTCCCAAGGTTACCAAATAAACGTGCATCACGTAGAGCAATAAAAACAGCACGTAAATGTTCCAAATGTTCCTCCAAAGTTCTGCTATAAATCAATATGTCATCAAAGTAAACTACCACAAATCGTCCAATGAAAGCACGTAAAACTTCGTTCATTAATCTCATGAAAGTACTAGGTGCATTAGTTAACCCAAAAGGCATGACTAACCACTCATATAATCCAAACTTAGTTTTAAATGTTGTTTTCCATTCATCCCCCAGTTTCATACGAATTTGATGGTATCCACTATGCAAATCAACTTTGGAGAATATTGTAGAGCCACTCAATTCATCAAGCATATCATCTAGCCTAGGAATAGGATGACGATAACGAATAGTAATATTATTAATGCCTCTACAATCAACACACATACGCGATGTACCATCCTTTTTCGGCACTAAAATAATAGGAACGGCACAAGGACTAAGGGATTTGCGTATATAACCTTTGTCGAGAAGCTCTTGTACTTGACGCATAATCTCCTTCGTCTCCTCTGGATTGGTACGGTATGGTGCACGGTTGGGTAGCGATGCACCGGGAATTAAGTCAATTTGATGTTCAATCCCTCGAATAGGTGGTAATCCCGGTGGCACGTCTTGTGGAAAAACGTCAGAGAACTCCTGCAAAATGTTAGTGACAGCAGGAGGCAAAGAGGAAGGCACGTCCTCGAATGAAAATAATGCCTCTTTGCACACAAAAGCATAGCAAACAGATTTGCTGAAATCTAGCTCATCAATATCAGATTTGGTGGCAAATAAACATGCACTTTTCAATTTAATTTCAGAAGCAACACTAGATGGTTTATTATTAGGCTTCATTTGTTGCTCAAATTCTTTTGCCACAATCTGATTTTCACTCTTATTCTTCTCCTGTTTTGCTTTATTAGCTCTATTAATATCATCTTTCAAAATGGAATCAGGAGTCATAGGAAGCAAAGTAATATTTTTATCCTTATGAACAAGAGTATACTGATTGTTTCTACCATGGTGTACAGAATTTTTATCAAATTGCCATGGTCTACCAAGTAATAAGGAACATGCTTGCATAGGTACCACATCACAATCAACATAATCAGCATATGTAGAGATACTAAAATGCACACGAACAGTACGTGTTACCTTAACCTTGCCGCTGTTGTTGAACCATTGGATGTAGTAAGGATGTGGATGTGGTCGTGTGGTGAGAGAAAGCTTCTCCACCATCTCCATGCTAGCCAAGTTGTTGCAGCTCCCTCCGTCAATGATGACGCGCACAGAACGTTCCTTCACAACTCCCTTGGTATGGAACAAATTGTGCCTCTGATTTTGCTCAGCTTGTGTGACCTGCACACTCAAAACACGTTGAGCAACTAAACATTCATACCTGTCAGCGTCTTCAGGAGCCATGTATTGCGTCTCATGATCAGAATCATCTCCACCATTTTCTTCATGTGTAATAAGAGCCAAAGTCTCCTCATCATAGTCACTAGCGGACTCATACCCACCATCCTCGGTAGCAATCATCACACGCTGAGATTTACATTCTCTCGCATAATGACCTCTTCCCTTACAACGACGACAAATAATATCACTTGTGTGCCCTGTTGATGCCATGGAAGAAGTAGAACTCTGTGCAGGCCCGGCAGGTGCGCTCTTGGCAGATAATGGTGGTTGTGCCTGTTTTCTTGTATCACGGCTGGAGGTGGCACCTGATGGAGGTGCTGGTGCAATTGAAGTAGAAGATGCACGCGGTGTCCATGATGAAGGTCGGCCTGCAGAAAAATTAGTTCGCCCCAATGCTTGTCGATCCTGCACTTCACGTTTAGCTTTACAAGCAAGATGGAATAAACGAGTGATATTAGTATACTCCTTATAGTCTAGAATGGTCTGAATCTCTTTATTTAATCCACCCAGAAAACGTGCAAGCATAGCTTCATTCTCCTCAACAATACCACATCTAATCATGCCAGTTTGTAATTCCTGATAATATTCTTCTACATAATTTTTTCCTTGTCTTAAACGCTGCAATTTTTGAAGCAATTCACGTTGATAATATGGTGGAACCCAACGCGTACGCATAGCAGTTTTCAAAGCAGCCCAAGTAGCTGGAATAGGATATAATCTACAATGTTCAGACCACCATACACATGCAAAACTAGTGAAAGCACAAACAGCAGCAGCAACCCGTCTCTCCTCGGGATATTGTAAACATGTAAAACGTTGTTCAGTTTCTAACTCCCAAGTAAGATATATATCAGGAACATATCTACCCTCAAATGGTGGAATATTCAATTTCAGTTTAGGAATATGGACATCATCTTGTACCTGAGGTGGTGGTGCAGGCCTACCATTACGAATATATACCTGAGGTCGACCTGCTGGTGGTGGTGCTGGTGGCTGCACGTAGTTCGGATTTTGATCAACCTCATCCTCATAATCGCCCGCATACTCATCATCCTCCTGGGTACCAGCAGCAGCAGTAGCACGAGCCAAAGAAGCATCAACAACAGGAACAGCAGCACCAGAAGTTTGGCCATCCTCAATAGGAACACGCTTCGCTCGTCCATACTGATTCGGAAGGAGGCGTTGTTGTTGTTGTTGCAGAGGTGCGATAGGTGCAGCCGGCGGTGGTGGTGGAAAACACGCGAGCAATTCATTAAACTTGCTATCAAGCTTTGTTTCGAACGTCTTCTCAATGCCATCTATCTTCTCCATGGCCTCGTCAAATCTGTTTAGCACATCTTGCACCTGTCCACTCATCATTTGCTGAAATTTATCATGTAGCTGTTTGTTCGTCAGGTTCTCCCAATCAGTCTCATCGGCTTGTGATCCTACCATGGTTAGCAGCAAATAGAAACACACAAGAATATGATCCTACAGACTACTAAGAAGTGGTGGTGGTGTATCACAAACCCGTCAAGCAAATCTCAAATTCTTACCAGTTCTTACCCAGCAGTAGGTGGTGATCGGCAACCGTTGTAGTCAAAACTCTCAAAGCTTGGATAGAGCGATTACCAGGGAGAGTCAAACGCACGACGTAGATGTATGTGGAGCTGGGAAGGATTATAATATGGTAGCAAAAAAGGATCAGCAATAATCAATTCAGAGATGCAAAGTTGAATAAACGCTCAACGACGTTACTGTGCTGGTCCTAGGCTAGACTGTACTAGAGACGCGAGCCTAGAACACTAACAAAATCACGGTGTTGCACGTAAACAAGGGAAAAGCACACTCTGGATTTTTTTCGCTCTTTTTTTGCGCTGCTTTTTTTGCGAAAAATCACTATAATGCGAGTGTCTCAAAACTCTTCCTAGGTCAAACTGACAGGATGGGCACGAAATTTTTTTTTGACCAATTTTTTTTTCGACTGCCCGGACCCAAAAACTGGAAACGGGTCAAAAAAAACTTTCTATAACGGCGACTGTCTCAATACGCTTAGAAACACCTAAAAATAGGATAGCCAGAAATTTTTTGACAAGTGCGTTTTCGGAAAAATTTTGGGCCTAAACGGAGGGTGGTTTCCGGACTCTTTTTTTTCGAAACCTACTCCGGCAAGGAAACACGAATCGGAAATCTAGATGGATCTCGAAAACAAACCTAATATGACAAGAACTCGGATTGGTGGTGGATATATGGTGGTAGATGGCAGCGGTGGTGGTATATGACAGCGGTGGTGGTATATGGATACGGATTCGAAGCGGTGGCGGATAAGCGGTGGTGGTAGATGGCAGGGGCGATGATGATGGTGCGGCGGCGGCGTGACAACTTATGACCAGAACTCGAAACTCTAAAAGACTAGACTCTAAGACCAGCAACTAGACACGACGATGCAACCGCAAATTCAACAAAGCAAAACCCTAAAAAGATTATGCAATGGCACAGACTGGTTCGGATAAGATGAACTAACCCTAATTTTTTTGTGGCTTTTTCGTGGACTATAGGTATGAAGAAAAGATTCGATCTAAACTACGAAAAACTGTAAAATCTCACCGAGCAACCTGGAAATCTGATACCACTTGATAGAGGCAAAGGTGTCCCGTCTTTCGATGAGATGATGGATATCGCTTTGGTGGAAGTCGACTTTGACGATCCGACTACGAACGTGCGAGGACGTCGCGCCTTAGCAATCGCTAAACCAACTCCGAGAGGTTATTGACCACACCGGAGCATGATCAACCTGACCACGAGGGTCTGTTTCCTGCGAGCAAGCAAAGAACAAGCAAGAAACTGAGATTGCAATCTGGATATTGCGAATATAAGATGAAAGCTTTATTGATCAAGGTGGGGTTCTGTGACGCCTTTGTCTGGTCGTTGAACACAAACGAAGTACGCGAAGTTGCAGCTATGGCGAACTTTAATCTAAACAAAACCCAAAGTCTAAACGGTGCCCTAAGGGCTGTATATATGGAGGAAGAGGGGGGAATTTCGTGGCCCTTGGTGGAGGGGTCCGAAATCAACCCTATCTCTTGTTTCCCCACACATACGGACTCTAAAAATAGCCTATACTTATGTATTTCGAAATTACAAGGGCCTGGCCCAATAATAAGGTGACGCAGCACCTAGAATAGCCTCGGGACGAAATTTATGAAGTGGCATCTTGTATATTTCGTCCAAGGCTTCATGCACCCATTATGGTGGCTTCAAAGTCCTGAAATCATCACTTGTAACTCCGTTCTTGTTCCCCTTGCGCATGGCATCATCTCCATGCTTGTTCTTGCTCCAATGTTCATCCTTCTCCAAGCTAGGCCCTTCATTTGTAAGCAAAACAAATGTATCCAATTTAGGCAGCATCATATTCTCATGAACATTAGAATCATTACCAAGAAACGAAAGTACCTGATAATTTAATTGGCGTGCGCGAGCTCTAGCAATTGGTCCCGTATATGTAACAGTAGGGGTTGTGGGTGTAACAATGGTATTGATGTCCTCATCACGGAGCCCCAGCCTGTATTGCTGTTTTTTTTGCCTATTTCAATATTTCAAGAAAAGAAATATCAAACGGAGTCCAAACGGAATGAAACCTTCGTGAGCGTGATTTTTGGAACGAACGTGATCCAGAGGACTTGGAGTGCAAGTCAAGAAGCAGCCGAGGCCTCCACGAGATAGGAGGGTGCACCCCCCCTATAGGGCGCCCCCCTGTCTCGTGGGCCCCTCGGGTGTCCACCGACGTACTTCTTCCTCCTATATAAGCCTACGTACCCCAAAAACATCTAGGGAGCACCCGAAACACAATCTCCACTGCCGTAACCTTCTGTATCCGTGAGATCTCATCTTGGAGCCTTCGCCGGCACTCTGCCGGAGGGGGAATCGACCATGGAGGGCTTCTACATCAACACCATAGCCCTTCCGATGAGTTGTGAGTAATTTACCACAGACCTACGGTTCCATAGTTATTAGCTAGATGGCTTCTTCTCTCTTTTTGGATCTCAATACAATGTTCTCCCCCTCTCTTGTGGAGATCTATTTGATGTAATATCTTTTTGCGGTGTGTTTGTCGAGATCCAATGAATTGTGGGTTTATGATCAAGTTTATCTATGAATAATATTTGAATCTTCTCTGAATTCTTTTATGTATGATTGAGTTATCTTTGCAAGTCTCTTCGAATTATCAGTTTGGTTTGGCCTACTAGACTGATCTTTCTTGCCATGGGAGAAGTGCCTAGCTTTGGGTTCAATCTTGCGGTGTCCTTACCCAGTGACAGAAAGGGTTGCAAGGCACGTATTGTATTGTTGCCATCGAGGATAAAAATATGGGGTTTATATCATATTGCTTGAGTTTATCCCTCTACATCATGTCATCTTGCTTAATGTGTTACTCTGTTCTTTGTGAACTTAATACTCTAGATGCAGGCAGGAGTCGGTCGATGTGTGGAGTAATAGTAGTAGATGCAGGCAGGGGTCGGTCTACTTGTTGCGGACATGATGCCTATATACATGATCATGCCTAGATAATCTCGTAATTATTCGCTTTTCTATCAATTGCTCGATAGTAATTTGTTCACCCACCGTAATACTTATGCTATCTCGAGAGAAGCCTCTAGTGAAACCTATGGCCCCCGGGTCTATCTCTTATCATATTTGCTTCCAATCTACTTTTATTTGCATCTTTTCTTTTTGCATCTATATTATAAAATACCAAAAATATATTTATCTTATCATTCTATCTCTATCAGATCTCACTTTCGCAAGTGGCCATGAAGGGATTGACAACCCCTTTATTGCGTTGGTTGCGAGTTCTTTGTTTGTTTGTGTAGGTTCGTGGGACTTGTTGAGGAGCCTCCTACTGGATTAATACCTTGGTTCTCAAAAATTTAGGGAAATACTTATGCTACTCTGCTGCATCACCCTTTCCTCTTCAAGGAAAACCAACGCAAGCTCAGGACGTAGCAAGAAGGACTTCTGGCGCCGTTGCCGGGGAGGTCTTCGCTCAAGTCAAGACATACCAAGTACCCATCACAAACTCATCTCCCTCGCATTTACATTATTTGCCATTTGCCTCTTGTTTTCCTCTCCCCCACTCCACCCTTGCCGTTTTATTTGCCCTCTCTTTACCAATCTCCTCCTCTCTTTTCGCTAGCCTTTTTCCGCTACCCGTGTGTTTGCTCGTTTGCCTTGTCGCTGTGGCTAGTTCCTTATCCGCTCCTATGTCTCCCGAGTTTGAAGTTCTTCACTTCAAGCAAAGGCTAGGAGAAAATTTAAAAGATGCTTGGTATAGGATGATGGAATCCTATCGCAAGTGCACCCTAGAGGTGAACTTTAGAATTCTTCTTCGCAATTTTTATGTTGGGCTAAACATGACGCATAGACAACTCTTGGACTGCATTGCCAAGTGAAACTTTATTGAAATTGATCCTAGTATTGCGCATGAAATTATAGAGGGAATAGTGGGAACACTACCTCAAAAGGGAGGACCACATCCTACCCAAGAAGAAACCCAAGTGTTTGGAAAGATTTGCGAAGTAACATTTTTTTTACAAAAATCTCTTGAGCCTCTTAAAAGTGTTAGCGGAAACCTTCACCGCATGAATATGTTGATTACCCTTTGCAATAAGCGGTTGGATTCTTTAGATCTAAAAAATTTTGAGTATGAAGGGAAACGTAAAGAACCTCCCGGATTCGAGCATGACTCCGCTAAGAAACTGAAAATTAAAGATGGCACTACTTAGATCTATCTTCGCTTTTATGCCTAGCTAGGGGCGTTAAACGATAGCGCTAGTTGGGAGGCAACCCAATTTTATTTGTGTTTTTTGTTTTGTTCCTGTTTAGTAATAAGTTTTTGCTTCTACTTTCTGTTTAGATGTGTTTTTAGCTTTGAATTAGTGTTTGTGCCAAGTAGAACCTATAGGATAAACTATGATGATAGTTGATTTGATTCTGCTGAAAAACAGAAAGTTTGTGCTCACGAGAAAAAATTCAATAAATCAAAGAAACGTGATTTTGCACTGATTCTTTTTGCTTATGATCAATAGACAAATTTTCCAGTACGTCCTATTTTGGTAGGATTTTTAGAGTTCCATAAGTTTGCGTTAGTTACAGATTGCTACAGACTGTCCTCTTTTTGACAGATTCTGTTTTTCGCGTCTTGTTTGCTTATTTTGATGCATCTATGGCTAGTAAAATAGTTTATAAACCATAGAGAAGTTGGAATACATTAGGTTTAACACCAAAATAAATAAATAATGAGTTCATTACAGTAACTTATGTGGTGGTTTTGTTTTCTTTCACTAACGAAGCTTATAAGATTTCCTGTTGAGTTTTGTGTTGTGAAGTTTTCAAGTTTTGGGTAAACCTTTTATGGACTATGGAATAAGGAGTGGTAAAAGCCTAAGCTTGGGGATGCCCAAGGCACCCCAAGATATTCAAGGATAGCCAAAAGCCTAAGCTTGGGGATGCCCCGGGAAGGCATCCCCTCTTTCGTCTTCATTCATTGGTAACTTTACTTGGAGCTATATTTTTATTCGCTACATGATATGTGTTTTGCTTGGAGCGTCGTGTATTATATTAGTCTTTGCTTTTTAGTTTACCACAATCATCCTTGCTGTACAATCCTTTTGGGAGAAGCCTATTTTATTAGAATTTGCTATAATACTCTATGTGCTTCACTTATATCTTTTGAGCTTGATAGTTTTTGCTCTAGTGCTTCACTTATACCTTTTAGAGCACGGTGGTGAATTATTTTGTAGAAATTGCTAGTCTCTCATGCTTCACTAATATCTTTTTGAGAGTATTTTCGAACAGCATGGTATTTGCTATGGTTATAATTTGGTCCTAAAATGGTAGGCATCCAAGTTGGGTATAATAAAAACTACCATAGGAAGTGAATTGGGTGCTATGATCAATTTGATACTTAATAATTGTTTTGAGATATGGAGGTAGTGATATTAAAGTCATGCTAGTTGGGTGATTATGAATTTAAAGAATGCTTGTGTTGAAGTTAGCAAGTCCCGTAGCATGCACGTATGGTTAAAGTTGTGTAACAAATTTGAAACATGAAGTGTACCTAGCTTGTGCATCCTTATGAGTGGCGGTCGGGGACGAGCGATCGTCTTTTCCTACCAATCTATCCCCCTAGGAGCATGCGCGTAGTGCTTGATTTTTGATGACTTCTAAATTTTTGCAATAAGTATATGAGTTCTTTTGACTAATGTTGAGTCCATGGATTATACGCACTTTTACCTTTCCAGCATTGCTAGCCTCTTCGGTACCGTGCATTGCCCTTTCTCACCTTGGGAGTTGGTGCGAACTTCGCCGGTGCATCCAAACCCCGTGATACGATACGCTCTATCACACATAAACCTCCTTATATCTTCCTCAAAACAGCCACCATACCTACCTATTATGGCATTTCCATAGCCATTCCGAGATATATTGCCATGCGACTTTCCACCGTTCCATTTATCATCATCATGACATACATTACTTTTGTCATATTGCCATTGCATGATCATGTAGTTGACATCGTATTTGTGGCAAGGCCACCATGCATTATTTTTCATACATGTCACTCTTGATTCATTGCACCATCCCGGTACACCGCCGGAGGCATTCATATAGAGTCATATCTTGTTCTAGTTTCGAGTTGTAATTCATATGTTGTAATCAATAGAAGTGTGATGATCAGCATTTTTAGAGCATTGCCCAAAGAAAAAAAAGAAGAAAGGCCAAAAGAAAAAAAGGCCCAAAAAAGAAAAAAGAAAAAAAAGAAAAAAATAATAAAAAATAAAATAAATAAAAAGGGCAATGCTACTATCTCTTTTTCCACACTTGTGCTTCAAAGTAGCACTTTGTTCTTTATGTAGTGAGTCTCATATTTTGTGCTTCAAAGTAGCACCATGTTTTTCATGTAGAGAGTCTCATAAGTTGTCTTTCTCATACTAGTGGGAATTTTTCATTATAGAACTTGGCTTTTATATTCCTACGATGGGCTTCCTCAAATGCCCTAAGTCTCCATGAGCAATCAAGTTGGATGCACACCCACTAGTTTTCTTTTGTTGAGCATTTATTTATAGCTCTAGTGCATCCGTTGCATGGCAATCCCTACTCCTCATGTTGACATCAATTGATGGGCATCTCCATAGCCCATTGATTATCCTCGTCAATGTGAGACTTTCTCCTTTTTTGTCTTCTCCACACAATCCCCATCATCATATTCTATTCCACCCATAGTGCTATATCCATGGCTCACGCTCATGTATTGCATGAAGGTTGAAAAAGTTTGAGACTATTTAAGTATGAAACAATTGCTTGGCTTGTCATCGGGGCTATAGCAGTTGGGAACATCTTTGTGTGACGAAAATGAAGCATAACCTAACTATATGATTTTGTAGGGATGAACTTTCTTTTGCCATGTTATTTTGAGAAGACGTGATTGCTTTGATTAGTATGCTTGAAGTGTTACTATTTCTTTTATCAATGAACTTTTATTTTGAATCACTTGGATCTGAACATTCATACCACATTAAAGAAAATTACATTGAGAATTATGCTAGGTAGCATTCCACATCAAAAATTCTCTTTTTATCATTTACCTACTCGAGGACGAGCAGGAATTAAGCTTGGGGATGCTTGATACGTCTCCAATATATCTATAATTTCTGATTGTTCCATGCTATTATATTACCCCTTTTGGATGTTTATGGGCTTTATTTTACACATTTATATCATTTTTGGGACTAACCTACTAACCGGAGGCCCAGCCCGTATTGCTGTTTTTTTATACTATTTCAGTATTTCGAAGAAAAGGAATATCAAACGGAGTCCAAACGGAATGAAACCTTCGGGAGCATGATTTTTGGAACGAACGTGATCCAGAGGACTTAGAGTGCAAGTCAAGAAGCAGCCGAGGCCTCCACAAGATAGGAGGGCGCCACCCCCCCTATAGGGCGCGTCCCCTATGTCGTGGGCCCCTCGGGCGTCCACCGACATACTTCTTCCTCCTATATAAGCCTACATACCCCGAAAACATCCAAGGAGCACCTGAAACACAATTTCCACCATCGTAACCTTCTGTATCCGCGAGATCTCATCTTGGAGCCTTCGCCGGCACTCTGCCGGAGGGGGAATCGACCACGGTGGGCTTCTACATCAACACCATAGCCCTTCCGATGAGTTGTGAGTAGTTTACCACGGACCTACGGGTCCATAGTTATTAGCTAGATGGCTTCTTCTCCCTTTTTGGATCTCAATACAATATTCTCCCCCTCTCTTGTGGAGATCTATTTGGTGTAATCTCTTTTTGTGGTGTGTTTGTCGAGATCCGATGAATTGTGGGTTTATGATCAAGTTTATCTATGAATAATATTTGAATCTTCTCTCAATTATTTTATGTATGATTGAGTTATCTTTGCAAGTCTCTTCGAATTATCAGTTTGGTTTGGCCTACTAGATTGATCTTTCTTGCCATGGGAGAAGTGCTTAGCTTTGGGTTCAATCTTACGGTGTCCTTACCCAGTGACAGAAAGGGTTGCAAGGTGCGTATTGTATTGTTGCCATCGAGGACAAAAAGATGGGGTTTATATCATATTGCTTGAGTTTATCCCTCTACATCATGTCATCTTGCTTAATGCGTTACTCTGTTCTTTGTGAACTTAATACTCTAGATGCTGGCAGGAGTCGGTCGATGTGTGGAGTAATAGTAGTAGATGCAAGCAGGAGTCGGTCTACTTGTTGCGGACGTGATGCCTAGATACATGATCATGCCGAGATAATCTCATAATTATTCGCTTTTCTATCAATTGCTCGACAGTAATTTGTTCACCCATCGTAATACTTATGCTATCTCGAGAGAAGCCTCTAGTGAAACCTATGGCCCCCAGGTCTATCTCTTATCATATTTTCTTCCAATCTACTTTTATTTGCATCTTTACCTTTTGCATCTATATTATAAAATACCAAAAATATATTTATCTTATCATTCTATCTCTATCAGATCTCACTTTCGCAAGTGGCCGTGAAGGGATTGACAACCCCTTTATTGCGTTGGTTGCGAGTTCTTTTTTTGTTTGTGTAGGTTCATGGGACTTGTTGAGGAGCCTCCTACTGGATTGATACCTTGGTTCTCAAAAACTAAGGGAAATACTTACGCTACTCTGCTGCATCACCCTTTCCTCTTCAAGGAAAACCAAAGCAAGCTCAGGACGTAGCACTGGGCCGCGAGGTCAAGGCCTGCTTGAAGAACGACACCCTTCTCGAGGATGATATAGAGGTAGAGCGGGTGGCCCGCCAGGCTGGGCCTTACTACTTTAGGGACGGTGACCTCTACCGCAAGCGCCCCAATGGAGTCGCATTGTGCTGCATCCTAGCAGAGCAAGGACGCAAGCTACTTGCAGACATACATGGAGGAGACTGCGACCACCACTCTTCATCATGAACCCTTGCTGACAAGGTCTTCTGCAATGGCTTCTATTGGCCCATTGTTCTTCACGACATCGAGGAGCTTGTCCAGTCCTGCAAGGCTTGCCAGTTTGACGCCAAGCAGATCCACTAGCCGGCACAAGGCCTCCAGACCATCCCCCTCTCATGGCCCATCGCGTTCTAGGGCTGGACATCTTGGGCCCCTTCCCTCACTCAACTGGCGGCTACCACTAACTCTACATTGTCATCGACAAGTTCACCAAGTGGGCAGAGGTGGAGCCGTCCGCCCCATCCCGGCAGGCTCAACCGTCAAGTTCATCATGAGCCTGGTGTGCCGCTTCAGCATCCCCAAGCACATCATCAATGACAATGGCTCACAGTTCACCAGTGGTCTCTTCAAGTCCTACTACGCCAGCACCGACACACTGATCTGCTACGCCTCAGTGGTGCACTCAAGGAGCAATGGCTAGGCTGAGTGTGCTAACGTTGAGGTCCTCAAGGGACTCAATACAAGGAGCTTCAAGAAAAAGCTCACGGCCAGTAGCAAGGGCTGGCTCCACAAGCTCACTTCTATGTTGTGGTCAATCCACACAACTGCCACCAAGCCTGTCACCGGAAAACCATTCTTCCTTGTCTACGGGGCCGAAGTGGTCTTATACATCTCCAACGTATCTATAATTTTTGATTGTTCCATGCTATTATATTATCTGTTTTGGATGTTTAATGGGCTTTATTATACACTTCTATACTATTTTGGGACTAACCTATTAACTAGAGGCCCTGTCCAAATTGCTGCTTTTTTGCCTATTTCAGTGTTTCGCAGAAAAGGAATATCAAACGGAGTGCAAATGGAATGAAACCTTCGGGAGAATCGTTTTTGGAACAAACGTGATCCAGAGGACTTGGAGTGGATGTCAAGAAAGAAGCAAGGAGGCCACGAGGCAGGGAGGCGTGCCTGCCCCCCTGGGCGCCCCCACCCTCGTGGGCCCCTCGCAGCTCCACCGACCTACTTATTCCTCCTATATATACCCATATACCCCGAAAACATCTAGGAACATGATAGATCGGGAGTGCTGCCACCGCAGGCCTCTGTAGCCACCAAAAACCAATCGGGACCTTGTTCCGGTACCCTGCAGGAGGGGGGATCCCTCACCGGTGGCCATCTTCATCATCCCGGCGCTCTCCATGACGAGGAGGGAGTAGTTCACCCTCGGGGCTGAGGGTATGTACCAGTAGCTATGTGTTTGATCTCTCTCTCATGTTCTCGATTTGGCACGATCTTGATATCGCGAGCTTTGCTATTATAGTTGGATCTTATGATGTTTCTCCCCCTCTACTCTCTTGTAATGGATTGAGTTTTCCCTTTGAAGTTATCTTATCGCATTGAGTCTTTAAGGATTTGAGAACACTTGATGTATGTCTTGCATGTGCTTATCTGTGGTGACAATGGGATATTCACGTGATCTACTTGATGTACATTTTGGTGATCAACTTGCAGGTTCAGTGACCTTGTGAACTTATGCATAGGGGTTGGCACACGTTTTTGTCTTGACTCTTCGGTAGAAACTTTGGGCCACTCTTTGAAGTACTTTGTGTTGTTTGAATAGATGAATCTGAGATTGTGTGATGCATATCGTATAATCATACCCATGGATACTTGAGGTCACATTGGAGTATCTAGGTGACATTAGGGTTTTCGTTGATTTGTAGTACGAACTCTAGGATAGATCGAACGGAAAGAATAGCTTCATGTTATTTTACTATGGACTCTTGAGTAGATCTATCAGAAAGAATAACTTTGAGGTGGTTTCGTACCCTACAATAATATCTTCGTTTGTTCTCCGCTATTAGTGACTTTGGACTGACTCTTTGTTGCATGTTGAGGGATAGTTATATGATCTAGTTATGTTATTGTTGTTGAGAGAACTTGCACTAGTGAAAGTATGAACCCTAGGCCTTGTTTCGAAGCATTGCAATACCGTTTGTGCTCACTTTTATCATTAGTTACCTTGCTGTTTTTATATTTTCAGATTACAAAACCTATATCTACCATCCGTATTGCACTTGTATCACCATCTCTTCACCAACTAGTGCACCTATACAATTTACCATTGTATTGGGTGTGTTGGGGACACAAGAGACTCTTTGTTATTTGGTTGCAGGGTTGCTTAAGAGAGACCTTCTTCATCCTACGCCTCCCACGGATTGATAAACCTTAGGTCATCCACTTGAGGGAAATTTGCTACTATCCTACAAACCTCTGTACTTGGAGGCCCAACAACGTCTACGAGAAGAAGGTTGCATAGTAGACATCAAGCTCTTTTCTGGCACAGATGCCGGGGAGGTTAGTGATTGAAGGTATATCTTTTGATCTTGCATTCGAATCTTTTACTTTCTTGTTTTATCACTAGTTTAGTTTACAAAATAAAACTACAAAAAATGGAATTAAGGTTGCCTCATATGCTTCATCTTTTTAATGTCTTTCGTGAAAATGATGGGAAGGAAAATTGTGCTCAAGTACTAGAAGAAGAATTACATAGAATGCTTGGCATAAAATATGTGTATGATGAGCATGATTGCAATGTTGTTAGTATGAATTCTTTGAATACCCATGATGCTAATGATATACAAAGCCACAAGCTTGGGGATGCTATGTTTGATGAAGATGATATGTTTAGTCCCCCAAGTTTTGATGAGAATATTTATTATGATGAAAGCATGCCTCCTATTTATGATGATTATATTGATGAAAGTGGGTTTGGAAGAGTGTCAACTTTAGGAAGTAATGATCCCACTATTTTGGAGGATGTTGAATATTATTGTGATAATTATGAAAGTGGATTTGGAGAGTCATGACTTTATTTAGTGATGAATCCACTATTTTGGAAGAGGTTCCAATTGATTATGAGAACAAATTTGCTATCTATGATGATTATTGTGATGACTTGTATGATATTAAGAATAATGATAACCATGAAACTTGTCATCATGATTTTATTTTTCAATTGGATTATTCCTCACATGATAATTATTTTGTTGAGTTTGCTCCCACTACTATTCATGAGAAGAAATTTTCTTATGTGGAGAGTAATAAAATTTCTATACTTGTAGATCATGAAAAGAATGCTTTATGTGATGGTTATATTGTTGAGTTCATTCATGATGCTACTGAAAATTATTATGAGGGAGGAATATATGCTTGTAGGAATTGCAATAATATCAAGTTTCCTCTCTATGTGCTTAAAGTTTTGAAGTTATGCTTGTTTAGCCTTCCTATGCTAGTTGATCATTGTTTCCATATATTGTTTGCTCACAAAATCCCTATGCATAGGAAGTGGGTTATACTTAAATGCGCTAGTCATATTCTTCATGCTCTCTTTATGTTTCAATTCTTATCTTTTATGTGAGCATCATTGAAATCATGATGCCTAGCTAGGGGCGTTAAACGTTAGCGCTTGTTGGGAGGCAACCGAATTTAATTTTTGTCCTTTGTTTTTGCTCCTGTTTAGTAATAAATAATTCATATAGCCTCTGTTTATATGAGGTTTTATGTTTTAATTAGTGTTTGTGCCAAGTAGAACTTTGGGAAGACTTGGGTGAAGTCTATGCAATCTTGCTGTAAAAAACAGAAACTTTTGCGCTCACGAGATTAGCTGCCATGTTTTACTAGGGAGTTCTTTGGGGTTGATTCTTTTTGCATATGATTAATAGACAAATTCCTCAGGTCCACCAGTTTATTTTAGAATTTTTGGAGTTGCATAAGTATTCGAGAGTTACAGATTACTACAGACTGTTCAGTTTTTGACAGATTCTGTTTTCTATGTGTTGTTTGCTTATTTTGATGAATCTATGAGTAATATCGGAGGGTATGAACCATATATAAGTTGGAATACAGTATATATTACACTAATATGAATTTAGAATGAGTTCACAACAGTACCTAAGTGGTGATTTATTTTCTTATACTAACGGAGCTTATGAGTTTTCTGTTGAGTTTTGTGTTGTGAAGTTTTCAAGTTTTGGGTAAAGACTCGATGGACTATGGAATAAGGAGTTGCAAGAGCCTGTGCTTGGGGATCACATTGAGTCCATAGGAAAGCCAATACTATTAAAAGGAGATGAGGTGTTGCTTAATGGCTTGCTTGCTCAAAGTGCTTAGTGATATGCTCCAGAGCCCTCAACCACTTTCTCAATTCCACATATGTCCTAAAACTAAAAGTCAAACTCGGCCCCAACGATTTGATCTATCCGGCGACATCGAGTTCATTTGACATAGCCACTAACACAAACCCTAATCAGTTCGGTCTCACCAATGGGATCTTGGTCTCACCGAGATGGGCTTGCAAACTCTCTGTTGCCTGTTGCAATGATTTTGGTCCCACCGAAATATGTAATCGGTCCCACCGAAATATGTAATCAGTCCCACCGAGTTTGCTTGACCAATTCTCTATTTGCTTATTACCAAAATCGGTCTCACCGAGTTTGTGTAAGTGGTCAAACCGAGTTGACGTTTTACCCTAACCCTTGCACATCTATCCCACCGAGTTGACCTTGTCGGTCCCACCAAAAACTCTAACGTTCACATTTTGATCTAAATCGGTCTGACCGAGTTTCACCATTCGGTCTCACCGAGTTTGAGAATCTGTGTGTAACGGCTAGATTTTGTGTGGAGGATATATATACCCCTCCGCCCACTCTTCATTCGTTGTGCGAGCCATCAGAATGTGCCTACACTTCCAGCATTCATTTTCTGAGAGAGAACCACCTACTCATGTGTTGAGACCAAGACATTCAATTCCAACCACAACAACTTTGATCTCTACCCTTCCCCAAGTTGATTTCCACTCAAATCATATTTCCACCATAGCCAAATCTTTTTGAGAGAGTTGAGTGTTGGGGAGACTATCATTTGAAGCACAAGAGCAAGGAGTTCATCATCAACACACCATGTATTACCTTTTGAAGAGTGGTGTCTCCTAGATTGGTTAGGTGTCACTTGGGAACCTCCGTCATGTATTTTCAATTTGGATGTTATACACAGATCATCATATGCATATCATATTTTATTTGCATTTTGGTTGTGATCCTAGAAATCTTAAGCAACTCAAGGACCCAAGGAGAGAGTTGGAGGTTTCACAAATTTTTCATATTTGAATTTAGTTCAAATTTGAAAAGAGGATCAATTTGATTTTTAATATTTTTCTCTCCAATTATTTCCAATAATAAAAAAATGAGAGAAGATAATATGGCTTCTTCAACAGAAGAGAAATATTGCAGAAGAAATTTTAAAATCAAATTCTTATTTTATTTGCTATTTTATTTGAATTAGAGAAAAACATGCATTTTTGAAAATTGCTTTTTAGTCGAGAAAAATGTTCATCTTGTCCTAAATATTAGGTTTGGACGGTGAAAACTTGTTTCTGGAATGTTTAGAATTTTTTTTATTAGGATTTTTTTCAAGGCGATTTTTTTTTAAGTTCCGGACCGAACTGGGCCGAAGGCCCAGCCGGCCCAGCCGGCCGCCGCCTTCCCCACCCACGCTGTCGTGGAGCCGCCGGACTCCCAAAGGTGTCCGAGCCGCTGCCGCAGCCTCGGGGCCCCTTTATAAGGCACCCGACTCGGCCCCTCCTCGCCTCCATCACCGAACGAGCCGCCGCCGCCTCGCCACCCGCGTCGCCGCCCGAAGTCGTCACCGCCTGCCTGCGCCACTGTCGCCACCACACACCGCCCGTGTCGCCGCCCCGCCTCGCCTCGCCTCGCCGTTGCCTCGCCGCCAATGCCCGACGCCGCCGGATCTCGCCGTCGGTTTACTCCGATTAAACGGTATAAAAACCGTTTGGTTTCCCATTTTTCGGTTTAGGGTTAGATCAGTTTTAGTTTTTCTTTTAGTTTAATTAGTAAACATTCACTGGTTAGATCATTAACGAACGGTTTCATTCGTTTAGTTCGGTTAGCGAACATTCGCTCCGTAGATTTTTCTTTTTAGTTTTATTTTCGGCAAGGGACCTATGCACGAATAGTTTTATCGCGATTTAGCCCATGATCTCAAAACAAAGCATAACTTTTTGCTCGTTTATCCAACTTAGATGAAACCAACGCCTAAATCATTGTTACGATCTTTTCTTTCCAGTTAACCACTTGAAGATGATTTTGACAATTTAAAATTTATGTTTAGTTCAGATTAGTATTCGATCTTGTTTCGTTTGTATCTTGAGTTTCGTAACTCCGTTTGAGTTGTTTCTTTTTGCAAATCGTAGGTAATCACATGTACCTACCGTTAAGATCTAATACACATGAAAATAATGTTGTTAGGTTTTTTTCTATTTAGATTAGACATTTTCTTGTTTCTAGTTTGATTTGGATCTTTTCTCGATTTCCCTCTGTTTCGTTTGAGTGATTGCTTATGTATGCTATTGTTTGTCTACGCTAGATTATCCGGATTGCGAAGGTTGTTACTACGAATTCATAGAGTTTGCAGATCGTCAACAAGGCAAGTTACACTTTGATCATACTCTTCTATACCCAGTGTTTACTATGCATTAGTTATGCCCTCAAATATTTGCATGAGTAGGATTGGGAACGTTGTGGTTTAGTTGTAGTACTTGACGTAGGAACCTAATACCTTTTGATCACCACAGGAATATACGTTGGTCTCTATTATTGCTTAGCCATGCTCGTAGATGGGGATTGGATCGTGATTCACATGGAAGTTATGAGAGTTATTAATCTTTGATAACATTAAGGTGGCAACTATAATACACAACTGGGTGGATTGGTTGGGGCACCTGGAGAATCCAGTGTTTGTCCATTAGGGAAATCCCAGAGTACCCGTGTGATTTTTCCTCAGTTCTCCACCCAGGCTCAAAGGGATCATATGATATTTCATGACTAGAAACTTCTGTGTGCATCCGCAAGCCATTATGGGCGCTGACATAGTTGAGTAAGTTGTATGAGCTCTCGAAGAGGTGGACTAGCAGATGTAGTGGAAAGGTAGGTGTACCGGTCTACCCGGAGTAGAGAGTTAATGTTTTAGAAAGACTATGTCTCGATCTTCCGATCATGGATGCGATCGAGTCTTGTGGGGAAAAGTGCGCAACCTCTGTAGAGTGTATAAACTAATCATGGTTAGTCGTCTCCCCGGTTATGGACATCTTGAGTATCTGGAATTGGATATTATTGTTGATCTCATCACTCTTTAATTAATTGAATTGGGTTTAATGATGTTACTTGTTAATTGGGATTTGAGTTGAAGGAACCTTCTCAAATAATGGGTAAAACTTGGGAGTAGTTTAAATAAATTTATTCCTTTGTTGTAGGAAAAAACTAGCTTTATGCAAAATCATTAACTTAGAGCCTCCACTAGCCAAATATTGCATGTGGATATACTTCTTGCATTCATTGCTTTACAGTATAACTCTGCCAGCGTATTCAATGTGTTGACCTACACGACTGCAACTTCTCATGTTGCAGACTACTCAGACAACGAATAAGGTGTGATAGGTCGTTGTCTTGCACTCAGCTATGCCGTTGGAGTTGATGGACTCATTTACCTTCGAAGCTTTTGTAGTTATTTAGTTTAGATGGCCTTCAACCATGATACTTTTGTGTAATCATACTCTTTATGAGAACTCGATGTAATAAGTGTGTGATTGAACTCTGTTATAATTCCTCGAGTACTGTGTGTGTCAGCATCACCGATCTAGGGATGACACTTAAGCACAGAGACTTCGGTCCATTGGGATCGTGGTCGCTACAAGATGGTATCAGTGCACACGCTGACTGTACGACGCGCTAGAATAAGCCACATGATTACCCCAGGAACAAGTTCACTCAGCCGGATGACGACACCCCTTTCAGACGACACTTGATGGAAGTCACTAAGTACTTGAACATCGGACTGCCAAGCTTCACTTGGACTTTCTCTGCAACTTTACCGCAAGAGGAGCGCTGGAATATCAAAGTCTAGGTACATGGGAGGACATTTGCACCAACAACGGAGCCCATTGATTTCTACCTAGATGCACCAAGCTGGAGTTTGGGAAAGAGCATGGCAGCCCACATCACTTTTGGACGCATATGTGAAGTGTATCACAAGGAGCTGGAAAACACCATTTATCAAATATGTGGCCGCCGAGATGAAGAATGGGAGATGATCCGTACCAGGAAAGATGGATCAATTGCAGCTTACATTCAGGAGATGGGTGATCACATTCGCCGACAAGAGAATCAACTGTGCTTCATCATGAAGAAGATCAAGAAGTTGACGAAGAAGAATATCGAGCTAGAAGAGGAACTCAAGTTTATACGCGATCGATATGAGGAAGAAATTGCCGTACTACTGGAGAAGGATGAAGATTTGAAGAGGAAGCTAGGACTACCCGTGGAGAATCATAAGCGGGAATTAGCAAAGGAGATCCATTCGGAGGACCACATCATCTTGGACGACACCGACGCGGATGGTGATGCAAATGAAGACAGTGATGATGACTACGTTGATGAAGCTGGAGCAGATATCATGGAGTCTTCCTCTGATCAAAATATCTATACAACCGCCATGTTACTAGTAGTATACTTCCAAGTAGTTAGCATCGATCGAGTTTGTAATTGTAGTAAGATCATTTGTGTGAAACTTGTTTGATATTGAATGGAGTGAATTGATTGTGTTTGTCTCATGTGCATATGGGTAGTGAATCTCTCTTAGACCTTATTCTATTCTGTTTGCTCACCCCTTCTAACCCATTAGATGCCTCCGAGACGTAACAATGGATTCGTGTTCCCACTAGAGCTCACTCAGTTGATCCAGCAGCAGAATGCCTTGATGCAGATGCTAGTTCAGAACTAGAACCAAGGCAACAACAACAACAACCCACCCCCACCACCCCCTGTTAACAACCTAGCCCATTTTCTGAGGTTGAATCCACCGGTGTTCTCTAGCAGCACCAAGCCGATTGTGGCAGATGATTGGCTCCGCAAGATTGGAAGAGAGCTGACCACTGCAGGATGCACAGATGTGGAGGGAGTGCGCTTTGCCACACATTAGCTTGATGTACCCGCAACATCTTGGTGGGAGAACTTCACCACCACTTACCCCATCGACACAGTTACATGGGATCAGTTTCAACAGGCTTTCCGCACATCCCATGTTTCAGTAGGAGCTATGAGCATAAAGAAGCACGAGTTTTGCAACTTGCGCCAAGGAGGTTGTACAGTGGGATAGTATGTGGATGAGTTTAGCAAGTTAGCATGCTATGCCCCAGATGATGTGGCCACAGATGCCGCGAAGCAGGAGAAGTTTCTTAAGGGACTTAATGATGAGCTGAGTATGCAGTTGATGGTGGCAACCTTCAACAACTACCAGGAGTTGGTAGAGAGGGCCCTTGTGATAGAAGGCAAGCAACAATAGATTGACAATCACAAGAGAAGTATGGACATGGGAGGTACACTTCTGGAGCTCAGCAAAAGCCCCGCTATTCCCCGTACTCGGGAGGACATACTCACAACCATGGAGGCCATAACCATGGAGGACATACGCACAATGGAGGAAGTTTGCACAACCACAGTGGCCCCAAGAATGGCAATGGGAATGGAGGAAGCAGCAGCCAGAACCGTTCCAACCCTGCAACACCAGCCAAGAGGGATCTGAGCCACATTACTTGTTTCAAGTGCGGGAAGACCGGACATTATACCACTGAATGTCTGAAGTAGAGAATGGAAATGGCAATGGAGGTTCTGCCAAGAAGCTCGACCCCTTCACCAAGGGTCAGGTGAACCACGTCAGTGTGGAGGAGATTGAGGATCAACCCAACGCAGTTGTCGGTAAGTTTTTGATTAATACATTTACAACACTTATTATTTTTGATAATGGTGCATCTCATTCATTCATATCAAGGACATTTGTGGATAAGTATAAATTGCCAACAGTAGCCCTTAAGTCAACTATGTTAGTAAGTTCCCCAGGAGCGGAGTATATGGCTAGTAGGGGATGCAATCAGTTGCCAGTAACCATAGGTAGACATGTTTTCCCCACTGACCCGATTGTTCTGGAGTCACAAGTATTGGATGTGATACTAGGCATGGATTGGCTATCCAAGTTTGAGGGAAACATCGATTGCGCCAGTAAATCAATTCTTCTCACCACCACGGAAGGAAAGAGGACAAGTATGTATCTAGGCATGCACCGAGGAGGACTCAGGTGAATTCCTTATCAGGAGTTGTTCAGGAGGAAGTACTAGTGGTGAAGGATTATCCTGACATATTTCTGGAGGAGTTACCAGGCATGCCACCGGATCGAGACATTGAGTTTTTGATTGAGTTATTGCCAGGCACTGGACCAATATGCAAGAGACCATATCGGATGCCCGCAAAGGATCTGGAGGAAACTAAGAAGCAGATAAAGCAGTTACAGGAGAAAGGTTACATTCTACCAAGTTCATCACCTTAGGGAGCCCCGGTGCTTCTAGTGGAGAAGAGGGATGGATCGTTGAGGATGGTTGTTGATTATCATGCGCTGAATGAGGTGACGATCAAGAACAAATACCCTCTGCCGATGATCAATGATTTGTTTGACCAGTTGCAAGGAGCTAATGTTTTCTCCAAGATCGATCTTCGATCAGGTTATCACCAGTTGAAGATCCGAGAGCAAGATATACCTAAGACAGCTTTTACTACGAGGTATGGGCTATATGAGTATACAATTATGTCATTTGGTTTGACTAATGCCCCTGCCTATTTCATGAGTGTGATGAACAAGGTGTTCATGGAGTTTTTGGATAAGTTCGTCGTGGTGTTCATTGATGACATTTTAGTCTACTCGAAGAATGAAGAAGAGCATAAGGAACATTTGCATTTGGTTCTCGAGAAGCTCAGGGAACATCAGTTGTATGCCAAGTTCAACAAATGTGAATTTTGGTTGAAGGAAGTCGGATATCTCGTACATGTATATCCGGAGAAGGAATAGCAGTAGACCCTACCAAGGTTGCTTCTATCACTAAATGGTTGGCACCCACCTTAGTGGGAGAGATTAGAAGTTTTCTTGGACTCGCGGGTTATTATTGGAGATTCATTGAGAATTTTTCCAAGATTGCGAAGCCCATGACGAAGTTATTGAAGAAGAACACCAAGTTTAAATAGACTGAGGATTATGAGGCCAGTTTTCAGGAGTTGAAGAAGTGTTTGGTTACAGCCCTAGTGCTGATTCTCCCAGACCAATGCAAGGATTTCCAAGTATATTGTTACGCATCACGTCGAGGACTTGGAGGTGTTCTTATGCAGAATGGAAGATTTGTTTCATATGCCTCATGATAGCTTCGACCTCATGAGTTGAATCATGCTACGCATGATTTGGAGTTAGCAGCCGTAGTGCATGCACTCAAGACAGGGAGACACTTTCTCATCGGGAACCATTGTGATGTTTACACGGATCATAAGAGTTTGAAATACATCTTCACACAGAAAGAGTTAAACCTCGGGCAAAGGAGATGGTTGGAGCTCATAAAGGATAATGATATGAGACTGCATTATCATCCAGGAAAGGCCAATATCGTAGCAGATGCATTGAGCCGCAAGAGTTATGTCAACACGCTCATAACCGGAGGATTACCCCAGGAGTTAGCCGATGACCTTCAAGAACTTCGCTTGGAGATAGTTCCGATAGGTTGTGTTGCGGCACTGGAAATTCAGTCCACTTTGCTGGGAAAGATCCGAGAAGCCGAGAAGATGGACAAAGAGATTGCAGAGATAAAGGAAACAATGAGTAAAGGAAAGGCTAAATATTTTCGTGAAGATGAGCACGAAACTTTATTGTTTGAGGATCGTATCTATGTGCCCAATGACCCTGAGATCAGGAAGTTGATTCTTCAGGAGGCTCATGATTCGCCTTATTCGATTCACCCAGGCAACACCAAGATGTATCTTGATTTGAAGGAAAGTTTCTGGTGGACAAGAATGAAGAAGGATATTTCTGTTTATGTAGCAGTATGTGATGTATGTCAGAAAGTTAAGGCAGAGCATGAGAAACCAGTAGGGTTATTACAACCTTTGTCGATACCCAAATGGAAGTGGGATAAACTTGGCATGGATTTTATCACTGGATTTCCCAGGACTCGTTCAGGCTATGACTCTATCTGGGTTGTAGTTGATCGCTTGACGAAAGTAGCCCATTTCATCTCGGTGAAGACAACTTATACGAGTGCTAAGTAGGCAAAGATATACATGACCAGGATTGTATGTCTACATGGAGTTCCGAGGACCATTATATCAGATAGAGGAACACAGTTTACTTCAAAGTTTTGGAATCAGTTGCATGAAACTTTGGGTACCAGGCTAGAGTTCAGCACAACTTTTCATCCACAGATAGATGGACAGACCGAGAGAGTCAGTCAGATCCTTGAGGACATGTTGAGAGCTTGTGCGCTAGATTATGGATCTAGTCAGGATGACATTTGCCCTATGCAGAGTTCTCTTATAATAACAGTTATCAAGCCAGTTTGAAGATGGCCCTTTTGAAGCTTTGTACGGAAGGAGGTGTAGGACACCATTATGATGGGATGAAGTCGGAGATCGACAGTTGTTCAGACCAGATTTAATTAGAGATTCTGAGGAGAAGGTTAAGCTGATTCGAGGTAGACTCAAGTTAGCCCAGTCC
This sequence comes from Triticum aestivum, assembly GCF_018294505.1. Classification (NCBI taxonomy): domain Eukaryota; kingdom Viridiplantae; phylum Streptophyta; class Magnoliopsida; order Poales; family Poaceae; genus Triticum; species Triticum aestivum. The sequence continues at coordinate 459,433,007 of NC_057810.1, read as the reverse complement.
AGGCAGAAGAGTTACGCAGATACAAATCGCAAGGAAGTAGCTTATGAAGTAGGAGATAGAGAATATCTTCGTGTGTCCCCACTTCGAGGAGTGAAATATTTTGGAGTCAAGGGAAAGCTAGCACCATGTTTTGTGGGACCATACAGAGTTTTGGAACACACGGGAGAAGTTGCATACAAGTTGGAATTGCCCGTAGGATTGTCAAGAGTTCATGTTGTGTTTCACGTTTCCCAGTTGAAGAAGTGCCACGCTGAGATGGCCGACATTCCTCTAAGAGATACAGTGCCACTGGAAGCAATTCAGTTGGATAGTGATCTAACCTATGAAGAGAAGCTAGTTAAGATTCTTGAGCTTTCCAGCCGTGTTACTCGCAGCAATGTTATCAAGTTTTGCAAAGTTCAGTGGAGCCATCATACCGAGGAGGAAGCCACCTGGGAGCAAGAAGAAGATCTCCGCAAGGACCACCCAAACCTTTTTGCTGGCCAACTCGGATCTCGAGGGCGAGATTCATCTTAAGGGGGTAGGTTTGTAACATCCCAATTTTCAATTTGGATGTTATACATAGATCATCATATGCATATCATATTTTATTTGGATTTTGGTTGTGATCCTAGAAACATTAAGCAACTCAAGGACCCAAGGAGAGAGTTGGAGGTTTCACAAAATTTTCATATTTGAATTTAGTTCAAAATTGAAAATAGGATCAATTTGATTTTTAATATTTTTCTCTCCAATTATTTCCAATTATAAAAATAAATGAGAGAAGATAATATGACTTCTTCAATAGAAGAGAAATTTTGGAGAAGAAATTTTAAAATCAAATTCTTATTTTATTTGAATTGGAGAAAAATATGCATTTTTGAAAATTGCATTTTAGTCCAAAAAATGTTCATCTTGTTCTAAAAATTAGGTTTGGACGGTGAAAACTTGTTTCTGGAATTTTTAGATTTTTTTAATATTTTATTAGGATTTTTCTTTCGCGGCGAAAATTATTTTAAAAAAGTTCCGGACCGAACTGGTCCGAAGGCCCAGCCGGCCCAGCAGGCCGCCGCCTTCCACACCCGCGCCACCGTGCAGCCGCCGGACTCCCGAATGAGTCCGAGTTGACGCCGCAGCCCCGGGGCCCCTTCATAAGGCGCTCGACCCAGCCCCTCCTCTCCTCCATCGCCGAACGTGCCGCCGCCGCAGCCCCGCCACCCGCGTCGCCGCCCAAAGTCAACGCTGCCTGCCTGCGTCGCTGCCGCTGCTACTGCACGCCACCGCCGCCGTCCGTGTCGCCGCCCTGCCTCGCTGTTGCCTCGCTGCCGACGCCCAACACCGCCGGATCTCGCCGCCAATTTTCTCCGATTAAAAGGTATAAAAACCGTTCGGTTTCCCCTTTTCTTGGTTTAGGGTTAGATTGGTTTTAGTCTTCATTTTAGTTTAATTAGTAAACGTTCACTCGTTAGATCGTTTTAACGAACAGTTTAGTTCGGCTAGCGAACGTTCGTTCTGTAGATTTTTCTTTTTAGTTTTGTTTTCGCCCAGGGACCTATTTGCGAATAGTTTTATCGTGATTTAGGCCCTGATCTTAAAACCGGAGTAACTTTTTGCTTGTTTATCCAAATTAGATGAAACCAATGTCTAAATCTTCGTTACGATCTCTTCTTTCTAGTTAACCAACTTGAACATGATTTTGACAATTTAAAATTTGAGTTTAATTCAGACTAGTATTCGACCTTGTTTTGTTTGTATCTCGAGTTTCCTAACTCCGTTTGAGTTGTTTCATTTTGCAAATCGTAGCTAATCACATTTACCTACTATTAAGATCTAATCCACATGAAAATAATGCTGTTAGGTTTTGATTTCTGTTTAGATTAGATATTTGCTTGTTTCGAGTTTGATTTGGATCTTTTCTCGATTTCCCTCTGTTTTGTTTGAGTGATTGCTTATGTATGCTATTGTTTGTCTACGCTAGTGTGACGCCCAGATAATTAAGCTACAGTAACCCTCTACTAATGATGCCATGTCACCACTGTTACTGTTACTAAACTCACTCTGATTCAAAACCGGTTCAAAATTCCAATTCAAAATATGACAACAACAAAAGTTTTCAAACATTAAAACAAAATTGTTCGGACTGTGCCAAATATTACATAGGTAATTATAGTGAAGAAAACACATGTTTATAAAATGCTAAGATGCTCTAAAATAAATAAAACTGAAAAGGGGAAAACAATAAAAAGCAGAAAACAAATCTAACAGAAGAAAAAACAAAAAAGACCCTGCTGGGCCTTGGCCCAGCTGGCCACCAGGCCAACCAGGCCGGCCCAGCCATAGCCCACCCCCGCTCCCTTATCCTCCCACCTACCGGAACCCTAACCGACACCTCCCACTCGCCCCCCACTCACCCACGTCTCTCCCTCTCTCCTCTCGATCCCATCACTAGTAGAAAAAGGGTCTAATGTGCAGCTCATTAGTCCCGGTTTGAAAATGAGCCGGCACTAATGTGACCGTTAGTGCCGTGTCCAGTGGCTAGGCTGGCCGCTCCCTTTAGTACCGGTTCGTGTGGAACCTTTAGCACCGGTTCGTGGCACGAACCGGTACTAAAGGGTTTGGTGGCAGGATGTTGTCAGACTGGGGCCCGTCCGGCAGCTTTAGTACCGGTTCTTGCCACGAACTGGTACTATAGGTCGCCCTGCATATAAACCCTTCGTCCAGCTCGCTCTGTTCTTCCCCATTTCCCCTCTCCTCCTCTTTGTTCTTCCTCTCTTCTCCCCTCGAGCTCATCACACATTTTGCCCAAATTTTGGCAAGATTTGAAGGCCCCCATCCATTCAAGTGATCACAAAGGTTAGCAACTTTGTCCTTTCATCTCTCATTGCTAGATTAGCTCTTGCAATGCTTTATGTAGTGATTAATTTGTGGGTTTTAGTAATTTGGGAGGAATTATATGTGTAGTATATTTGATTTATATGCAATTTGAGCTTAAAATAACTCTTAGTTTGCATATCTAGGTGTGGTTTTTTACTTAGTTCCTTCCCGTCTCCGTCGTTACCACCGTCGATCGTCCGCACCGACCCATCGCCAGCACCACCTTGTGGTGAGCCTCTTGTTCTTATCCTTTTTATATAAAAAAAATCATGTTTGTGTGATTTAGATATATAGTTACTTGTATAATTATCTTACCCATACATTGTTTGTTATACATAGTGCCATGGTTTTGATATCCGTCCCCGTCGGCCCTCGTCCGTGTTATGATTTGGATGTGGTATATTCTCTTTTAAAACTATTTGTTGCATTTCGTGTTTATGACAAATTGTGCCCATCAAGTTGACATAGATATTTTTATCTAGGAGGTATGTGAACCGGAAATTCCAACCGACCCTATTTTCGAGAGGTTAAATTTAGTTGAAAGAGAAAACGAGTATTTGAAAGAAAAATTGAAAAGAATTGAGGGGGAGAAGATGGAATTGGAGTTGCATGTTGCTGATGTCGTCAATGATCACAAGATCAAGATGGAGAAAATGCGGTTGAAGATTAGAAAGATTAGAAAATATGCCATTGATAGTGTGGCTTGGTATCATTATGCTGTTGGATCAATTGTTACCTTAGTTGCGATCTTGATCGCATTTGTTGTTGCATTTAAATTCTTTAGCTAGAGAGTTATTTGTATGTTGCATTTAAGTGTTGTATATGAACTTTATGTATGAACTTGTATTAATTTGGTATATTCGGTGGTGTGTAATGAAGATGCGCCGGCAATGGATGTACGATGACTAATGCTCTCCCCAGTTCATTGATGGCATGTATACTTTTCTGATTGCGGCTCAGGAAAATGAGCGAGCAGACGGTTTTATGCCTTGTCCATGTGCTGGCTGTAAGAATGGTCACAATTACTCTAACTCAAGAACCATTCACATCCACCTGTTTGAGTCCGGTTTCATGCCCCACTATAATGTTCATACCAAGCACGGAGAAAGAGGGGTTATGATGGAAGACAATGAATAAGAAGAGGATGATGATAGCTATCCTGGCCATGGGTTCCCTGAATACGATGATACAAAAATGGGGGAAGAAGCTGAGCCGGCCATGCGGGAAGAAGCTAAAGAAGAGGCATCAGATGAGCCCGCTGATGATCTAGGTCGGGCCATTGCCAATGCAAAGAGAAACTGCGCAAGTGAAAAGGAGAACAAGAAGTTGCAGCGCATGTTAGAGGATCACAAGAAACTGTTGTACCCGAATTGCGAAGGTGACAAGAAAAGGATGGGCACCACACTGGAATTGTTGCAATGGAAGGCATAGAATGGTCTATCTGATAAGGGATTTGGAAAGTTGCTGGTAATGATAAAGAATATGCTTCCAAAGGACAACGAATTGTCCGAGAGTACGTACGAAGCGAAGAAGGCTGTCTGTCCTCTAGGTTTAGAGGTGCAGAAGATACATGCATGCCATAATGACTGCATCCTCTACCGCGATGAGTACGAGGATTTGAACGCGTGCCCAGTATGCGGTGCATTGCGCTATAAGATCAGCTACGATGACCCTGGTGATGTCGAGGGCGAGCGCCCCAGGAAGAAGATTCCTGCGAAGGTGATGTGGTATGCTCCTATAATACCACGGTTGAAACCTTTGTTCCAAAAGAAAGAGCATGCCAAGGTGATGCGATGGCACGGAGAAGACCATAAGAAAGATGGAAAGTTGAGAGTACCCGCTGACGGGTCGCAGTGGAGAAAAATCGAGAGAAAGTACAGGGAGGAGTTTGCAGGTGACCCAAGGAACTTATGGTTTGGTCTAAGCGCAGATGGCATTAATCCTTTTGGGGAGCAGAGCAGCAACCATAGCACGTGGCATGTGACTCTATGTTTATAACCTTCCTCCTTGGTTGTGCATGAAGCGAAAGTTCATTATGATGCCAGTGCTCATCTAAGGCCCTAAGCAACCCGGCAACGACATTGATGTGTACCTAACGCCATTAGTTGAAGAACTATTACAGTTATGGAATGGAAAAGGTGTACATGCGTGGGATGAGCACAAACAGGAAGAATTTGACCTAAAGGCGTTGCTGTTCGTGACCATCAATGATTGTCCTGCTCCCAGTAACCTTTCAGGACAGACAAACAAGGGATACCGCGGATGCATGCACTGTTTGGATGATACCGACAATATATATTTGGATAGTTGTAGGAAGAATGTGTACCTGGGACATCGTCGATTTCTTCCGAGCAGGCATCCCGTAAGAAAGAAAGGCAAGCATTTCAAAGGTGAGGCGGGTCACTAGACGAAGCCTTGCCAGCGTACTGGTGCTGATGTACATGATATGGTCAAGGATTTGAAGGTAATCTTTGGAAAGGGTCCTGGCGGACAACCTGTTTCGAAGGACGCTGACGGACGCGCACCCACTGTAAGAAGAAATATATATTTTGGGACCTGCCATATTGGAAAGACTGATACGTCTCCAACTTAATTATAATTTTTGATTGTTCCATGCTATTATATTGCCCCTTTTGGATGTTTATGGGCTTTATTTTACACATTTATATCATTTTTGGGACTAACCTACTAACCGGAGGCCCAGCCCGTATTGTTGTTTTGTTTTTTTTGCCTATTTTAGTATTTCGAAGAAAAGTAATATCAGTGGAGTCCAAACGGAATGAAACCTTCGTGAGCATGATTTTTGAACGAACGTGATCCAGAGGACTTGGAGTGCAAGTCAAGAAGCAGCCGAGGCCTCCACGAGATAGGAGGGTGCACCCCCCCTATAGGGCGCGCCCCCTGTCTCGTGGGCCCCTCGGGCGTCCAGCGACGTACTTCTTCCTCCTATATAAGCCTACGTACCCTGAAAACATCCAGGGAGCACCTGAAACACAATTTCCACCACCGTAACCTTCTGTATCCGCGAGATCCCATCTTGGAGCCTTCGTCGGCGCTCCGCCGGAGGGGGAATCGGCCATGGAGGGCTTCTACATCAACACCATAGCCCCTCCGATGAGTTGTGAGTAGTTTACTATAGACCTTCGGGTCCATAGTTATTAGATAGATGGCTTCTTCTCTCTTTTTGGATCTCAATACCATGTTCTCCCCTCTCTTGTGGAGAGCTATTCGATGTAAACTCTTTTTGCGGTGTGTTTGTCGAGATCCAATCAATTGTGGGTTTATGATCAAGTTTATCTATGAGAAATATTTGAATCTCCTCTGAATTCTTTTATGTATGATTGAGTTATCTTTGCAAGTCTCTTCGAATTATCAGTTTGGTTTGGCCTACTGGATTGATCTTTCTTTCCATGGGAGAAGTGCTTAGCTTTGGGTTCAATATTGTGGTGTCCTTACCCAGTGAAAGAAAGGGTTGCAAGGCACGTATTGTATTGTTGCCATCGAGGATAAAAAGATGGGGTTTATATCATATTGCATGAGTTTATCCCTCTACATCATGTCATCTTTCTTAATGCGTTACTCTGTTCTTATGAACTTAATACTCTAGATGCATGCTGGATAGCGGTCGATGTGTGGAGTAATAGTAGTAGATGCAGGTAGGAGTCGGTCTACTTGTCACGGACATGATTCCTATATACATGATCATGCCTAGATAATCTCATAATTATTCGCTTGTCTATCAATTGCTCGACAGTAATTTGTTCACCCACCATAATACTTATGCTATCTTGAGAGAAGCCACTAGTGAAACCTATGGCCCCCGGGTCTATCTTTTATCATATAAGCTTTCAATCTACATTTATTTGCATCTTTACTTTTTGCATCTATATTATAAAATACCAAAAATATATTTATCTTATCATACTATCTCTATCAGATCTCAGTTTTGCAAGTGGCCATGAAGAGATTGACAACCCCTTTATCGCGTTGGTTGCGAGTTTTTTGTGTGTTTGTGTAAGTGCGTGGGACTTTTGAGGAGCCTCCTACTGGATTGATACCTTGGTTCTTAAAAACCGAGGGAAATACTTACGCTACTATTGCTGCATCACCCTTTCCTCTTCAAGGAAAACCAATGCAAGCTCAAGATGTAGCAAAGACCTAGAGGTCCGCTCCGCAATCGACGTGATGCACGTGACGAAGAATCTTTGCGTGACCTTGCTTGGCTTCTTGGGCGTGTATGGGAAGACAAAAGATACACCAGAGGCATGGGAGGACTAGCAACGTATGCACGGAAAAGACGACATACATCAGGGTCAGGCTAGCTATGCTCTTACCAAAGAAGAGAAGGAAATCTTCTTTGAATGCCTGCTCAGTATGAAGGTACCGTCTGGCTTCTCGTCGAATATAAAGGGAATAATAAATATGGCAAAGAAAAAGTTCCAGAACCTAAAGTCTCGTGACTGTCACATGATTATGATGCAACTACTTCCGGTTGCATTGAGGGGGTTTCTACCGGAAAACGTTCGATTAGCCATTGTGAAGCTATGTGCATTCCTCGATGCAATCTCTCAGAAGGTAATCGATCCAAAAATCATCCCAAAGTTACAAAATGATTTGGTGCAATGTCTTGTCAGTTTCGAGTTGGTGTTCCCACCATCATTCTTCAACATCATGACGCACGTCCTAGTTCACCTTTGCAAAGAGATTAACATTTTGGGTCCTGTATTTCTACACAATATCTTCCCCTTTGAGAGGTTCATGGGAGTCTTGAAGAAATATGTTCATGACCGTGCTAGGACAGAAGGAAGCATCTCGAAGGGCCATGAAAATGAGGAGGTCATTGAGTTTTGTATTGACTTTATTCCTGACCTTAAGCCGATTGGTGTTCCTGAATCGCGGCATAAGGGTAGACTGGATGGAAAAGGCACGCTAGGAGGGGATCAAATAATATGTATGGACGGGCATTCTCTCACTGAAGCACACTACACAGTTCTACAGAATTCTGCTTTGTGGCTCCGTATATGGAGGAACACACGAATTTTCTACACTCCAAACACCCAGAGCAGTCTGACGACTGGATTACACATGAACAAATGAGGACATTCGCCGGTTGGTTGCAGACACGTGCCATGCATGATGGCGATATTGAAGATGACGTGTACTCGCTGTCCCAGTTACCATCTTCGAATATAATGACTTTCAAAGGGTACGAGATAAATGGGAATACATTTTACATGATCGCCCAAGATAAGAATAACACCAACCAAAACAGTGGTGTCCGCTTTGAAGCAACAACCAACATGGGAAAGGAAACATATTATGGTTACATAGAGGACATATGGGAACTTAACTATGGAGGTGGTTTGAAGGTCCCTTTGTTTCGGTGCAAATGGGTCAATATGACACGAGGTGGGGTAACGGAAGACACGTAGTATGGAATGACAACAGTGGATCTCAACAATCTTGCGCATGCAGACAAACCATTCGTCCTAGCCAATGATGTGGCGAAGGTTTTCTATGTGAAAGACATATCTACCAGGCCGAGAAAAAGAAAAGATAAGGAAGCGAATGGATCATACGATGAGCCAAAGTGCCACATAGTTCTTTCCGGGAAAAGAAACATCGTGGGAGTGGATGACAAGACAGACATGTGAGAAGATTATGAAAAGTTTGATGAAATTGCTCCATTCAAAGTGAATATTGATCTGAGCATCTAGTTAAATGATGAAGATTGTCCATGGTTACGGCGCAAAGGGACACACGCAAAGAAAAATTTTCACACCCAAAGATCCCACACTAGCATTTGATAGGCTTCACCGTCAACACTTTCTTCTATAGTGACTTTACAGACTTATATATCTGGAAAGTGCCACTTTGAACAAACTGGAGGGAATCTTTGTAATAGTTAGGGTACTTATGTGTTTTGGTATTTGAAACGCGAAGAAATTTTATGTGCAAAAACTGGATGCAATTCATCTACAAATTAGTTCGTCAAATAATTCAAATTTAAACTATTCAAATTTGAAAACTATTGGCACTAACAGAAAGTTTGTAATTTTTTGTAACTATATAAAAAATATTCAGAAATAAATAAATGAAAATAAATAAAGTAGAAAAGAAAAAACAACTATATATTTGTTGAGACAAAAACTAAATTAAAAAAATTTAAACTATTCAAATTTGAAAACTACTCGCACTAACAGAAAGTCTGTAATTTTTTGTACCTAAAGAAAAAATATTCAGAAATAAACAAATGAAAATAAATAAAGTAGAAAAAAAAACTAAATTTTTGTTCAGACAGACACTAAATTTAAAAAATAAACTATTCAAATTTGAAAACTACTCGCACAAACAGAAAGTTTGTAATTTTTTGTACCTAAAGAAAAAATATTCAGAAATAAATAAACGAAAATAAATAAAGTAGGAAAGAAAAAAACTAATTTTTTGTTGAGACAAAAACTAAATAAAAAAAGCCCACCTACTGGGCCATAGCGGCCTGCATACGACTAGAAACCCAACATGTAGTTGGGCCAGGATGCAGGCCCGCTAGCCAAGTAGGCTCAACAGGGCAGAGTAGCAGAGGTAGACCTAGAAGGCCTGCATTAGAGAGGAGCTCAATGTAGTGCCGCGCCGGGGCTTATAAACTGGCCTGGGCGCTCCTCGACTAGCGACGTTGGACTAAACTTGCGCACTGCCTGGAGCCAGCACACCCCCTTTAATACCGGGTGGTGGCTACAACCGGTACTAAAGGGGGGGACTTTAGTACCGGTTGTAGCCACCACCCGATACTAAAGGGGGTGCGCTTCCTGCAGCTTTGCCTTGCTTCTTCTCCTCGGTTAGTGGCTCCAACCGGTACTAAAGGTCGGTTCTATATAAGAGAACATTTCAAAACAATTCGTCAGTTCGTTCCCTTTGCTTCTTCTCCTCATATGCCCCGTCGCTACCGCCCCTCGTCGCCGTCCCCTTCGCCATCCGTCCCCGTCGCCATCCGTCGCTGTCGCCCCCGTCACCGCCCCCTCTGCCTCGCCGTCCCGTCGCACGCCTCACCGTCGCCGTCGCCGTCGCCTCGCCGTCGCCGTCACTTCGCCATCGCCATCACCATCGCCCGTGCTGTGAGCCCCTCTCCCCGGCCCCTCTCCTACCTCCAATCGAAGACGCCAGCGCGCGCTCCCGCGCTCGCGCACACACACACATTTAGATTTTAGTTTTTAGTTTTTTCTATTTTTCTGTTTTTTATACACATGTTTTAGATGAATTAATTAATTAGATTAGATTAATGTCAAATAGTATATATAAATGTTAGAAATGTTATGGAAATGTTAGAACTTTTAGAAATGTTAGTTTTATCTAGATGAATTAGATTAATTTCAAATTGTTATAGAAATGTTATAGAAATGTTAGTTTTTAGTTTCTTATAATTTTAGTTATACAAATTTAGAATTTGCATATAAGAAATCATAATCCAATCATTTAAAAAATGTTACTTTTGCGGCATATAGTATTTGTTCTCGACGATGCCTGGCCCGCATCCTTGCCATCGACCCATTCGCGACGACGTCCTGCTTCAGAGGACCCATGTCCAGGACTGGGCTCCACCGGGCTGGTACTCGGAGGTGCTACCTTCAGGGGCTCGCCGCTTGGTGAGGAACCCGGGTCCCATCGTCGACCCCGAGCTCCTTTGGTGGCATTCCCGTGGGCCAATTTCGGTGCGGAGGGAGCCGGCCCTGCCGGAGGTGGTGCGTCGCCGTGTCAGGAAGGAGGACGAGTATGTCCATCGCTACATGGCTGCTATGGACGTCAGGTTCTCCAATACCTGGCAGGGTCTTTGGGGGGATGACCGGAGCTATGATCATGTGATGGTTCCTTCTCTTTGGGTGTCCACTGCCCGTGCCTCAATAACCGCGAGTGGCCTAGATTATTATGTAGTATTCGGTCTTTATTAGCTAGCTAGATAGTGATGTATTAGATATATAATATTTGAGACGATGTTTTCGAGATTATATATTATTTGAGACGATGCATATTATGTACCATGATTCAGGATTTCCTCTTATTGATTGCATGCATGCATATTGTAATTTGAATACTAAATTTTTTTATATTTCTTCTGGATTTGTTAAATAAAAGCTATGGCGGACAATACCGGCAGAGAGGAAGAAGATGACGGCTCCCAATATCTGAAAAATACCGGGGAAGGTGATGATATGATATTCGATCACGATGACCGAATTGATGAAGTCATGGATTATGATGGCTAAGAAATTAATGATTATCATGGCGACAAAATTAATGATTATGATGACGACGAAATTAATGATTATGATGGCGAAGAAAATGTTGATCTTGATAAAACAGAGACCAGCGAGGTATATTTATATAAGCAGGCATCTCGTGATCATCACATTTTTTAAATGATTTGAAGATATATTAACAAATCGATCTTTATTCTTTTCAGCCCTCCGGATCGAGCAAATCTTCTACACGCAGAGTGCGAGGCAAGGGAAAACAGTTGAAGGAGGGCGTAAAGTACAACATCAAGGCCACCAAAACTAATGGCGAACCAATAGCGCCTAAGAACATTGCGAACAAGTTCGTTCATTAGTGCGGAGTTCTTGTGAAGGACATACTCCCAATCTCCCTTCAAGAATGAAAAAATCCATCAAAGCCCCGTCCAGATCTTACTTTTGTCGATGACAGAGCAAAAAATGCGCTTTGGGAAGAACTCATGGAACATTTCACCCTACCAGATCATTTCACAGCTTCAGATGTGGAGAAAGTCAAGGACGCTGCTATTAGGAAGATGGCAATTGCATTCAACAACCACAAGAAAACTGTATGGAAGGACTACGTCAAAGCAGGAAAGAAGACTCTAGAATTCAAGGGAACACTGGAGAACCAAAGAGAACACTGGGACGATTTCGTGAAATTCAAGGAATCAGGATTATCTAAGAACGGTCAAGAAAAAACAAGGCCAATGCCACCAAAAAGGAGCAATTCCATAGGCTGGGGCCAGGTGGCTACGCAGTGGCAATGCCTAAGTGGGATAAGTCTGAGCAAGAGATCGTGGATGCAGGGGTCACTCCAGTTACTAGGAGCTGCCCCCCCCCAGGTGTAGAAGTTGGTTCTATGCGCATGGGGGCGTTGGACCCGAAGACAGGCTTGGTTTCGAAGAAGGCAAGTCTTAAAGGAGCCGATGAAAACTTAGTTGAAGCAATAGAAGAAGCTCGAACGGGGGTGTTCACGCCCAACAGAGAGAACGACGAGCTTACGCGCGCCCTGGGAAATCCTGAACACCCAGGAAGAACAGGAGGCAAGGGCGTTGTTCCGTGGTATGAGGGCTTTTCTAAGTGGAACGCTGACCATAGAAGCCGTGCGAGAAGGAAGATGGAGGAGGAGGAGAAGAAAAAGCTGGAGGACGAGCAGAGGAAGTGGGAAGCAGAATGGCTTCAAGGCCCAGAATCAGCGCACGCGGACTTGGCACTCAAATTCCAGAGGAAGCAGGGGCAGATCAACTCTCTTAGCCAGGAAAGGGGGTCTCAGCAGCGTCCGCAGCTAGCGCGTGATCCAGCATTGGATAGGACCATCCCATCCATGCCGAGAAGCAGCGTGGGTTCCGCCCCCGGTGACGCACTGCTGGATAGATACCCTGTGGATGACATCAATGAGAACACTAACTGTGAGCTACACTTCAAAGTAAAGAACATATCCGTGAAGGCGGCGGACACCGTTGCTTATACAAATCCCCCTGGAGCAACCTACCATTGCGAAATGATTCCAGCCGGCTATGCTCGTGTCGTGGTTGATGAGGTGGTGGACCATTATTCAGGGGTACAACTTGACATTCCTGGAGGTGACGAGGAGCACACACTGGGAGAGGCCATACATTGTATCATCCTATGGAGAAAGGATTGCATCATCTTTCCAAAGCCACCAACACCGCGTCAGCTAGAGCTTGAAATTCCAAGAGGTGACGAGGAGCAGACGACTCACGCTCCTCCAACGCGTGAGGCCACTCCTGCTACTTCAACTTAGCCAACGCGTGAGGCCACTCCTCCTGCTTTAACTCAACCATTGCGTGAGGCCACTCCTCCTGCTTCAACTCAGCCAACGCGTGATGCCACTCCTCCTCCTTCAACTCAGCCAACGCATGAGGCCACTCCTCCTCCTCCAAGTCCACCAACGCGTGCCACTCCTCCTCCAAGTCTGACACCGCGTCAGCCGTCTCCGCTGCCTCAGCAACCGCGGAAGAGAGCCACCGCAGCTATGGTGCGTAGTGCTACAAGTCGAGGTAGTACAGGAGGTACAGGCGGAGGCAAGCGATTTAAATATGGTCCAAAAAGCCTCGCGCCTCTTTCACAGAGGCCTTATGACATGACCAAGGAGCAAAACGATGCCATAGTGAAGGCCCAAGTGGAGGCCCATTTTGCACCAAAACTGGCACCCCCGCCAACGGACAAAGTGCCCGAGGAGAAGATTGACCACTTTATTCGTATGGCACAACCACCAGCTCCCAAGCTTGTTGACTCAGACTATGAGCGCCAAATCAGGAAGGCACATCGAGCAAAACAACAGGGGTCGAGCTCGAGCTCGAGCCAAGCAGCTGGCCAAAAATGTGGGAAAACCATTCCCCAGCTAGGAGAACAGGCGGCGCAATCGACCTCCCCCCCCCCGCTTGTTGTACCAACACATGACAGTACCGGCGCCGGTCAGCTGGTAATAACCGAGGAGCATAGACAGAACGCTGAAATGCTCGGCATCACTGTTGGACAACTCCTCGAGATTGAGCCCATGCCTAAACTTAAAGAGGAGGAGATAAAATAGAAATATGCCCGCGGCCAACCTTTGGTAAGGCCTGAGGAGGTCAAGAACCTCCCAACGAGAATGTATCAATTGCATGATTGGTACATGAAAAGTACCAAGAGTAGCAATCGAGAGGGCCTCATGTTGAAAGTCAAGGAAGAGTATTACTTCCATAAGCTAGCTCTGTCCATTGAGTATTCAGAACTATTTCAGTTATTCCATCAAGACGCACTCGACAAATCCATCGTCAGTTTGTATTGTCTGTAAGTGATTTCTCTCTGTAATTCAAGTCTCAAGCTAGATGTACTGCTCATTGATCGATCATTACCTATAATTATCCTCACTATATTCTTTTCAGTGGTAGGATGAAGATGTATGAAATGAAAAAAGCTGGACGCTATGGCATTGGGTTCATTGACCCAAATACCATTAATGAAGCAACATGGACATATCCATGGTATCAAACAGAGGTAGAGAAAAACATGCTAGAGTTCTTGAAGCGCCTCAATACCAATGAACATATACTACTTCCTTACAACTACACATGAGTCACATTGTCTTGTACTACAAATTCTGTTTTTACTTACTAGCTAGCTAGATGTTAATAATTAAGTGTATAGGGTTTAGGGTAGTTGATGAGTGTTATGCGCATGCCCGCTTAATAAAGACATGCAAACGTGTGTGGATGCAGTTACCATTGGATCTTGTTAATCATGAAAGTTGACGAAGGAACAGATGAAGTACTGGACTCAGTACTTAAAGAGAAGAGAGAGTACACAACCGTGAAGGGGATAGTCGACAGGTAATTTCAATCATTATTAACTATATGTCGGCCTCTTTAGTTTGTCATTTCTTGATATCAACTATTTAATAACTCATTTATTTATTTTCATTGCCGGCGGGCAGGGCTTGGGCAAAGTTCAGGAATTCGAAAGAGGTTCCTGGCGAATGGAGAGAAAGGCTGCATTGGTTTCGACCCAAGGTATATAATTAATTAAGTAGTACTATCTAGCTACCTACCATGCATCTCTTTAATTCTAGTTTCAATACCATTAATTATCATGCTTGAATAATTATTTTTTGATTAAATTCTATTCTCGTAAAGGCCCTGAAGCAGGCGTAGGGGAGAGATCATTGTGCATATTGTGTTTTCGAGAACATTCGCATGATGACGTTCGAAAGGACCAAAACTGAGAGACAGCTATGGGTACGCGCGTTTGACAGAACACTATTCATAATTTTTACGTCATTATCGATATCTGGTCACATAACTAAGACATATGCATATTGATCTCCTTAACAGTTCCAATCGGTGCGGGAGACGCTCCTACTAGTGGAGCGCATACAAGCACTTCAAGAGGAAATGGCGGGGTTTTTGCTCGACGAGGTCATAGATCCCAAAGGGGAATTCTACTACTCGCTACTGCCCCAATGAACTACTCCCAATTGTCATCGTGCTCTGAAGGCAACAAAGGCAAATGTCACTGGCTCTGAAAGGCTACATGTAGGAAAAACTAGAATTAATCAGATAATAATTATTCAAGCATTTCGTAAAATACCAGCAAACGAAAAAGAATTAAATGTAAATCACAAAATTAAAGGAAAAATAAATAATAAAACCGAAAATCCCCAAACTTTTTAGTACCGGTTGGTAACGTGGCCCTGGATCGTGCCACGTGGTGGCCCTTTAGCTGCAGTTCGAGCCGAACCGGTACTAAAGGGGGGGGTACCTTTAGTCCCCAGCCTTTAGTGCCGGTTGCAGAACCGGCACCGAAGCCCCTTACGAACCGGGGCTATAGCCCGGTTCTGCACTAGTGCATCTGGATCGGGGAGGGGCTCGACCCCGCTGCGCCTACTGCGTCGCTCAGCGCCGCCGCCACCTGGACCTCGCCGGATCCGTCGCCTCCCGTACCCGTCCTCCTCCCACCTTCCTGCCTCCCCACCGCATGTCATCTCCGACCTCCTCCCCGAGCACCGCTGCTCGAACCCCTACAGCACCTGGTGAGGACCCCGATCGTCCTCTCTCCCTCGCCCTGCTCACCTGCCGCGTCTCCCGCGCCCGTGCGCTCATAGCCGCGCCAGCCGCGTGGTCCTTTCCCGCCCCCACTTTCGACTACTCGCCATCACCGTCATGCACGCCGGCTACACCTGCCCCGGACCTCCCCTAGTGCTGCACCCCGTGGCCGCCGCCGCACCACACTTACGCGTCGCCCGCCTTGGCCTCGATGTTGCGCCCGCACCGCATCGGGGCCCCTCCGTCCCCACGGACCCCTCCCCTTGCTCGCTGCTGCCCTTTGCCTTGCAGTGCCAGGTCGCGCCCCGCACGCGCTCACCGCAGCCGCCGTCCTTGCTCCCCGCACTGAAACCGCCGCGACTCCCTGCCGTCTTCCCCCGAGCGCCTTAACGCGGGCACGCGCGCCCGTCGCTCGCCACTGCGCCGCCCAGCGGTTTCCCTGCCGCCCTGCCCGTTCCCCTGGCTGTAGCTGCGAGCGGTCACTCGCCCTGAGGCTGCCACGTGCGGTGGCCATGGCCTCGTCCCCTTCAGGGCGGGTGCCCGTTCCGCCTCCCCACTCGGCTTCGCCTCGTTAGCACCCGACCGGTTAAGCCCCCTCCACTGGCCCTATGACATATGGCCCCGCCCACAAAACAAAAAAGAATGATTAATTAATTAATTACTTAAATTAATTAACTTAATTAATTATGTTTAATTAACCTAATTAGCCAATTAACCTAATTAGCCAATTAACCTAATTAACTATTGTTAATTAACTAAACAGTCAATGAAATGTGGGACCCACACGTCAGTTTGACCCAGTCAATGCCATGTTGACTGCTGACGTCATGCTGACATCATAATGATGTCAGCATACACTATTTTGGATAATGTTGATTTTAAATAATTCAATCAATCCTAAAATGATTTAAAACTTTAAAAATTAATATAAAATAACCCGTAACTCGGATGGAAAAACTTTGTACATGAAAGTTTCTTAGAACGACGAGACGAATCTAAACACGGCCCGTTCTTCAGCCACGCGTCCCTAGCATAGCGAATCTGCAACATTTCACCTCCGGTTCATCTGTCTGAAAATGTAAAACACCGGTGATACTTTTCCGGATGTTTTCCCCTTTCGCCGATATCACCTACTACCGTGTTAAGGCACACCTAGCACCGCTCATTGTCATGTCATGCATTTTCATGCTTATGTTTGCATTGTATTTATTGTTTCTTTCCCCTCTTCTCTCCGGTAGACTACGAGACCGACGCTGCTGCTGCCCAGTTCGACTATGGAGTTGACGACCCCTCCTTCTTGCCAGAGCAACCAGGCAAGCCCTCCCCCTTGATCACCAGATATCGCCTATTCTTCCCTCTACTGCTTGCACTAGAGTAGTGTAGCATGTTACAGTTCGGTTAATCCTATTCTGTTGCACAGCCTGTCATTGTTGCTACAGTTCTTTGATACCTTACCTGCAATCCTAAATGCTTAGTATAGGATGCTAGTTTATCATCTGTGGCCCTACATTATTGTCCGTCTGCCTTGCTATACTATCAGGCCGTGATCACTCGGGAGGTGATCACGGGTATATACTCACATACATACATACTATATAGATGGTTACTAAAGTCGGGTCGGCTCGTAGAGTACCCGCAAGTGATTTCGATGTGGGGGATGGAAGGACAGGTGGCTCCATCCTGGTAGATGTCGGTCTGGGTTCCCGATGGCCCTCGACTATTACTTTGTGGCGGAGTGACACAGCAGGTTGAGACCACCTAGGTGAGAGGTGGGCCTGGCCCTAGTCGATGTCCGCGGTTACTTCAAAATAACACGCTTAATGAGATCTTGGTATTTGATCTGAGTCTGGGAACTGGCCTATACGCACTAACCAACTACGCGGGAACAGTTATCGGCACTCGACGTCGTGGTATCAGTCGAAGCCGTCTTGATGTCAGCGACTGAGTGGTGCTGTAAGATCCCAAATTTTCAATTTAGAATGTTATACATAGGTCATCATACGCATATCATATTTTAATTGCATTTTGGTTGATCCTAGAAATTCTAAGCAACTCAAGGACCCACAGAGAGAGTTGGGGATTTCGTTTATTTCCATATTTGATTTTTCTCAAATTTGAAAAGAGGATCATCTTGGTTTTAATTATTCTTCCTCTCCAAAAACATTTCCAATAAAATAAAAGAGAGGGGATAAAATGACTTCTCCAAAATAAAAGAAATATTGGAGGAAAAATGTTAAAATCAATTCAAGATTTTATTTGGACTTTTATTGCTATTTTATTTGAGTTAGAAAAAAGAAGCATGTTTCCAAAATTGCATTCTTAGGCGAGAAAAATGTCCACTTTGTTCTAAATATTATATTTAGACGGTGAAAATTGTTTTTGGCATTTTAAGAATTTTTTAATATTTATTAGGATTTTTCTGTTTCAGTGGAATTTATTTTAACAAAATCCTTCCCGGACCGACTGGGCCGGAGCCCAGCCGGCTCACTGCGCCGCCGCCTTCACGTGAGCATGCCCGAGCCGGACTCCCGCCGGAGTCCGGTCTGCTGCCGCCGCCGCCACCCGGGGTTGCCCCCTCCCGCTAGTTGGACCCCCCGACCCACTATAAAGCCCGGGCCGCCCCGCCGCCCCCTCCACCGGCCACCGTCGCCCTGCACCCGCAGCCACCGCCGCCGTCGCTGCCACCCGCGCGTCCCCGCCCGCGCTACCGTTGCCCCGCGCCACCGCTGTCGCTCCTCGCTGCCGCAGCCGGAGCCCACCGGAGCCCCGCCGATATCGCCGGAGGTAACCGCCACTGCCGTCGTTTCATCTATTTTCGGTTTAGTCAAAAATCCGTCGTCTTTTTTAGAAACCCTAGATCTGTTTTTTTTCAAATAGATCGGTTCGGTTTTTTCGATTTAGTTATTTAGCGGACGTTCATTCGTTCGTTTGTTTTAATGAACGTTGTCGTCAGTTAGGCTCAGACAGCAAACGTTCATTCGTTAGTTTGTTCGTCTCGTTTTAGTTTTCCAGGGTTTATGTGCGGTTATTTTCGATCGCGATCCGTGCCTTGATTTTCGATCTAGTGTAACTTTTTGCTTGTTAATCCAAATTAGATGAAACCAGCGCCTAAATCTTCGTCTCGAAGCCATCTTTTTGGTTAACCAACTTGAACATGATTTTGGTACTGTAAAAAAATTGACTTTAGTCCAGATTAGTAAATGTTTCTTGTTTCGTTCATATCTCGAGTTTCGTTGCTCCGTTTGTGTTGATTCTTTTTGCAAACCGGAGTTCTTCAGTTGTACTTTCTGGTTGGATCTTCTTATTTGAGTTTTACCTGTGTTTCTTGCTTGAGTCCTTATGTATGCTATTGTTTGTTTGCGATAGAGTTCCCGGAGTGCGAAGCGTGCTACTACGAGTCTCTAGGTTTTGTAGATCATCAGCAAGGCAAGTAGCACTTTGATCATATCCCTTAATTACCCGGATTTTATGCATTAGTTTCAATCCTGAAACATTGCATTGTTAGGTTTTTATTAACGTGTGGGTTTGGGAAGTAGATGATGAGGTAGAACCTATTGCCTTTTATTATCAAACCTTTGGGAGTTACTTCTACGTTATGCTCAGGATTGCTATGCTATGCTAGTAGACGTGGATTGGGTGAGTGTATCCTTGACAGATGTTAGAATTGTTAATTAATGGTTAACTTAAGGTGGCTACTTAAATACACATCTAGGTGGATTGCTTGCGGGCACCTGGAGAATCGAGTGTTGTCCTAGGATATCCCGGAGTACCCGTGTGATCATCCTATGGTTTGCCACCCAAGCTCAAAGGGATCATAAGATTATTCATGCTAGAAACTTCCGTGTGCAGCCACAAGCTATTATGGGCTCTAGCATTGTTGAGTAGGTTGCATGGCCTCTTTTAGTGAAGGGCTAGCAGATGTAGGGGAGAGTAGGTGTAACTGTCCATCCAGAGTAAAGAGTTAGTGTTTCTGAAAGACTGTGTCTTGGTCATCTGTTTCTCAAACACCATGTAGTGTGAGAAATCCAACGGAGGAGATCGAGTCTTGTGGGGGAAAGTGCGCAAACCTCTGCAGAGTGTACAAACTAATCATGGTTAGACGTGTCCCCGATTATGGACATCTTGAGTATCTAGTTCTTGGATTATCATGTTGATCTCATCACTCTAAATTAATTTGTTGGGTTAATTTATATTGCTTAATTAGGATTGAGTTGGAGGAACCTTCCCAATGTTTAACAACCACCATGATAGTTAAATAAAATTTATTCCTTTGTTGTAGGAAAAAATTGGCTTTATGCAAAACTTTAACCATAGAGCTTTCACCAGCCATATATGCATATGTAGTGATAGCATTTATTCTGTTCATTACTCTTTGGTGTTACATTGCTAGCATATTCCATGTGCTGACGCGTTTCGGGCTGCAACATATCATGTTGCATACTTTTCAGACGACGAGTAAGGTGCCATAGGTCGTTGTCGTTCACTCAGCTATGCCGTTGGACTTGACGGGCTCACTTTATCTTCCAAGCCTTCCACTGTTATCTTATTTAGATGGCCTTCAGCCATATTATTGTAATAAGTTCTCTTTTGAGACATTTCGATGTAATAGTGTGTGATTGAGACTTTGGTATAAATCCTCGAGTATTGTGCATGTTAGCCTTACCGATACAGGGATGACACGGATGCATAGAGACTTAATCGTTTGAGGTCTTGTTGCGACAAGATGGTATCAGAGCACATGCTGACAGTAGGACACGACCACTAAGTTAAACCATAGGTCACTTCTCCCTACTCATTTCTGGCTCCTCTCCCTTTTCCACTCTATAGGATGGCAGACTTAAGGAACAAGTTTACACAACCGGATGAAGACACTCCTTTTGGACGACACTTGAAGGAAGGTATTAGGTACCTGAACATCGGAATACCAAGCTTCACCGGGACCTACATCCCTACTTTACCAGAAGAGAAGCGTTGGATGATTCGAGTTCAAGTCCCAGGAAGGACGTTCATGCTAGTTATTGAGCCCATAGAGATTTCCTTTGATGTACCAACCTGGAGTTTAGGAAAGAGCATGTCAGCCCACATCGCCATGGGACACATTGGAGAAGTTTATCCCAAAGATCTTAAGGATACTATCTACCAGATATGCGGGCGCCGAGATGAGCAATGGGAGATGATCAGCACCAGGAGGGACAAGTCCATTGCAGCTTTCATCCAGGAGTTAAACCAACACATTCGTCGCCAGGAGAACCAGATGTGTGCAAGCATGATAGACCTGAAGAAGGCAATGACCAGGATCACGGAGCTAGAGGAGGAACTCAAGTCTACCCGTGACGGATATGAGGAGGAAATGATGATACTAGTGGAGAAGAATGATGACCTGAGGATGAATCTAGGACTATTCATGGGAGACCCCACGCCAGGAGGAGATGACGACCATTCCAAGGATATTCGTTCAGAGGACTACATCATCATCGATGACACCAATTCTGACCCCGATGATAGCGATGATGACTATGTTGATGAAGCTGGAGAGGATATCATGGAGTCTTCCACCGATCAAAACTTCTAGTTGACCACCATATCAGTAGTAGTATTCCCCCATGTATATAGTAATAGTCCGAGCACTTTTATAATGATAGTTAGACCAATTGTATGCCCTTGTTTGAATTGATTAGTGTGATATGAGTGTGTTTCCCTCATGAGCATATGGGTAGTTTTTTTTGTTCAGACCTCATTCTATTCTGTTTTCTCACCTTTTCTAAACCCATCAGATGCCTTCGAGATGTGACAATGGATTTTCCTTCCCACCTGAGCTCACTGAGTTGATCCAGTAGCAGAATACCCTGATGCAGCTGTTAGTTCAGAATCAGAACCAAGGCAACAACAATAATAACCCACCACCACCACCTGTTGATCATTTAGCCCGTTTCCTAAGGCAAAAATCCGTCGGTGTTCTTTAGTAGCACCGAGCCGATTGTTGCAGATGATTGGCTCCGCAAGATTGGAAGGGAGCTCACCACTGCATGATGTACGGATGCGGAGAGAGTGCATTTTGCGGTGCATCAGCTTGATGGACCCGCTGAGGGAGTCCTGGATTAGGGGGTATCCGGACAGCTGGACTATATACATCATCCGGACTATTGAAGCGTGAAGATACAAGACTCAAGACTTCGGCCTGTATCCGGATGGGACTCTCCTTTGCATGGGAGACAAGCTTGGCGATCCTGATATTATATTTCCTTCCTTGTAACCGACTCCATGTAAACCCTAGCCCTCTCTAGTGTCTATATAAACCGGTGAGGATGGTCCTTAGAAGGCCGATCACAATTACAATCATACCATCATAGGCTAGCTCTTAGGGTTTAGACTCTATGATCTCGTGGTAGATCTACTCTTGTACTACTCATATCTTCAATATTAATCAAGCAGGAAGTAGGGTTTTACCTCCATCGAGAGGACCCGAACCTGGGTAAACATTGTGTCCCTTGCTTCCTGTTACCATCAGCCTAAGACGCACAGATCGGGACCCCCTACCCGAGATCCGCCGGTTTTGACACCGACATTGGTGCTTTCATTGAGAGTTCCTCTATGTCGACGCTTTGAGGCTTGATGGCGTCTTCAATCGCCAACAACACGGTCCCGGGCGAGACTTTTCTCCCGGGACAGATCTTTGTGTTCGGCGGCTTCGCGCTGCGGGCCAATTCGCTTGGTCATCTGGAGCTGATCGACAGCTACGCCCCTAGCCACCAGGTCAGGTTCGAAAACTTGAACTACACGGCCGATATTCGCGGGGACTTGATCTTCGACGGATTCGGGCCTGTGCCAGGAGCGCTAGACAGTCACGACGAGCACGGACTAGACCTGTTGTCGGACAATGCTCGGGATATCGCCCCTGCAGCAGCATCAGATCTAAATCCGGAGCAGGTTGCGTTGACTAAGGACGGAGTGGTGGACCCCGCCCCGCAGGCTGCATACTCATCGGCGGAGGAGCCGAACACAAGTCTCACCTCAGTGGAGGCCTGTAACCCCGGACCCCCGGACTCGTATCCGCTTGTCGGTTCCGTTCCGCGCACCCCCGAGCCAGCCGAGCTAGGTTGGGCTCCAGTAATGGAGTTTACCGCTGCGGACATCTTTCAACACTCGCCCTTTGGCGACATGCTGAACTCATTAATGTCTCTCTCTTTGTCAGGAGGCTCTGGGCCGAACTATGTCCGGCTTGAGTGGGAAGCACGTGACGAAGGAATTCGCTGCCCACCCACCACCCACTTCATTGCCACATTCGATGATTTAACCGACGTGCTTGACTTCGACTCCGACGGTATGGATGACGATGCAGGAGACGTACAGGAGCCACCGCTCACAGGGCGGTGGACAGCCACCTCTTCATACGATATATATATATGGTGGACACTCCGAAAGAAACCAATGGCAATGAGGCAACGGAGGATAACCCCTCCAAGAAGAAAGCAAAGCATGGGCGTCGCCAGCATCGCTCCAAGCCCCGCCAAGGCAATACCAGCGCCAGAGACAAAAACAATCCGGACAGTGCCGACGATGAATACAACCCCGATCAGCCCGCCTTCAAGCGGGCCGAGCAGGAAGACGGGCAGGAAAGCCCAGATGAACAGGCGACGGACGGGTATCCGAAGGATGACAACTACATGCCCCCCTCCGAAGACGAGATTAGCCTCGGTGACGACGAGTTTGGCATGCCCGAGGACCCCGTGGAGCAGGAGCGCTTCAAGCGTCGGCTTATTGCCACTGCGAGAAGCCTGAAGATGAAGCAGTAGCAGCTCCAAGCTGATCAAGACCTGCTCACAGATAGATGGACAGAAGTCCTGGCAGCCGAGGAATATGGACTCGAGCGCCACACGGCTGACCGGCCGCCTCGAGGTCGAGATAAAACGGCATGTCAGCCCGAATACCAACCTGCACCCCTGCGCCAGTTTACTACGGCCCGGGGCAATACTCAGGACCTGCGCGATAGGCTGGATAACACCGCAGGACAACCAAGATCGATCTACGGATCACGGGGGCGCGCCGCAACACATGACGATGACTGTCATACCGGATACACTAATAGAAAATCCGGCCGGGCCAAACATAACCAGTCAGACGCAGCCAGACTGCGTCGCGACATAGCCCGGCACAGAGGCGCCGCACACCCCCTCTACTTCACTGATGAAGTGATGGATCATCAATTCCCAGAAGGGTTCAAACCCGTAAACATCGAATCATACGATGGCACAACAGACCCCGCGGTATGGATTGAAGACTTTCTTCTCCACATCCACATGGCCCGTGGAGATGATCTACATGCCATCAAGTATCTTCCCCTTAAGCTCAAAGGACCCGCCCGGCACTGTCTTAACAGCCTGCCAGCAAATTCCATTGGCAGTTGGGAAAACCTGGAAGACGCATTCCGTGACAACTTCCAAGGCACATATGTGCGACCTCTGGATGCCGATGACTTGAGCCACATTACTCAACAACCCGGAGAATCAGCCAGTTCTAGACTCGGTTCCTAACTAAAAAGAACTAAATAGTTGACTGTCCGGACACCGAAGCCCTGGCGGCCTTCAAGCATAATATCCATGACGAGTGGCTCGCCCGACACCTCGGCCAGGAGAAACCCAAGTCCATGGCAGCTCTCACGACACGAATGACCCACTTTTGCGCGGGCGAGGACAGCTGGTTGGCTCGTAGCAGCACTACGCCACATTCTGGCACTTCAGATGTCTGTGACAATAATGGCAAGCTACGGCGCAACAGACACAAGCGACGGAACAACGACGACAACACCGAAGACACGGCGGTCAATGACGGATTTAGTGGATCCAAATCCGGTCAGCGGAAGAAGCCGTTCAAAAGAAACAATCAGGGACTATCCAGTCTAGACTGTATACTGGAGCGCTCGTGCCAAATTCATGGCACCCCGGACAAGCCAGCCAACCACACCAATAGAGACTGCTGGGTATTTAAACAGGTCGGTAAAATAAACACCGAAAACAAGGACAAGGGGCTGGAACACCGTGGGACAGAAGAAATTTCCCCCCAGGTGAAAACGGTCAACATGATCTACGCCACTCACATCCCCAAGCGGGAACGGAAGTGAGCACTACGGGACGTCTATGCGATGGAGCCAGTCATCCCCAAATTCAACCCATGGTCAGCTTGTCCGATCACCTTTGATCGTAGGGATCATCCTACTAGCATCTGTCACGGCGGCTCGGCCGCATTGGTCTTAGACTCAATCATCAATGGATTCCACCTCAGCACGAGTCCTTATGCACGGCGGCAGCAGCCCAAACCTGCCTTTCCAGGACACAGTGCGCAAAATGGGCATCGATCCTTCAAGGATTAAGCCCACCAAAACCAACTTTAAAGGTGTAATTCCTGGAGTAGAGGCCCGTTGTACGGGCTCTATAACATTGGAAGTGGTCTTCGGATCTCCGGATAACTTCCAAAGCAAAGAGTTAATCTTCGATATCGTCCCTTTCCGTAGTGGTTACCACACACTGCTCGGACGAACCGCATTCGCTAGATTCAATGCAGTACCACACTATGCATACCTCAAGCTCAAGATGCCAGACCCGCACGGGGTCATAACAGTCAACGGAAATATGGACCGCTCTCTCCGTACAAAAGAGCATATTGCAGCCCTTGCGGCAGAAGTACAATGCGGCCTCCTCCGGCAAACCACCAATCTGGCGACGACAACCTCAAGCACCGTTAAGCAAGGTCGGAGCACCCTGCAACAGGATCACCAGGCACGCCAAGAGCACGACTAGTAGTTCGGCCTCCGCTCAAATCCCATCAAAGAAGCATTCCTGCCACGCGTACACAATTACGCACTTAAAATACCATGGGCACAGGCGGAGGCACAGCAGTGGCTCAGTCAACAGTGCGGTATCACCGCCATATTCCTTCGTAACCTTTCCTTTCATCTTTCAGGACATTGCTTTAGTGCAGCCTCTCCAAAGGAGACGGATTGTCGGACTTACATAGGAGAGAAAACCAAGGAGGCAACATGCTTTGCACACAGAAGGAAATACCCAGATGGAATCTATTTACGATCATTATACCTGCTTTATCTATCTGTACGTAGCCTGCCCCTGGATAGGGTATGTCAAATAATCCTATTTATCTTCGCTTAATGCATTCATTGTAAACATACGCTTAAACGTATTATTCATCAATGGGAGATCATATATAGCGTCAGCTTATTATTCTTATTTGAGCATTTTTTCATACAAATGTCTATTTGATATTGCATCCGTACACCTTGGTACGTTCAGTTTGCCAGGGGCTTCTTATGGCGCCCCATAATACGGCAAGACAAGTCCGAACACTTTCAACAGTGCGGCACCCCGAACTTACAGCATTATATGCATTAGCTCCGAATCATGTCTTGGGTATACAGTTGGGATAGCCCGGCTCCCTTGTTTTGCTGCCTTACATTCCGTTATATAGGCTAAGGTAGCGCAGGGAGAACTACTGCGATTGTGCCCCGGTTCTTCCGCACGAGCACCTTAGTAGAGAAAGCCGAAAACTGACCGGCATGATGTGATGAGAGCTGGTCGCTGTTCGAGAGGTCTTAAAATCTTTAAAGATTTTTCCACTTTAGGCGATAATTCGGCTTCGTCCGAATTAGGCGTATATAGCGCCCCAATTCAGTCTTCCGGATTCTAGGGGCTTCGCCGAAATTTAAATATGTAGACTTCTATGGCTAAGTGAAGGTTATAAAGCCGCATAGTCCGATTGCCTTGTTCGCTGCGCCGGACACCTCCTTAAGGGACCAAACATTTGGATAAAGAGTGTCCGAGTTTTCCACGAACACTCTAGTACTAGTTACATGGGGGAGGAAGTCGACGACTGGCCTACTTTCAGAATTTTATAAACAGCCGCATAGAAGGTAATATTTTAAATAACAAAAGTGCTACATAGCGCAAGTAACTTCGTCCTTAAATTACAAACATGACAGAAGTGAATTCATTCTAAAATTATGTCCTTG
This sequence comes from Triticum aestivum, assembly GCF_018294505.1. Lineage (NCBI taxonomy): Eukaryota > Viridiplantae > Streptophyta > Magnoliopsida > Poales > Poaceae > Triticum > Triticum aestivum. The sequence goes on along the minus strand of NC_057810.1, from coordinate 459,406,323 downwards.
GTACATTCATCGGCCACGAGGCAAGCGCCTTTCATAACGCCATTGAGGGAGTCCTGGACTAGGGGGTGTCCGGATAGCCGGACTATCATCATCGGCCGGACTCCAAGACTATGACGATACAAGATTGAAGACTTCATCCCGTGTCCGGATGGGACTTTCCTTGGCGTGGAAGGCAAGCTTGGCGATACGGATATGTAGATCTCCTACCATTGTAACCGACTCTGTGTAACCCTAGCCCTCTCCGGTGTCTATATAAACCCGATGGCTTTAGTCCGTAGGACGAACAACAATCATACCATAGGCTAGCTTCTAGGGTTTAGCCTCCTTGATCTCGTGGTAGATCTACTCTTGTAATACCCACATCATCAATATCAATCAAACAGGATGTAGGGTTTTACCTCCATCAAGAGGGCCCGAACCTGGGTAAAACATCGTGTCCCTTGTCTCCTGTTACCATCCGCCTAGACGCACAGTTCGGGACCCCCTACCCGAGATCCACCGGTTTTGACACCGACATGGGTGCTTTCATTGAGAGTTCCTTTGTGTCGTCACCGATAGGCTCGATGGCTTCTTCGATCATCAACAACGACACAGTCCAGGGTGAGACCTTCCTCCCCGGACAGATCTTCGTATTCGGCGGCTTTGCACTGCGGGCCAATTCGCTTGGCCATCTGGAGCAGATCGAAAGCTACGCCCCTGGCCGTCAGGTCAGATTTGGAAGTTTGAACTTCACGGCTGACATCCGCGGGGACTTGATCTTTGATGGATTCGAGCCACAGCCGAGCACGCCGCACTGTCACGACGGGCATGACTTAGCTCTGCAGCCGGACAGTAACCTGGAGGCCGCACACGAGTCCGCTCCGATCTTCAATTCGGAGCCGGCTGTACAGATCGAGGACGGGTGGCTAGACACCGCCTCGGGGGCTGCAACCCCTACGGCGATAGAGCCGAACACTGACCTTGTCCCTCATGAAGCTCGTGACTCCGAGGTGCCAGACTCCTCGCTGAACTACGAACCTCCCCTGCCTCCTCCAATCGAATCCGATTGGGCGCCGGTCATGGAGTTCACCGCTGCGGACATCTTTCAACACTCACCTTTCGGCGACATCTTGAGTTCACTAAAGTATCTCTCATTATCAGGAGATCCCTGGCCGGACTGAGGTCAGGATGGTTGGGATGCGGACGACGAAGAAATTTAAAGCCCACCCACCACCCACTTAGTAGCCACTGTCGACGATCTAACCGACATGCTAGACTTCGACTCCGAAGACATCGACGGTATGGACGACGATGCCGGAGACAACCAAGAACCAGCACCTACTGGGCACTGGAAAGCCACCTCATCATATGACATATACATGGTGGATATCCCAAAGGATGGGAATGGCGAAGGAACAGCGGAGGATGACCCCTCCAAGAAACAGCCCAAGCGTCGGCGTCAGCGGCGCCGCTCTAAATCCCGCCACAACAAGAATGGAGATTCCGGCACCAGAGACAATAACACCCCGGAAAGTGCTGAAGACAACCCCCTCCAGCAAGATTCCGCGTAGGAGGGCGGAGATGCCAGCCCTCATGAGAAAGCAGCAGACGAAGAAGTAGAGGATTACATGCCTCCCTCCGGAGACGAGGCAAGCCTCGACGTCGATGAATTCGTCGTGCCTGAGGATCCCGTCGAACAAGAGCGTTTTAAACGCAGGCTTATGGCCACGACAAACAGCCTCAAGAAAAAGCAGCAGCAGCTTAGAGCTGATCAAGATCTGCTAGCCGACAGATGGACTGAAGTCTTTGCGGCTGAATAGCATGAGCTCGGCCGCCCCTCCAAAAGCTACTCTAAATGCAAGCTGCTCCCCTAATTAGAGGAGGAGGCATATGAACCTGCATCACCAGCAGACAATACGGCTGACCGACCACCTCGTGGTCGCGACAGAGAGACCTCTAGGCCCTCCACCAGAACCGTACCCCAGCATCGCTCGAAAAGCACAAGGCCACAGGGGAATGCTCCGGACTTGCGAGATACATTGGAGGATAAGGCAAGACAGTCAAGATCGATCTATGGATCGCGTGGGCGCCCCATGATACACGACGACAACCATCGCGCCAGACACAGTAAGTCCGGCTGGGCCGAACAAAATATACAAAGCTCTTTTGAACTCCGTCGCGATATCGCCCAATACAGAGGCGCCGCACACCCACTATGCTTCGCAGATGAAGTAATGGATCATCAAATCCCTGAAGGGTTTAAACCCGTGAACATTGAATCTTATGATGGCACAACAGACCCCGCGGTTTGGATCGAGGACTATCTCCTTCATATCCCCATGGCCCGCGGTGATGATCTCCATGCCATCAAATATCTCCCACTCAAGCTTAAAGGACCAGCCCGGCATTGGCTTAACAGCTTGCCAGCAGAGTCAATTGGGAGCTGGGAAGACCTGGAAGCCGCATTCCTCGATAACTTCCAAGGCACGTACGTGCGACCACCAGACGCTGACGACCTAAGCCATATAATTCAGCAGCCAGACGAATCGGCCATACAATTCCGAACACGGTTCTTAACCAAGAAAAATCAAATCGTTGATTGTCCGGATGCGGAGGCCCTCGCGGCTTTCAAACATAACATCCGCGATGAGTGGCTTGCCCGGCACCTGGGACAGGAAAAGCCGAAATCCATGGCAGCCCTCACATCACTCATGACCCGCTTTTGCGCGGGTGAGGACAGCTGGCTAGCACGCAGCAACAACCTCAGTAAAAATTCTGGCAGTCCGGATATCAAGGACCGCACTGGCAGGCCGCGTTGCAACAAAAACAAACACCGCATTAACGACGACAATAGTGAGGATACGACAGTCAATGCCGGATTCAGAGGCTCTAAACCCGGTCAACGGAAAAAGCCATTCAAAAGAACTACTCCGGGTCCGTCCAATTTGGACCGAATACTCGACAGCTCGTGCCAGATACACGGCACCCCCGAAAAGCCAGCTAACCACACCAACAGGGACTGTTGGGTATTCAAGAAGGCAGGCAAGTTAATTGCCGAAAACAACGACAAGGGGCTGCATAGCGACGACGAGGAAGAGACCCGACCGCCGAACAATAGAGGACAGAAGGGTTTCCCCCCACAAGTGCGGACGGTGAACATGATATACGCAACCCACATACCCAAAAGGGAGCGAAAGCATGCACTCAGGGATGTATACGCGATGGAGCCAGTTTCCCCGAAGTTCAATCCATGGTCCTCCTACCCAATCACTTTTGACCGAAGGGACCACCCCACCAGCATCCGCCATGGCGGATTCGCCGCATTGGTTTTAGACCCAATTGTTGATGGATTTCACCTCACCAGAGTCCTGATGGATGGCGGCAGCAGCCTGAACATGCTTTATCAGGATAAAGTGCGCAAAATGGGCATAGACCCCTCAAGGATTAAACCTACAAAGACGACCTTTAAAGGCGTCATACCAGATGTAGAGACCAATTGTATAGGCTCAGTTACACTAGAAGTGGTATTCGGATCCCCGAATAACTTCCAAAGCGAAGAGTTAATCTTCGACATAGTTCCGTTCCGTAGCGGCTATCATGCTCTGCTCGGACGCACCGCGTTTGCAAAGTTCAATGCGGTACCGCACTACGCATACCTTAATCTCAAGATGCCAGGCCCTCGAGGAGTCATCACGGTCAATGGAAACACAGAACGCTCTCTCCGAACGGAGGAACATACAGCGGCTCTCGTGGCAGAAGTACAGTGCAGCCTCTTAAGGCAATTCTCGAGTCCGGCCGTTAAGCGACCGGACACGGCTAAACGCGCCCGGAGTAACCTACAACAAGACCACATGGCACGTTCCAAGCATGCATAGCAATGCGGCCCCAACCCCAGCCCTACAAAATTTCAAGACGGGTCCTTCGCGTACATCATTACGCTCTGAAGATACCATGGGCATAGGGGGAGGGGCACAACCATGATAGGCCCAGAATGCGGCTTAACCTGAAACGCCCTCGATGCGGCTATATCTCCCACGTGTCGAAGCACGACTTAGAGGCATAACCGCATTGAAAGCAATGTCGCAACTGAGGTAATCTTCACACAACCCATGTAATACATAAGGGAAAGAGATACATAGTTGGCTTACAATCGCCACTTCACACAATTACATGAATAAAGCATTACGTCATCCAGATACAATCAAGGTCCGTCTACGGAACCAAAATAAAAGAAGAACCCCAAATGCGACAAAGGTCCCCGATCGACCCCAACTGGGCTCCACTACTGATCAACTAAAACGAAACAACACAAAGGGCAAGATCTTCATCGAGCTCCTCCTTGAGCTTGGTTGCGTCTCCTGCTCGGTAATATAGGCACCTGCAAACTGGTTTTTGAAGTATCTGTGAGCCACGGGGACTCAGCAATCTCGCACCTGCGAGATCAAGACTATTTAAGCTTATAGGAAGGATGGAGTAATGAGGTGGAGCTGCAGCAAGCGACTAGCATATATGGTGGCTAACATACGCAAATGAGAGCGAGAAGAGAAGGCAAAGCACGGTCGATAAAGGTATGATCAAGAAGTGATCCTGGACTACCTACGTCAAGCATAACTCCAACACCGTGTTCACTTCCCGGACTCCGCCGGAAAGAGACCATCACGGTTACACACACGGTTGATGTATTTTAATTAAGGTCAACTTCGGGTTTTCTACAACCGGACGTTAACAAATTCCCATCTGCCCATAACCGCGGGCACGGCTTTCGAAAGTTCAAATCCCTGCAGGGGTGTCCCAACTTAGGCCATCACAAGCTCTCACGGTCAACGAAGGAATAGACCTCCACCCGAGACATTCCGATCAGACTCGGTATCCCGGTACAACAAGACATTTCGACAGGGTAAAACTAAACCAGCAACACCGCCCGAATGTGCCGACAAATCCCGATAGGAGCTGCACATATCTCTTTCTCAGGGCACACTCAGATTGTCTTAGGTACGGGTAGGCCAGCCCAGAGTTGCCCCTGGTAGCCACCGGCAGCTGACAGGTTGGACCAACACTCAGAGGAGCACTGGCCCGGGGGGGGTAAAATAACGATGACCCTCAGGAGCGCGACTCCCAAGGGAAAAGAAAAGGCTAGGTGGCAAATGGTAAAACCAATGTTGGGCATTGCTGGAGAAGCTTTACTTAAGGCGAACTGTCAAGGGGTTCCCATTATAGCCCAACCGCGTAAGGGACGCAAAATCCGGGAACATAACACCGATATGATGGAAACTAGGGCGGCAAGAGTGGAACAAAACACCAGGCATAAGGCCGAGCCTTCGACCCTTTACCAAGTATATAGATGCATTAATTAAGTAAGATATATTGTGATATCCCAACAAGTAAAACATGTTCCAACAAGGAACAACATCTCCATGTTCCAACAAGGAACAAACTTCAATCTTCACCTGCAACTAACAACGCTATAAGAGGGGCTGAGCAAAGCGGTAGCATAGCCAATCAACGGTTTGCTAGGACATGGTGGGTTAGAGGTTGAACATGGCAATTTGGGTGGCTGACAAGCAAGTGGTAGGCATCGTAGCATTGGCATGGCAAAAGATCGAGCAAACTAGCATAACAAAGATAGTAGTGATTTCGAGGGTATGATCATCTTGCCTGAAATCCCGCAAGGAAGAAGAACGAGTCCATGAAGAAGACAAACGGACGTAGTCGAACGGGTCCTCTCAAAAGCGACGTAACCGGAACCAACCCGAAGAAGCAAACACCGGAAAAGAAGCACACAACATAGTAAATAACCAACACATCAACATGGCATGAAGCGCAAACAAGTATGATGCATGTCCGGTTTAATGAAGCATGGCATGGCAAAAGTGCACAAGCAGTTCTACAAATTAAGTGGAGATCAATATGCAACGAGTTGCATATTGACGAAACACCACAACAAGTTATTTAGTTTGATCTCGTTTACGTACTCAACAATATTAAATGTTGGTTAACATGGCAAGAGGGTGAAGCAAAGTAAAACTACCTATCTAGTCAAGTTTAAATGAGGCCGGGAGCAACGAACAACAATTCCGGAAACTCCTCATGAGCATAAATTAGGTTTGGTACTGTTCTGCCCTAAACAATATTTTAGAGTTGTTAAACATGCAAGATGATGCCACCATGTTAAACTAGGAAAAATTCTACCCCATTTACATATAAAGTTTATTAAAATTGGAGTTACGGTTATTTAGCTATGAAATAAAGCATTTTAGCATGGCATAGGAGCAAATTAATGCAAACAGCATTTTAAACATTTTAAACATAGATGAAAGTGGCATATTATTAATCTACACAAGATTCTAAGCATTTTACATATTTAAAGTTTTTACATATGATGCATAATTAGTGAGATATTATATGCATGATGTTTAGGGTCCAAACTGTAAAACTGCAGACTCTGGATAATTGGGCAAAACCGCAGAACGGAAAAAAAATAATGACACGGGCCGAATCTGAGGTAAGCCCAACAATGAGGAAAAAAAATAGAGGAGGGGGCGCTGGGGTCGGCTCACCCAGTGGCCTTGGCCCGGTACGCTGGAGAGGCCACGGCAGGCCGGATCTGACGAAGGGGAGGCGCGCTGGGCCGGAGGCGAGCGAGGCTGGACCGCGGGGAGGACGACTGGGCCGGCGCGGTGCGGATTTGGCCCGGCTGGCCTGGCACTACGCTGCGCTGGGCTGGTCGGGGAAGCAGGCCGGCGATGAAGGGCCGGACGAAGGGGAGCTGGGCCTGGTGCGGAGGCTGGGCCGGACCAGGTCGCGGTCAACGGCGGACGCGCTCGTCGTCCTCCTCGACAGGAGAAAGATCGAGGCCATGGCGGCGGCGGCGGCGGCTCGATCCGGCGACGGCGGCCGGCGTTAGGAGCGGGGAAGGTAGGGACGGACGGGAATGGCCTGGAGGGGCTCGGGGCGCTGCGGATCCGAGGAGGATGGCGCCGGATCCAGCCAGGGCGAGGCTGCGGAGGTCCGGCGACGTGCGGCAGACGGCGGCTCCGGCCGGCGAGCTCAACGGCGGTGGAGCAAGGACAGAGAGGCGCGAGGCGCTGGGGACGGGCGACGCTCGGGCTGGGTGGCGGCGCGGTCGGGCTCGCGCGGGCCAGATCTGGGCCCCGCGGGTCGGCGGCGAAGTGGGCGCAGGGGAGGTGAGGTGGCGGCTTCTGATTGGAGGATAGGGGCGGCGGGGCTGACGTGGCGCCTTCTGATTGGCTGGAGTGAGGTGGCGCGAGGGGGCGGACATGTCCGGTGCAGCACGAACGCGTCCGGTGGCGCGGGGAGGAGTGGATCTAGGTTTTAGACTGCGAAATGATCCGAAATTTCGGGGAGGGGTGCTCTTTTATAGGTAGAGGGAGCTAGGAAGCTCCAAATGAGGTGCGGTTTTCGGCCACGCGATCGTGATCGAACGACCGAGATGATGGAGCAGAGTTAGGAGGGTTTTTAGGCCAAAATGGAAGGGTGTTGGGCTGCAACACACACGAGGCCTTCTCGGTCCCTCGATTAACCGTTGGAGTATCAAACGAAGTCCAAATGATACGAAACTTGACAGGCGGTCTACCGGTAGTAAACCAAGGCCGCTTGACAAGTTTCAGTCCAATCCGGAAATGTTTAATCCCCACACAAGAAAGAAAGGTAGAAATGATCACCGGAGGAGAACGAAGCGCCAGAATGCAAAACAGACAACGGGGAAAATGCTCGGATGCATGAGACGAACACGTATGCAAATGAAATGCACATGATGACATGATATGCAATGCATGACACGCAAGCAATGACAAGGCAACACCAGCGAATAACTGAACGACACCTAGCACATCGGTCTCGGGGCGTTACATAATCACACCAGGGGCTCTCAAGTGTGTCGTTCTTTTTTCTTTTCTTTTTTTACCCACAGGACCCCGTTCATCAGAGGCCCTATCCGGCAGTAGGCCTGCCAAACTCACGATGCAACAGCCAGGGAAGGAGAAAGGCTACGACGAATATCCAGGTGGTCTCCATTATGAGCATTAAATCTGTTTTATACACCATTCCGCAGCCTACCCCTGGAGGGGGACATGTTTAATAGTCCCTTGCTTATCACACCATTTGTATCGTTCTGCATTCACAACAGTATTTATTGAATAAACAATGCATCTTTTTTCTTACAATTGCATTCCTTTCTTATACATATGTTCATTTATGACATGTTGCATCCGTACACTTTGGTACGGCTAAATACACCAGGGGCTTATGTTTCCCGCATCATGGTGCAATAAGTCCGAACACTTTCACAAGTGAGGCACCCCGAACTTATAGCATTATATGCATCAGCTCCGAATCATGTCTTGGGTCAATAGTTGGGTTTGCCCGGCTCCCATGTTTTGGTACCTTATGTTCCGTTGTATCGGCTAAGGTAGCACTCAGAGAACCACTGCGATTGCGCCCCAGTTGAGCTGGGCGAGCGCCTCAGTGGAGAAAGCTAAAACTGACCGTCATGATGAGGCGAGAGCCGGTCGCTGTCCGAGAGGTTTTTTCGAGTCCCTAAAGACTTATGCCGCTTAGAGCGAGGAACCGGCTTTGTCCGGCCCAGGCGTGGATAGCGCCCCAAATTCGGCCTTCCGAACACTAGGGGCTTCACCGAAATTTAAAATTATAGAATTCTATGGCTAAGTGAGAGTGTTCAAGCATTATAAGTCCGGTTGCCTTGTTCGTTGTGTTGAGCGCCTCCCTAGATGGACCCAAAAATGGGAACAAGAGTGCTCAAATTTATCCCGAACACCCCAGCACTCGTGGCATGGGGGCCGAAGCCCATGACTTGACATCTCTCAGATTTGATAAACGGCCGCACAGAAGGTAATATTTTAAATTAACAAGCATTGCTTAGCGCATATGAAGAAAGTTTTCAATGCACAGGATAACAAAATGGGAGTCTACTCAAATATTACATCTTTGGAGCACTCACCCGCAATAGTGCGGGCACCCTTCAGAACAGTCTTATAATACATCTCGGGAGTACGATACTCCTTGCCCAGCGGTGGCGCGTCCGTCACAAGCTTCTCAGCATCCATCTTGCCCCAGTGCACCTTTGCGCGGGCAAGGGCCCGACGGGCACCTTCAATACAGGCGGAGTGCTTGATGACTTCAACCCATGGACACACATCCACTAGCCACCGCATGAGGACGAAGTAGCTCCCAGGCACGGCCTCCTTAGGCCACAGCCGAACTATGAGGCCCCTCATGGCCTGTTCGGCCACCTTGTGGAGCTCGACCAGCTGCTTCAGCTGGTCGCTAAGGGGCACCGGATGTCCGGCCTCAGCATACTGAGACCAGAAGACCTTCTCCGTCGAGCTCCCCTCCTCGGCCCGGTAGAAAGCGGCAGCATCGGACACGCTGCGAGGAAGATCTGCGAACGCTCCTGGAGAGCTCCGAATTCGGGTAAGTGATAGGTAATTCACAGTCACATGCTTACTTTGCGTGAAAAATGCCTTACCCGCTGCTATTTTCTTCAACGCCTCGATTTCTTGGAGGGCCTTGTAGGCTTCGGCCTTAGCGGCTTTGGCACTCTCAAGAGCCGATGCAAGCTCAAACTCTCGAGTCTTCGAGTCACGCTCCAGGCTCTCATGTTTTTCCACGAGATCCTGGAGCTCTTGTTGTACCCCCACCACCCGCGCCTCCTGCTTCTCTCGCTTGGTGTGCTCCGCGGCCGCATTACGTTCGGCCGTGGACACCACCTCCTTCAGGGTCGCCACCTCGGTCGTGGCACCTGTAATACCCATGTTATCCTTGCCAATTTTCTTGCAACCAAATCATTTTCTGTAAGGTACAATCTTAATACGGTGTTATTCACCTTCCTTGTCCTCGAGCTGCTTCTTGGCACGGCCGAGCTCGTTCTCGGACCGCTCGAGGCTTTGCTTCAAAGTATTGACCTCCGCAGTCAGTGCGGCAGAGGTCAGCAACACAGCCTGCAACCCCATATTGACATATTTCATAACTCCTGCGTATATCTTTTTAGATCCTCAGTCCGGCTTTTCTTTCCGAATACCGAACCGAGCATCAGGGGATACTGTCTATGTGGTACTATTCTACATATATCAAAATTCTTACCTCAAAGCCTGTTAGAAGGCTGCTGCAGGCTTCGGTCAGCCTGCTCTTGGTGAGCTGAACCTTCTGAATCACCACACTCATGAAGGTGCGGTGTTCCTCTTCGATGGAGGCGCCGTTGAGCGCCTCCAGCAAGCTATCCGGCGCCTCCGGTTGGACGGAGGCCGCGGGCGTCGCGGTCTTGCCCTTCTTACGAAGGGACCACCCGTCGGACTCCGGAGCCACTTCAGGTTCCGGCGCGAAGTCCGGCGTAAAGTCCGAGAGGTTGCCCTGCGGCACCTCCGGGGCCTCCCCCTCCTAGCGGGTCCCTTCCCGGGATCCCACCTCGGCATCGTCCGCATCATGGGGGGTGGAGGCGGTCGGAAGGGAATCCATATCTGACGCACCCATGGACCCGCTCGATGAAGCGGGAAAATCATCCTTGGGCGGACTGCAGGGTTGTATGCGGCATTAGAAAGACACTATGTGGCGAAAAGAAAAACCATGAAGTTATTCGGGATTCTGGATACTTACGATCTCTCCAGGGGCTTGGCCCTTGGAGGCCAATCCTCGTCGTCATCACTGGCATTGGCGGAGCAGTCTGGGGGAAGAGTCTTTCCCTTCTTGGACCCTTCGGCCCCCCTCGTTGGGGAAGCTTTCCTTTTCTTCCCTCCCCCCGCTGGGGGAGAGGCCTTCTTCTTCTCCTCCTCGCCTTTGTGGGAGGAGTCTGCCTCGGAGTCATCGTCCGATGACACCTGAAAACGGGAACTCTTCCGAGTGCCCGTGGCCTTCTTCTTGGCCTTCTCCGGCACCACGTGGGGTGCCGCAGCCAGCAGCCCCGTTAAGCGGGCGTCCGCTGGGTCCTCTGGCAATGGGGCCGGACAGATAGTCTGTTCAGCCTTATTCAGCCAGTCCTGTCAGAGGAGAGGGAGTTTAGATCCCGCATAGAGTCAAACTATGGAAAACAAGTGTCCCGTAAAGGGCAAAATTGCTTACCTAGCTAGCCGGACGTTGTGGGCTGAATCCGCGATCTTCAGTAGCGGATGCGGGGGCCTCGGCACCTTTAAACAGCACCCTCCAGACATCTTCGTACATAGTGTCGAAGAGCCCGCTCAAAGTCTGGTGCTGCGCCGAATTGAACTCCCACATACTGAAGCCCCGTCGTTGGCATGGGAGAATCCGGCGGATAAGCATGACTTGGACTATGTTGACAAGATTGAGCTTCTTGTTCACTAGCTTTTAGATGCAGGCTTGGAGTCCGGTCAGCTCCTCCGAATCACCCCATGTCCGGCCGCTCTTTTTCCAGGAGGTGAGCTGGATGGGGATGCCAGATCTGAATTCGGGGGCCGCTGCCCATTTAGGGTCACGCGGCTCGGTGATATAGAACCACCCCGATTGCCACCCCTTAATGGTTTCCACGAAAGTGCCCTCAAGACAAGTAACGTTGGGCATCTTGCCCACCATGGAGCCTCCGCACTCCGCTTGGCTACCCTTTACCACCTTTGGCTTGATTCTAAAGGTCTTGAGCCACAAGCCGAAGTGGGGCTGGATGCAGAGGAAATCCTCACACACGATGATAAATGCCGAGATATTGAGGATAAAATTCGGGGCCAGATCATGGAAATCCAGGCCGTAGTAGAACATGAGCCCCCGGACAAAGGGATGGAGTGGGAAGCCCAGTCCGCGGAGGAAATGGGGAAGAAATACTACCCTCCCGTGGGGTCTGGGGGTGGGGATGAGCTCTCCCTCGTCGGGGAGCCGGTGTGCGATGTCGCTGGACAGATATCCGGTGATGTGCAGCTTCTGGATGTGCCCCTCCGTAACGGAGGAGGCCATCCACTTGCCTCCCGCTCCGGACATAGTTGGAGAAGGTTGAGGTGAGATGTGCGGACTTGGGCGCTGGAGCTCGAGTTCACGGAGATGGATAAGCCAAGGAGGAAGAAGGTGCAGGTAAAAGGGTTGGATCTTTATCCCCTTATATGGGCGGACGGAAACATGCATCCCCACCGGCCTGATAAAACTCACTTATCTCCCAAGCACTGCAATCAATGGCGTGGTTGGGTTACCCACGTCCGTATTGATGGGAATCCCGGAATAAGGGGAACATGATCTCTGCTTCGACAAGACGTGCCAAGGAAACCGCTTCGCTAAACACGCTGTGGTGGTACAATAGAAACGATTCAAGTAAAGGCTTGGTAGTGGTGTGACATCACGCCACCAAATACGTCAATAGATTGAACTTGTGTAAATATTATTCTCTCTACGGAGGTATGTGGAATTTATTTTGCAGAGCTGGACACTATCCTGGTGTTCACGATCTTCTATAAATTATTTGGAGAAGGAACCCGCCTTGCAATGCCGAAGACAACATGCGCGCCGGACTCATCGTCATTGAAGCCTGGTTCAGGGGCTACTGAGGGAGTCCTGGACTAGGGGGTGCCCGGATAGCCGGACTATCATCATCGGCCGGACTCCAAGACTATGAAGATACAAGATTGAAGACTTCGTTTCGTGTCTGGATGGGACTTTCCTTGGCGTGGAAGGCAAGCTTGGCGATACGGATATGTAGATCTCCTACCATTGTAACCGACTTTGTGTAACCCTAGCCCTCCCCGATTTCTATATAAACCGGATGGCTTTAGTCCGTAGGACAAACAACAATCATACCATAGGCTAGGGTTTAGCCTCCTTGATCTCGTGGTAGATCTACTCTTGTAATACCCACATCATCAATATCAATCAAGCAGGACATAGGGTTTTACCTCCATCAAGAGGGCCCGAACCTGGGTAAAACATCGTGTCCCTTGTCTCCTATTACCATCCGCCTAGACGCACAGTTCGGGACCCCCTACCCGAGATCCGCCGGTTTTGACACCGACAGCCATCATAATACTTCTCCGGATAGCGATGCGCCTTGCCCTCTGGTGGCCCGTCCTTCACCAGTTTCTCCGCATCCAGCTTGCCCCAATGCACCTTCACACAGGCAAAGGCCCGGCGGGTACCCTTAATGCAAACGGATCGCTTGATGACTTCCAGTCACGGACAGGCATTCACCATCCGCTTGATCAGGCCGAAGTAGCAGGTGGGCAGGGGCTCACCAGGCCACATCCGGACTATGAAATCCTTCATAGCCACTTCGGCCGCCCTGTGGAGTTCGACCAACTGCTTCAGTTGGTCACTCAGAGGCGTTTGATGTTCGGCCCCAGCATACTGGGACCAGAACATCTTCTTCGTTGAGCTCCCCTCCTGAGCACGATAGAACTCCGCGGCATCTGATATGCTGCGTGGCAGATCTACGAATGCTCCTGGAGAGCTCCGAACTCGGGTAAGTAAAAGAAACGCCTCCTCCACATGTTTGCTTTGCATAAAGAATTTCTTACCCGCCGTTATCTTTTTGGCCTCCTAGATTTCCTGCTGTGCCTTCACGGCTTCGGCCTTGGCATCTTTTATACTTGCAAGGGCCTTCGCAAGCTCGGCCTCTTTCGCCTTAAGCTCATGCTCCACGGACTCGAACTTTTTGCCGAGCTCCTGCAGCTCTTGTTGTACCTCGCCCACTCGGGCATCTTGCTTCTCGTGCTCCTTGCATTCCAAGGCCGCCTTGTGTTCGCCCTCGGACAGCGCTTTTTCAGAGACGCCACTTCGGTAGCAGCCTCTGTTACAAAATCATGATGCTTTGTTGTTAGAATAACCAATTTTATATATCCTTCATTATATGAGAGCGGGGAATCACTCACCTTTGTTCTTTTTGAGCTGCCTCCTCGTGAGGTCGAGCTCTCCATGCACCTGCTCCAGGTCCTGTTTTAGTCCGGCGATCTCGGCCGTACGGACCGCAGCGGCAAGCAGCACGACCTGCTTATTCACATTCAAACTTATTGTTAGACTCCTGCGGATTATAATTGACCCTCCGTTTGGTTTTTCCTTCCGAACACCAAACAGAGTATCAGGGGCTACTACCTATCGGGTGGTAATTTCACACATTTTTATTACTTACCTCAAAGCCTGTCAGGAGGCTGGTGCAGGCTTTGGTTAGTATGCTCTTGGCGGATGAAACCTTCTGAATCACCACACTCATAAGAGTACGGTGCTCTTCATCTATGGAAGCGCCGTGAAGTGCTTCCAGCAGACAATCCGGCGCCTCGGGCGCAACAGAAGTCCTCAACACAGACGGCTCTCCCTCCCTAACGAGGGGCTGCCCGCCTAAGTCCGGAACCATCGAAGGCTCCGGAATAGTGTTCGGTTGAGAGCCCGGCCTACGGTGGCTCTTATCAACACGATCCGCGGGGATCTTGAACCCCGCGTGTCCGACATTTGGAATGCCGCCTTGGGGCACCTCCAGATCCACCTCCCCCCGCTCTGGGAGCCTTTGGGACAACACCTCCGTGTCATCCGCAGGGTGAGGAGTAGTGGCCGTCGGAAGTGAGTTCATTGCCGAATCACTCAAGGACCCGTCCGAAGACGACACCTCGGGATGGACCCTGGCCGCACTGCATACAAGTTCGGCGTTATAACAAAACTATGAAGCAAAATTACGATGGAGTGCGGATACTTACGATCGCACTAGGGGCTTCTTCCTAGGCAGCCACCCCTCCTCGCTATCGGCGATGGTGGCGGAGTAGTCCAGAAGGGATGCCTTTCCCTTCTTGGACGTCCCAGCCTCCCCCTCCGGGGCGGCCTTTCTCTTTTTCTCCCCCCAATACGGGGAGGTGGAGTTTCTTCTTGTTTCCTCCCGCCTCCGCGGGAGGAATCTGCCTCGTTGTCATCGGATGACGAGGGTATGACGGCCTTGCGCCGGGGAGCTCTCCTGGCCCCCTGGTCCGCCCTCTCAGGCCCCTCGTCCTTTTTGGATGGGGCGGACTCCTCTTCTTCTTCTTCCCCTTCAGAGGAGGAGTGTGCCTCGTCGTCTTCAGACGAGGCTTCTGGCGCAACCTTATGTCAGAGACCCTTTCAGATCCCCGAGGCCTTCTTATCGGCCTTCTTCTCCGGCCCCTTGTAGGGCGTCGGGACCAGCATCTCCGTCAGGAGAGCATTAGCTGGGCTTTCTGGCAGCGGAGCCGGACAGTCAATCTACTCCGTTGTCTCCACATAATCCTGAACAAATATACACAATTACTTAAGGCTCCCCCATGAATATATTGGGAAGAACCGAATCCGGTGGCAGCCTGAGAACTCACCTGACTAGGAGGCCGCACGTCGTGGAGCCCACGGTCCTCGGATATGGGAGGAGGTACCTCGGAGGCCTTGAACAACGCCTTCCACGCGTTTTTGTGCTTCATGCCGTAGAGCCTCTGAATCGTCTGGTGTTCGGCCGGGACGAACTCCCACAGATTGAATGCAGCCTTTGGCACGGCAGAATCCGGCGAACGAGCATGACCTGGATCACGTTGACAAGCTTGATGTTCTTGTCCTTCATGCCCTTGACGCAGTTTTGGAGTCCGGTCAGCTCTGTAGGTTCGCCCCAGGACAGGCCCTTATGTTCCCAGGAGGTGAGCCACATAAGGTCTCCGGATCGGAACTCGGGGGCCGCCGCCCAGTTGGTGTCGCGCGGCTCGGTGATGTACAACCACCCCAACTGCCAGCCCTTCACGGTTTCCGCAAAGGAGCCGTCAAGCCAGGTGATGTTAGGCATCTTTCCCACCATGGCTCCTCCGCACTCCGCTTGCTGGCCGCTCACGATCTTCAGCTTCACGCAGAAGATTTGCAGCCACAAGCCAAAATGAGGCTTGATGCAGAGGAAGGCCTTACATACAATGATGAATGCCAAGATGTTGAGGATGAAGTTCGGGGCTAGATCATGGAAATCTAGCCCGTAGTAGAACATGAGCCCGCGGACGAAGGTGTGAAGTGGAAACCCCAGTCCACGGACGAAGTGGGAAAGAAACACGAGCCTCTCGTGGGGTCCTGGAGTTGGAATGACCCGCCCATCGTCTGGTAGCCGGTGCGCTATGTCTGCGGCCAAGTATCCGGCCGCCCGAAGATTCGCGATATTCTTCTCCTTCAGAGTGGAGGCCACCCACTTGCCTCCTGCTCCGGACATGTTTAGTTGTGCGGAGAAGACTTGGACTAGGGCGCTGGAGCTCGGGGAGATGAGGATGAGCAAAGGAGGAGGAGGGCATGGGTGAAAATGAGGGTCCTTTATCCCTTTATAGAGGCCACGAAAGTGGTGCGCCTCCCCACTAGCTCGTTGAGAATCGCTTACTTCCCAAGCGCCACAATTGATGGCACAGGGGGATTACCCATACCCGTATTGATGAGAATCCCGTGATAAGGGGACACGATCTCTATTTTGACAAGACATGTCAAGGAAACCGCCTCGCAATAGCGTTGTGGCTGGTTGTGGGAAAACGGTTCGAATAATGACCTGACCGTAATGACATATCACGTCGTCTAAGAAGTTGTCAGATGAAGTATCATTCTCTCTACGGTGGTACGTGAAGATCATTTTGCAGATCCGGACACGGTTCCCATGTTCGATAATAACCTTGGAGTATTCGGGAAAGAAGAACCCGCCTTGCAATGCCGAAGACAAGACTGTGCGACGGACTCATCGTCATTGAAGCCTGGTTCAGGGGCTACTGAGGGAGTCCTGGATTACGGGGTATCCGGACAGCCGAACTATATACATCGTCCGGACTATTGAAGCGTGAAGATACAAGACTCAAGACTTCGGCCCGTGTCCGGATGGGACTCTCCTTTGCGTGGGAGACAAGCTTGGTGATCCGGATATTATATTTCCTTCCTTGTAACCGACTCCATGTAAACCCTAGCCCTCTCCTATGTCTATATAAACCGGAGAGGATGGTCCTTAGAAGGCCGATCACAATTACAATCATACCATCATAGGCTAGCTCTTAGGGTTTAGCCTCTACGATCTCGTGGTAGATCTACTCTTGTACTACTCGTATCTTCAATATTAATCAACCAGGAAGTAGGGTTTTACCTCCATCGAGAGGGCCCAAACCTGGGTAAACATTGTGTCCCTTGCTTCCTGTTACCATCAGCCTAAGACGCACAGATCGGGACCCCCTACTCGAGATCCACCAGTTTTGACACTGACACCCGCAGCATCATGGTGGGAGAATTTCACTGCCACTTACCCCATTGACACTATTACATGGGACCAGTTTCAGCAGGCTTTTCGCACTGCTCATGTTTCAGTAGGAGCTATGAACATGAAGAAGCGTGAGTTTTGCAACTTGTGCCAAGGAGGACCCACAGTGGGCCAGTATGTGGATGAGTTTAGTAAGTTAACACGCTATGCCCCTGATGACGTAGCTACAGATGCCGCTAAATAGGAGAAGTTTCTGGAAGGATTGAATGATGAGCTGAGCATGCAGTTGATGGTGGCAACATTCAACAACTACCAGGAGTTGGTAGATAGAGATCTTATGATTGAAGGGAAGCAACAACAGATAGATAGCCGCAAGAGGAAGTATGGACAAGGGAAGTACAATTCAGGAGCTCAGCAGAGACCTCGTTTTACCCCGAACTCGGGAGGACACATTCACCATAACCATGGAGGCCATAACTCCAATGGAGGAAGTTCGCATAACCATAGTGGCCCCAAGAATGGGAATGGGAATGGAGGAAGTAGCAGCCAGAACCGTTCTAACCCAGCAATGCCCGCCAATATGGATCTAAGTCACATTATTTGTTTCAAGTGCGGGAAGAATGGACATTACGCCACCGAGTGTTCTGAAGCAAAGAATGGAAATGGCAATGGAAGCTATGGGAAGAAGCCCAACCCTTTCAACAGGGGACAAGTGAACCACGTTAGTGTGGATGAGGTTGAAGAGCAGCCAGATGCAGTTATAGGTAAGTTTTTGGTTAAGTCATTTACTGCAATCGTTCTTTTTGATACTGGTGCATCGCATTCATACATATCAAGGGGATTTGTGGATAAGTATAAGTTTCCCACCAAAGTTCTTAGGACACCTTTGTTAGTAAGCTCGCCGGGAGCAGAGCATATGGCAAGCCAAGGATGTTTTCAGATGCCATTGACCATAGGTCAGCA
This sequence comes from Triticum aestivum, assembly GCF_018294505.1. Taxonomy (NCBI): domain Eukaryota; kingdom Viridiplantae; phylum Streptophyta; class Magnoliopsida; order Poales; family Poaceae; genus Triticum; species Triticum aestivum. The sequence goes on along the minus strand of NC_057810.1, from coordinate 459,388,238 downwards.
TGTTTTCCCCTCCGATTTTTTAATTCTGGAGTCGCAAGGATTGGATGTGATCCTGGGCATGGATTAGTTATCGATGTATGTAGGAAACATCAATTGCGCTAGTAAGTCAATTATTCTCACCACCCCAGAAGGAAGAAGGATCAAGTATGTATCTCGGCATGTGCCTAAGAGGACTCAAGTGAATTCCTTATCAGGAGTTGTAAAGGAGGAAGTACCAGTGGTGAAGGATTACCCCGACGTATTTCCAGAGGAGTTGCCAGGCATGCCACTGGATAGAGACATTGAGTTTTTGATTGAGCTTTTGCCAGGCACCGTGCCAATATCAACGAGACCGTATCGGATGCCCGCAGAGGATTTGGAAGAAATTAAGAAGCAGATTAAGGAGTTACTGGATAAAGGTTATATTCGACCAAGTTCATCACCTTGGGGAGCCCCAGTACTTCTAGTGGAGAAGAAGGATGGATCATTAAGGATGGTTGTTGATTATCGTGCGTTGAATGAAGTGACGATCAAGAACAAGTACCCACTGTCGATGACCAATGATTTGTTTGACCAGTTGCAAGGAGTTAAAGTATTTTCCAAGATCGATCTGCGATCAGGATATCATCAGCTGAAGATTCGAGAGCAAGATATACCTAGGACAGCTTTTACCACAAGGTACGGGCTATATGAGTATATCGTTATGTTATTTGGTCTGATTAACATGCCTGCCAATTTCATGAACATGATGAACAAGGTGTTTATGGAGTTTTTGGATAAGTTCGTCGTGGTGTTCATTGATGATATATTGGTCTACTCAAAGAATGAAGAGGAGCATAAGGAGCATTTGTGTTTGGTTCTTGAGAAGCTCAGGGAACATCAGTTATATGCCAAGTTCAACAAATGTGAGTTTTGGTTGAAGGAAGTCAGATTTCTTGGACATGTTATATCCAGAGAAAGGATAGGAGTAGACCCCACCAAGGTTGTTTCTGTGACTAAACGGGTGGCACCCACAACAGTTGGAGAGATCAGGAGTTTTCTCGGACTCGCGGGATATTATCAGAGGTTCATAGAGAATTTCTCAAAGATTGCGAAGCCCATGACAGAGTTGTCGAAGAAGGACACCAAGTTTAAATGGACCGAGGAGTGTGAAGACAGTTTTTAGGAATTGAAGAAACGTTTGGTTACAGCCCCAGTGCTGATTCTTCTAGATCAATGAAAGGATTATCAAGTGTATAGCAACGCTTCTCGTCGAGGACTTGGAGCAGTGCTTATGCAGGAGGGAAGAGTCGTTTCATATGCCTCACGACAGCTTAAACCCCACGAACTAAATTATGCTACTCAGGATTTGGAGTTAGCAGCCGTAGTGCATGCATTGAAGACATGGAGACATTTTCTCATCAGAAACCATTGTGAGGTATACACGGACCACAAGAGTTTGAAATATATCTTTACGCAGAAGGAGTTGATCCTCAGGCAAAGGAGATGGTTGGAACTCGTTAAGGATTATGATATGAAGTTGCATTATCATCCCGCAAAGGCTAATGTAGTAGCCGATGTGTTGAGTCGCAAGAGTTATGTTAATACGCTCATGATCGGGGAATTACCCAAGGAGTTAGCAGAGGAACTTCGCGAGCTATGTTTGGAAATAGTTCCGAGAGGTTATGTAGCAGCATTGGAAATTCATTCCACTATGATGGATAAAATCAGAGAAGCCCAGAAGACTGACAAGGAGATTGCCGAGATAAAGGAAAGGATGAGCAAAGGAAAGGCTAAAGAATTTCGTGAGGATGAGCATGATACTTTATGGTTTCAGGATCGCGTATATGTGCCTAATGACCCCGAGATCGGGAAGTTGATTCTGCAAGAGGTCCATGATTCGCCATATTCGATTCACCCAGGAAACACTAAGATGTATCTGGATTTGAAGGGAAGTTTCTGGTGGACACGAATGAAGAAGGATATTGTTGAGTATGTAAGCCAGTAGGATTGCTACAACCATTGCCGATACCCGAATGGAAGTGGGACAAGCTTGGCATGGACTTTATCACGGGATTGCCTAGGACTCATTTAGGCTATGACTCTATATGGGTTCTAGTCGATCGATTGACGAAAGTAGCTAATTTCATCCCAGTGAAGACCACTTATACAAGTGCTAAGTTGGCAAAGATATACATGACCAGGATCTTATGTTTGCATGGAGTTCTGAGGACCATCGTATCATATAGAGGAACCCAGTTTACCTCAAAGTTATGGAATCAGTTGCATGAGACTTTGGGTACTAGGATAGAGTTCAATACAGCCTTTCATCCACAGACAGATGGACAGACCGAGAGAGTCAATCAGATTCTGGAGGACATGTTGAGAGCTTGTGCGCTAGATTATGGATCTAGTTGGGACAACAATTTGCCGTATGCAGAGTTCTCTTATAACAACAGTTATCAAGCCAGTTTGAAGATGGCCCCTTTCGAAGCCTTGTACGGAAGGAGGTGCAGGACACCGTTATTGTGGGATGAGGTTGGAGACTGTCAGTTGTTTGGACCAGATTTGATTAAGGAGTCTGAAGAGAAGGTTAAGTTGATTCACGACAGACTCAAGGTAGCCCAGTCGAGGCAAAAGAGTTATGCGGATTCTAAGCGCAAGGAGACAGTTTACAAAGTCGAAGATAGATTATACCTTCGAGTGTCACCGCTTCGAGGATTAAAGCGTTTTGGAGTTAAGGGAAAGTTAGCACCACATTTTGTGGGACCATACAAAGTCTTGGAATGTATGGGAGAAGTTGATTACAAGCTAGAATTGCCATAAGGATTGTCAGGAGTTCATGATGTGTTTCATGTTTCCCAGTTGAAGAAGTGCCACGTAGAGATGGCTGATATTCCTCTAAGAGATGTAGTGCCACTGGAAGTGATTCAGCTGGATACTGATTTGACCTGCGAGGAGAAACCAGTGAAGATTCTCGAGTTTGCCAGCTGAGTCACACGCAGCAAGGTTATCAAGTTTTGCAAAGTTCAGTGGAGCCACCATACCGAGGATGAAGCCACCTAGGCACGAGATGAAGACCTATGGAAGGACCACCCGCACCTATTTTCTAGCCAACCCGAATCTAGAGGGCGAGATTCATCTTAAGGGTGGTAGGTTTCTAACATCCCAAATTTTCAATTTGGAATGTTATACATAGGTCATCATATGAATATCATATTTTAATTGCATTTTGGTTGATCCTAGAAATTCTAAGCAACTCAAGGACCCACAGAGAGAGTTGGGGATTTCGTTCATTTTCATATTTGATTTTTCTCTAATTTGAAAAGAGGATCATTTTGGTTTTAATTATTTTTCCTCTCCAAAAATATTTCTAATAAAATAAAAGAGAGGGGATAAAATAACTTCTCCAAAATAAAAGAAATATTGGAGGAAAGAAGTTAAAATCAATTAGAGATTTTATTCGGACTTTTATTGCTATTTTATTTGAATTAGAAAAAAATATGTGTGTTTTCAAAATTGCATTCTTAGGCCAGAAAAATGTTTACTTTGTTCTAAATTTTATATTTAGACTGTGAAAATTATTTGTGGCGTTTTTTGAATTTTTTATATATTTATTAGGATTTTTCTGTTTCGGTGGAATTTATTTAAAAAAAATCCTTCCCGGACCGACTGGGCTAGAGCCCAGCCGGCCCACAGCGCCACCGCCTTCGCGCGAGCGTGCCCCAGCCGGACTCTCGCCGGAATCCGGGCTGCTACCGCCGCCTCCGCCCGGGGTTGCCCCCTCCCCCAAGCCGGACTTCCCCCCGACCCCCTATAAAGCCCGTGCCGGCCCGTCGCCCCCTCCGCCAGCCATGGCTGCCCCGCACCCACAGTCGTCGCCGCCCGCGCGTCCCCACCCGCGCTGCCGTCGCCCCTCGCCGCCGCAACTGGAGCCTGCCGGAGCCCCGCAGACGTCGCCTCCCCCGCCGACATCGCCGGAGGTAGCCGCCGCCGCAGTCGTTTCATTTTTTCGGTTTACTCAAAAACCGTTGTTTTTCTAGAAAACCCTAGATCTGTTTTTTTTCAAATAGATCGGTTCATTTTTTTCGATTTAGTTATTTAGCGGACGTTCGTTTGTTCGTTCGTTTTACCGAACTTTGTCGTCAGTTAGGCTCAGACAGCGAACGTTTGCTCATTAGTCTGTTCGTTCCGTTTTAGTTTTCCAGGGTTTATCTACGATTATTTTCGATCGCGATATGTGCCCTGATCTTCGATCTAGTATAACTTTTTACTCGTTTATCCAAATTATATGAAACCAACACCTAAATCTTCATCTCGAAGCCCTCTTTCAATTTAACCAACTTCAACATGATTTTGGTCCTGTAAAAAATTGACTTTAGACCAGATTAGTAAACGCTTCTTGTTTCGTTCGTATCTCGAGTTTCGTTGCTCCGTTTGAGTTGATTCTTTTTGCCAACCAGAGTTCTTCACTTGAACTTTCTGGTTGGATCTTCTTATTCGAGTTTTACCCGTGTTTCTTGCTGGAGTGCTTATGAATGCTATTGTTTGTTTGCGATAGAATTCCCGAATTGCGAAGCGTGCTACTACGAGTCTCTAGGTTTTGCAGATCATCAGCAAGGCAAGTAACACTTTGATCATATCCCTTTATTACCCAGTTTTTATGCATTAGTTTCAATCCTCAAACATTGCATGGTTAGGATCTGATTAACATGTGGGTTTGGGAAGTAGATGATGAGGTAGAACCTATTGCCTTTTATTATCAAACCTTTGGGAGTTACATCTACGTTATGCTCAGGATTGCTATGCTATGCTCGTAGACGTGGATTGGATGAGTCTATCCATGACAGATGTGAGAATTGTTAATTAATGGTTAACTTAAGGTGGCTACTTAAATGCACATCTCGGTGGATTGGTTGTGGGCACCTGGAGAATCCAGTGTTGTCCTAGGATATCCCGGAGTACCCGTGTGATCATCCTACGGCTCGCCACCCAGGCTCAAAGGGGTCATAAGATTATTCATGCTAGAAACTTCCGTGTGCAGCCATAAGCTATTATGGGCTCTAGCATTGTTGAGTAGGTTGCATGACCTCTTTCAGTGATGGGCTAGCAGATGTAGGGGAAAGTAGGTGTAACTGTCCATCCAGAGTAAAGAGTTAGTGTTTCTGAAAGACGGTGTCTTGGTCATCCATTTCTCAAACACCATGTAGTGTGAGAAAACCAATGGAGGAGATCGAGTCTTGTGGGGCAAAGTACGCAAACCTCTGCAGAGTGTACAAACTAATCATGGTTAGCCGTGTCCCCAATTATGGACATCTTGAGTATCTAGTTCTTGGATTATCATGCTGATCTCGTCACTCTAAGTTAATTTGTTGGGTTAATTTATATTGCTTAATTGGGATTGAGTTAGAGGAACCTTCTCAATGTTTAACAACCACCATGATAGTTAAATAAAATTTATTCCTTTGCTGTAGGGAAAAATTGGCTTTATGCGAAACTTTAACCATAGAGCTTTCCACTAGCCATATATGCATGTACTGATTGCATTTATTCTGTTCATTACTCTTTGGTGTTACATTGCCAGCATATTCCATGTGCTAACCCATTTCGGCTGCAACATATCATGTTGCAGAATTTTTAGACGACGAGTAAGGTGCCATAGGTCGTTGTCGTTCGCTCAGCTATGCCGTTGGAGTTGATGGACTCACTTTATCTTCCAAGCTTTCCGATGTTATCTTATTGAGATTGCCTTAAGCCATATTATTGTAATAAGTTCTCTTTTGAGACATTTCGATGTAATAAGTGTGTGATTGAGACCCTGTTATAAATCCTCGAGTATTGTGCATGCCAGCATTACCGATCCAGGGATTACACTAATGCACAGAGACTTGACCGTTTGAGGTCTGGTTGATACAGGCGCGCGCCGGGTTGGACCGTGTAACGCAACTTCCTTTGAAATGGAGGTTGCTAGGTCTTGTCACCAGCCGCCCTCGCAACATGCAGGTGTGCAATGGGCAATGTGCCCAGACCCCTGCGCGCTTAGGATTTTAGACTGCCGTGCTGACCTCTCTGTTAGGCCTAGGTGGGACTGGACATGTTGATCTTTCGAGGCCGGGCATGACCCAGGAAAGTGTGTCCGCCAGAGGGATCGAGCATGTTGGGTTATGTGGTGCACCCCTCCAGGGAAGTTTATCTATTCGAATAGCCGTGTCCCTCAGTAAAAGGACGACCCAGAGTTGTACCTTGACCTTATGACAACTAGAACCGGATACTTAGTAAAACACACCCAGACAAGTACCAGAGACAACTCGGTGATCGCTTTTCCACAGGGCGACGAGGGTAGGATCGCCGGGTAGGATTATGCTATGCGATGCTACTTGGAGGACTTCAATCTACTCTCTTCTACATGCTACAAGACGGAGGCTGCCAGAAGCATAGTGTTCGATAGGACTAGCTATCCCCCTCTTATTCTGGCATTCTATAGTTCATTCCACCGATATTGCCTCTTTACACATATACCCATACATATGTAGTGTAGATCCTTGCTTGCGAGTACTTTGGATGAGTACTCACGGTTGCTTTGCTCCCTCTTTTCCCCCTTTTCCTCCTCTTCCCGGACGTTGCAACCAGATGTTGGAGCCCAAGAGCCAGATGCCACCGTCGACGACGACTCCTACTACACCGGAGGTGCCTACTACTACGTGCAGGCCGCTGACAATGACCAGGAGTAGTTTAGGAGAATCCCAGGCAGGAAGCCTGCTCCTCTTTCGATCTGTATCTCAGTTTGTGCTAGCCATCTTATGGCAACTTGCTTGACTTATGTTTGTACTCAGATATTGTTGCTTCCGCTAACTCATTTATGTTCGAGCACTTGTATACGAGCCCTCGAGGCCCCTGGCTTGTAATATGATGCTTGTATGTCTTACTTTACTTTTAGAGTTGTGTTGTGATATCTTCCCGTGAGTCCCTGATCTTGATCGTACACATTTGCGTGCATGATTAGTGTACAATTGAATCGGGGGCGTCACAACTAGATTATCCGGAGTGCTAAGCTTATTACTACGAATCCCTAGAGTTTGCAGATCGTCAGCAAGGCAAGTTACACTTTGATCATACTCTTCTATACCCAGTTTTTACTATGCATTAGTTATGCCCTCAAATATTTGCATGAGTAGGATTGGGAACATTGTGGTTTGGTTGTAGTACTTGAGGTAGGAACCTAATACCTTTTGATCACCCCAGGAATATACGTTATGCTCTATTATTGCTTAGCCATGCTCGTAGACGGGGATTGGATCGTGATTCACATGGAAGTTATGAGAGTTATTAATCTTGGATAACATTAAGGTGGCAACTTTAATACACATCCGGGTGGATTGGTTGGGCACCTGGAGAATCCAGTGTTTGTCCATTAGGGAAATCCTAGAGTACCTCTCTGATTTTTCCTTGGTTAGCCACCCAGGCTCAAAGGGATCATATGATATTTCATGACTAGAAACTTCCGTGTGCAGCCACAAGTCATTATGGGCTTTGGCATATTTGAGTAAGTTGTATGAGCTCTCGAAGAGGTGGACTAGCAGATGTAGTGGGAAAGTAGGTGTACCGGTCTGCCCGGAGTAGAGACTTAATGCTTCAGAAAGACTATGTCTCGATCTTCCGATCATGGATGCGGTTGAGTCTTGTGGGGAAAAGTGTGCAACCTCTGCAGAGTGTATAAACTAATTATGGTTAGCCGTGTCCCGGTTATGGACATCTTGAGTATCTGGAATTGGATATTATTGTTGATCTCACCACTCTTTAATTAATTGAATTGGGTTTAATGATGTTACTTGTTAATTGGGATTTGAGTTGGAGGAACCTACTCAAATAATGGGTACAACTTGGGAGTAGTTTAAATTAATTTATTCCTTTGTTGTAGGGAAAAACCAACTTTATGCAAAACATAAACTTAGAGCCTCCACCAACCAAATATTGCATGTAGATATAGTTCTTGCATTCATTGCTTTACAGTGTAACTCTGCCAACATATTCAATGTGCTGACCTACACGGCTGCAACATCTCATGTTGCAGACTACTCAAACAATGAATAAGGTGCGATAGGTCGTTGTATTGCACTCAGCTATGCCGTTGGAGTTGATGGACTCATTTCCCTTCAAAGCTTCCGTAGTTATTTAGTTTAGATGGCCTTCAGCCATGATATTTTTGTGTAATCATACTCTTTGTGAGGACTCGATGTAATAAATGTGTGATTGAACTCTGTTATAATTCCTCGAGTACTGTGTGTGTCAGCATTACCGATCCAGGGATGAAACTTCAGAACAGAGACTTCAGTCCATTGGGATCGTGGTTGCTACACGTCAAGATTGCGGAGTTGAACCAAGGAGATTGTAAGGGCAAGGAGATTGCCTACTTCGTGAAGATCAACCCAAGTGAGGCAAGTCCTTCGTGGGTGATGGCCGTGGTGGGATAGACAAGGTTGCTTCTTCGTGGACCCTTCATGCGTGAAGCCCTCTATTGAATCACGCAACCGTTACCCTTTGTGGGTTAAAGTCTCCACAAACGTGGATGTACGATAGCACCACGTATCGAAACCATGCCAAAAATCTTCATGTCTCCAATTGCGTTTGCACACTCCAATCCCATCCCTTTACCTTTTTGCAAGTTGCATGCTTTACTTTCCGCTGCTCGTATACTCTTTGCATGCTTGCTTGAATTGTATTTTGAATGTTTAAACTTGCACTAATTTCCAACCTCAACTTGAAAAACTTAAAAACTGCTATCTTTACTTGTTGAGGGTCTAATCATCCCCCCTCTAGACACCTCTTCTCGATCCTTTCAAAGATCATATGTTCATATCCTTAATGATAATAAATAATCCTCTGATTATGAACATGAATATGCTTTGTGAGTAGTTACGTTTGTTCCTGAAGACATGGGAGAAGTCTTGTTATAAGTAATCGTGTGAATTTGGTATTCGTTCGATATTTTGATGAGATGTATGTTGTCTTTCCTCTAGTGGTGTTATATGAACATCGACTACATGACACTTCACAATGATTTCGGCCTAGGGGAAGGCATTGGGAAGTAATAAGTAGATGATGGGCTGCTAGAGTGACAGAAGCTTAAACCCTAGTTTATGTGTTGCTTCGTAAGGGGCTGATTTGGATCCATATGTTTCATGCTATGGTTAGATTTATCTTAATTCTTATTTCGTATTTGCGGATGCTTGCGAGAGGGGTTAATCGTAAGTTGGAGGCTTGTCCAAGTAAGGGCAGCACCCAAGAACCATTCCACCCACATATCAAATTATCAAAGTAACGAACGCGGATCATATGAGCATGATGAAAACTAGCTTGACAGTAATTCCCATGTGTCCTCGAGAGCACCTTGCGTTATATAAGAGTTCGTTCAGGCTTGTCTTTTTCTACAAAAAGGATTGGGCCACCTTGCTTCACCTTAGTTACTTTTGTTACTTGTTATCCATTACGAAATATCTCATCATACAACTATCTGTCAACAATAATTTCAGTGCTTGCAGAGAAAACCTTGCTAAAAACCGCTTGCCATTTCCTTCTGCTCCTCGTTAGGTTTGATACTCTTACTTATCAAAAGGACTATGATAGATCCCCTATACTTGTGGGTCATTGAGACTCTTTTCTGGCGCCGTTGTCGGGGAGTGAAGCGCCTTTGGTGAGTGGAATTTGGTAAGGAAACATTTCTGTAGTGTGCTGAAATTTACTGTCACTTGTTACTATGGAAAATAATCCTTTGAGGGCTTGTTCGAGGTATCTTCCCCTCGACCGGAAGATCAAAGAGTTGCTCGTCAACCTAATGCACCTACTGAAAATATTTATTATGAAATTCCTTCGGGTATGACAGAGAAACTGCTAGCTAATCCTTTTGTAGGAGATGGAACATTACATCCCAATATGCATCTAATCTATGTGGATGAGGTTTGTGGATTATTTAAGCTTGCAGGTTTGCCCAAGAATTTTGTCAAGAAGAAGGTCTTCCCTTTATCTTTGAAGGGAAAGACATTGACATGGTATAGGCTATGTGATGATATTGGATCATGGAACTACAACCGATTGAACTTGGAATTTCATCAGAATTTTTATCCTATGCATCTGGTTCATCGTGATCGGAATTATATATATAATTTTTGGCCTCATGAAGGAGAAAGTATCGCTCAAGCTTGGCAGAGGCTTAAGTAAACGTTATATCCATGTCGCAATCATGAGCTATCAAGAGAAATTATTATTTAGACTTTTTATGCTCGGCTTTCTCGTAATGATTGATCCATGCTTGATACTTCTTGTACAGGTTCCTTTATGAAGAAGGATATTTTATTCAAATGACATTTATTGGAAAGAATTAAATGCAACTCTAAAAATTGGGAACTCGACGAAGGTAAGGAGTTAGGTATAAGCCTTAAGTTTGATTGTGTTAAATCTTTTAAGGATACCGATGCCTTTTGTGATTTTAGCACTAAATATGGACTTGACTGTAAGATAGTAGCTTCTTTCTGTGAATCATTTGCTACTAATGTTGATCTCCCTAGGGAGAAGTGGTTTAAATATTATCCTCCCATTGAAGTAAAAGTAGTAGAACCTATGAAAGTCCAAGAAGAAGCTATTACTTATAATGTTGATCATGTTGTCCCTACTGCTTATATTGAGAAACCACCTTTCCTGTTAGAATAACGGATCATGCTGAAGCTTCAACTATGGTTTGTAAGAGTTATACTAGAACACCTATACCCACTGAACAAATTAAAGTTGAACCTAGTATTTCCATGGTTAAAGATCTCTTGGTTGATAATATTGATGGGCATGTTATTTATTTCTGTGATGAAGCTGCTAGGATTGCTAAACCCGATACAAAAGATAAACATAAACTTGTTGTTGGCCTGCCTGTTGTTTCTGTTAAAATAGGAGATCATTGTTATCATGGCTTATGTGATGTGGGTGCTAGTGTAAGTGCAATACCTTATACCTTATACCTTATACTAAGAAATTATGAACGATATTACACCTACTGAGATAGAAGATATTGATGTTACTATTAAGCTTGCCAATAGAGATACTATATCACCAATTGGGATAGTTAAAGATGTTGAAGTCTTGTGTGGGAAAATAAAATACCCTACTGATTTTCTCCTTCTTAGTTCTCTGCAATATGATTTTTGTCCCATTATATTTGGTAGTCTTTTCTTGAACACTGTTAATGCTAAGATAGACTGTGAGAAAGATATTGTTACTGTTAGTTTAGGGGATATGTCTCATGATTTTAATTTATCTAAATTTCACAGACAACCCCATGATAAAGAATTGCTTAGTAAGGATGAAATTATTGGTCTTGCTTCTATTGTTGTGCCTCCTACTGGTCCTTTAAAACAATATTTGCTAGACCATGAAAATGATATGTTTATGAATGAAAGAAAGGAATTAGATGAAGTATTCTGTAATCAAGGGCCTATTTTGAAACATAATTTGCCTGTTGAAAACCTTGGGGATCATCATCCACCCAAGGGTGATCCAGTCATTGAGCTTAAATAATTACCTGATACTTTGAAATATGCTTATCTTGATGAAAAGAAGATATATCATGTTATTATTAGTGCTAACCTTTTAGAGCATGAAGAAAAAAAATTATTGAAAACTCTGAAGAAGCACCGTGCCACTATTGGATATACTCTTGATGATCTTAAGGGCATTAGCCCCACTCTATGTCAGCACAAGATTAATTTGGAGCTTAATGCTAAACCAGTTGTTGATCATCAACGACGGTTCAATCCTAAGATGAAAGAAGTGGTAAGAAATGAAATACTAAAGCTTCTGGAGGTAGGTATAATTTATCCAATTGCTGATAGTAGATGGGCAAGTCCCATTCATTGTGTCCCTAAGAAGGGAGGTTTTACTGTTGTTCCTAATGATAAGAATGAATAGATTCCAAAAAGAATTGTTACAGGCTATAGAATGGTAATTGATTTTCAGAAATTAAACAAAGCTACTAGAAAAGATCATTACCCTCTACCTTTTATTGTTCAAATGCTAGAAAGACTGTCCAAACATACACATTATTGCTTTCTAGATGGTTTTTCTGGTTTCTCTCAAATACCTGTGTCAAAAGAGGACCAAGAAAAACCACTTTTACTTGCCCTTTGGGTACTTTTTATTATAGATGCATGCCTTTTGGTTTATGCAATGCACCTGCTACCTTTCAAAGATGTATGACTGCTATATTCTCTGACTTTTGTGAAAAAATTGTTGAGGTTTTCATGGATGATTTCTCCATTTATGGAACTTCTTTTGATAATTGCTTAAGCAACATTGATCGAGTTTTGCACAGATGTGAAGAAAGTAATCTCGTCTTAAATTGGGAGAAGTGCCACTTTATGGTTAATGAAGGTATTGTCTTGGGGAATAAAATTTCTGAAAGAGGTATTGAAGTTGATAAAACTAAAGTAGATGCTATTGAAAAGATGTCGTGTCCTAAAGATATCAAAGGTATAAGAAGTTTCCTTGGTCATGCTGGTTTCTATAGTAGGTTTATTAAAGACTTCTCTAGAATTTCTAGGCCTCTCACTGATCTATTGCAAAAAGATGTTCCTTTGGTTTTTGATGATGATTATGTAGAAGCATTTGAAATACTTAAGAAAGCCTTGATTTCTGCACTTATTATTCAACCACCTGATTGGAATTTACCCTTTGAAATTTTGTGTGATGCTAGTGATTATGATGTTGGTGCAGTTCTAGGACAAAGAGTTGATAAGAAATTGAATGTTATTCATTATGCTAGTAAAACTCTAGACAGTGCCCAGAGAAATTATGCTACTATTGAAAATAATTTTTAGTAGTTGTTTTTGCTTGTGATAAGTTCAGATCTTATATTATTGATTCCAAAGTAACTGTTCACACTGATCATGCTGCTATTAAATATCTTATGGAAAAGAAAGATGCTAAACCTAGACTTATTAGATGGGTTCTCTTGCTACAAGAATTTGATTTGCATACTATTGATAGAAAGGGAGCTGAGAACCACGTTGAAGACAACATGTCTAGGTTAGAAAATGTACTTAACGAACCACTGCCTATTGATGATAGTTTCTCTGATGAGTAATTAGCTGTCCTAAATGCTTCTCATAATAGTCCATGGTATGCCGATTATGCTAATTACAACTTTGCTAAATTTATACCACCTAGTGTTACATACCAGCAAAAGAAAAAAAATTATATGATTTAAGCCATTACTTTGTGGATGACCCACACCTTTATAAAGAAGGAGTAGATGGTGTTATTAGACGTTGTGTACCTGAGGATGAACAGGAACAGATCCTACGCGAGTGCCACTCCGAGGCTTACAGAGGATATCATGCTGGAGACAGAACTGCACACAAGGTATTGCAATCTAGTTTTTATTGGCCTACTCTCTTAAAAGATGCTCGTAAGTTTGTCTTGTCTTGTGATGAATGCCAGATGATTGGTACTATTAGTAGATGTCAGGAAATGCCTATGAATTATTAAATTGTAATTGAACCATTTGATGTTTGGGGCTTTGATTATATGGGACTTTTTCATTCCTCTAATGGGTATATGCATATTTTAGTTGTTGTTGATTACGTTACTAAGTGGGTTGAAGCTATTCCAACTAGTAGTGTTGATCATAACACCTCTATTAAAATGCTTAAAGAAGTTATTTTTCCGAGCTTTGGAGTCCCTGGATATTTAATGACTGATGGTGTTTCACATTTTATTCATGGTGCTTTCTGTAAAATGCTTGCTAAATATGATGTCAACTAGAATCGCATCTCCATATCATCCGCAGTCTAGTGGTCGAGTAGAATTGAGCAATAGAGAGATTAAATTTATTTTGCAAAAGACTGTTAATAGATCTAGAAAGAATTGTTCTAAGAAACTTGATGATGCATTATGGGCTTATAGAACTTCTTATAAAAACCCTATGGGTATGTCTCCTTATAAAATGGTTTATGGAAAGGCTTGTCACTTACCTCTTGAACTAGAACATAAAGCTTATTGGGCAATCAAAGAGCTCAACTATGATTTTAAATTTGCCGGTGAGAAGTGGTTATTTGACATAAGCTCGCTTGATGAATGGAGACCCCAAGCCTATGAGAATGCCAAGTTGTTTAAAGAAAAAGTTAAAAGATGGCATGACAAAAGGATACAAAAGCGTGAGTTTAATGTAGGTGATCATGTTTTTCTATACAACTCTCGTATAAGATTTTTTGCAGGAAAGCTTCTCTCTAAATGGGAAGGTCCTTTCATTATGGAGGAGGTCTATCATTTCGGTGCCATCAAAATCAACAATGCAAAGGCACAAATCCGAAGGTGGTAAACGGTCAAAGAATCAAACACAATATCTCAGGTACTCCCATAAATGTTGAGACAAATACAATTAATACCATAACACCGGAGGAGTACATAAGGGATACTTTCAAGAACATTTCAGACTTCGAAATGGAATAGGTATGTGGTACGATAAGTAAACCGACTGCAAGACTGTTCTAATAGCAATTTTCTCTGTTTTGGAATATTTAAAAAATTAGGAAAATTAAAAGTAGTCCGAAAGAGATACAAGGAGACCACAAGGGTGGAGGGCATGTCCTTCCCCCTGGGTGCGCCCCTGCCTTGTGGCCACCTTGTGTGCCCTCCGGACTCCGTTTTCTTGCATACTACTTCTTTTGGTCGGTAAAAATTCATTATATAATCTCCCAAAGGTTTTGACCATCGTACCATGGCAAAATCTCCTGTTTCTGTCTTGAGTTGTTTCTGCAGCAGATTTGGAGCAAGAGTCAGTCTGGGAGAGTCATGTCTCTCATCCAACGCCGGACCCAAGAGCAAACTGTGAAGCTGACCACTTTGGGCCATCGACGAAGGAAGAGATGGATGCCGACTTGAAAAGGCTGGATGTCATGGAGGAGGATCAAGAAGTTACTTGTTGTCTTCAAACTAGATTCATGATGGAGGAACTTCTGATCTTAGCACTACCAAATTCAGTCATCCCTCCCAATGCTAAATTTATCTCTTAATAAAATATGAATAGAAGTGTTACTCCCCCCCCCAGCTATGAAACATCCATGCGCGAATGGAGCTCTAGCCGTCACGGGTAAACTCCGCAAGGAGATAATGGATCTTAAGCAGCAAAATAATTGGCTCGAGGAGGAGAATCGCGTCTTAAGGGGCATCATCGCCAAGAATATCACATCACCACGTCCAAAGAAAGAGATATAAATACATGGGTATGGGCACTCCCCTTGGCAACTGCCAATCTTGGAGGAGGTGCCTCGGTATCGTATCACCATCACACCTTTACTTTTATCATTTTTATTAGTTCGATCCTTTTGGTTATATCTTGATCTAGTAGAATAAAATTTTAGTATGATCTAGCCTTGAGTTTTGCTTTATGTTCTATCTATGTAATCGAGTCCCTGAGCTATATAATAAAGATTAGTTTTGAGTTGAGGGCTTTGCTTTCTTTCTACAATCTTGAGGGAATAAAATAAGTGAAATAATAAAAAAATAAAAGATCATATATTGATCTTATGGAGAGTAATGACTTCACATATAAAGAGTATGATGAATAAAGTTTGTTGAGGGTTGGCAAACATAGTTTTGGTCATTATTGCAATTAATAGGAAGTAATAAAAAAAGAGATGTTTTACATATAAATATACTATATTGGACATCTTTCGTAATTGTGAGCAC